>NC_142377.1:13175000-13497500 GCF_059441005.1 Hippichthys cyanospilos | reverse complement strand
GATGTGTGGATATACACATCATGCCACATTGTTTGCTTTGACGTGGTTCTCCCTCATGCTCAGCTGTACCTTTTCCTTTAAAACCCTTTAATGATTTCTTCTTCTGCATTCTTACTGCTCTGTCAGTGGAACACTGCATTCCTCTTGCCGAATAAGTGCTGTCTCACTCCAATTGAGCAGAGTCAATGTGAATGCCAGTGAATGGAGTGGGCTCAATGGGGGAAAATAAACAATTGCGTTGGTCCATGGGTGCAGCGGGGGAGAGCGGATGAGAGGAAGGGAGAAAGGCCTCCCTAACGTGCTAAGATTCCCATGGATACTTGCTCTTTGCTCCCTTTATAGGAAGATCTCGTAAACTTCTTCAACAGAGAATGATTTCTCGTTCCTTTCTCTCGCTTTTTTTATTAAGAGGACGGAAAGGGTGGTCAGCATCGGGGCGGTTGTTTAACATGGAGGGGGGGTTACATACTCACGTGCACACACACGCACACAATTTGTTCCTCACTTGTCGTGTGCAACGTTTCAGAAAAATAGTCCATTGTCTGGGTGTTAAAGGTTCTTGTCTTAGCTGTTTAACTACATCCAAAGTTCCTCCTACACAATAATGTGCAAAGACTGCGACCACCACTCTGTGACACCTCAAGAGGTCTTTTGACAAACACAACAAAACCTTATCCTAAAAAGGAATTAATTAATTCCTTGATTTTTGTTCATCTCCTTCACATATACTCACCAGCGAATCGATGTCATCCAACATGGTGCAACAATACACATAAATCGACCATTTACATCAGCTTGCAAGAGAAATTGAAGTTTTAACATTGTCTTTAAATAGGTGGCCACACAAATTAAAAAATAACATGGAGCAAATTGATTTATTTCACTGATGTCAAACAAATCATGGGTGTCACTTGCAGTTGCGGCATCTATTTGTGCAAACCAAAAAGTGCAACGTCACAGCTCCTTTTGTCCATCCTATTTTTTCTTCTCTGTGCACCTTGATAAGTTTAAGTAATATTGACATTTTCACAAAATTTCCTGGGGTCATACCAATAAATTTGCCTCTCACCCCACAGAGCACAAACAGTGGACTAATCATGCAGAGGCCAAGTATTTGGTATTATCATTCGTAGTTATTTCAATTGGGCATTGCTTTACATTTTAATGTGATGTAATGTAATGTTATGTTATCTCTTTCATGTTTATGGTTTCTAGTCAAGTTGTCAAGAATGAATAGCTGCAAATTACGTTATAATTATTACGATTTAGACCACACTCCTGTTATGTATTCTTTTGTGACTATGAAACTACCCCAGTTTAACAATAATTGAAATGAAAACCATTGTCATCTAATAGCTTAACGAATGTCACTGAAAACCAATCAGCTGGTGCTGAACTTACTTGTTCTTCACTTTTGTTGTGAACATGCAAAATTTGCCACTTAAAAGCTACTTACATTATAAAAAGGAGTCAAATACTTTAAGCTGAAGTACTGTAACACTCCAGCTCAAGTTGCAAAACGTTAAAACAGTGCATATTTTCTATTGTTTCCACAAATTAGTAAAAAATACAACTCACGACAGAAACTAAATATTTTTTTCCTCTGCTGA
Source organism: Hippichthys cyanospilos (assembly GCF_059441005.1). Classification (NCBI taxonomy): domain Eukaryota; kingdom Metazoa; phylum Chordata; class Actinopteri; order Syngnathiformes; family Syngnathidae; genus Hippichthys; species Hippichthys cyanospilos. Next base: position 13,495,890 of record NC_142377.1, on the reverse strand, counting down.
GTGAGTGTTATCGTTCCACCTCACAGCATTCGGTAAACACTCGACTTAGGGAGGAGTCATGTTTCATTTGAAGCCAATTGCTCTTGGGAGCTAAATGAGGAGCTTTGACAGAAGCCAGGAGAGGCCTGCCGGTCAGGGAAAACATAGGGTTTATGTTTGTCAGCCTTTTTGTATTGAAAGCCTGTAGATGAAACACCATAAACAAATAGTGGCAGGTATATCAGGGATTTATATTTATTTTTCTAAATCAGCTCAGCATAACTCAAATAAAACAGTTTCCCTTTGTTATTCTCTCTTGCAAAACAGACTGAAGTTGTATGATTATTCTTTGCACATATATAGATTGAAGCAGAAATTATGTTTGAATGAATCAAATAGTGTTGAATCGAAAATCATTGTGAACTGAAAATCAATTGTGAATTGAATCGATGACTCCAAAATTGAAAGAGACAGTCAAAGATTCCCACCCTTAGTTTTTCAACATCAAAATATTAATCATCACCCATTTACTTTTTAATTCAACAAAACTTGACCTCTCATGAACATTTTTGACAACTCAGCCTGCTATGTTTGTTTTGATTTCGCAGGTTACGTAGTCTCATTTTCACCCGAGATCTCGTTGTGGTGAGGTTTCGTCTGCCGGATCTCGTTATGGAAAAAAAGCCTCTTAAAAGTGCTATATTTAGGCCTGAAACAACATCAACTCTGCAATTGTTTTTGTCTCAGTGACAAATCAAGTAATTCATAATCAGGTAAACAATGAGCCAGAAGGGAAAAAGTGAAAATTAAACGCTTTGGAAGAACAAGAAGAGGAATAAAACACAAGGTAAACAAATGAACACTCAAAGTAAAAAGCAGACTTTTCTGCGTTTTTGGACACACACATTTGTAATTAAAAAAATAATGAAGGAGGTGTGGAAGACAAGGCAGAATGCAGACATTTATCACAAGTTAGCAAGAAATCTGGCTATGTGTAGCACAGGCCTAAATACAAGTCATGTGACGGGACAATGTGACCAACGCACCAACGTAACCAATGACAATGTAACCAAAACCAACTAAAACCCGGAACATGTCTGTGCTGTAATTGTGGAATTTCCTTTAATGAAATTATACTGCACAAATATAATTTTGGCGCTCTATATGTGGCAGTATGTGTGTCAATTTACTGTTTTTTTTTATTTATGAGCTATCCCATCAGTCGATTTTTATGAGTCGTATAAGCATGAGTCAGCTCTGCCCTTCTACACAATGGCATCGAACGTCAATCTATCCACCAAGCATCACATCGTTTCCGACTGTACTTGTCCTGTGATTCTCCTGGTATGTGGCCTACCTGAGTAGCTGGTAAGAGGTAAGATATCGTCCACTTACTTGTTCTTCAGTTTTGTTGCGAAAACCTGTTCACGATATTAGGGGTCGTTATGGGTCAGAAAGTCCAATGAAAGGCTCAAGAATGGAGTTCTGCGTTCTGAAAAGCATTAGGACCAAAGGGGGTGGGACGGTGCAGGGATGCCGGTACAAGAGGTGATTGTGTGATAAAAGGATATGTGGCCGAGCAGGATAGTAGTATTTGTTGATTCTTGTTTTCAGAGAAGCAAGTAAAAGGAGGTCCAGAGGTTGTCTTGATGAATGTTTTGATGGTGGCGTTTTGATAGGGGTAATTTTGGCCTGACAGGGCCCAGGCTCTCTCATGAATCAAAATGTGTCAGGCAGGCGCTGGAGATAGAGGGTCGCTCATTGTGGCTCTGACACCCAAGTGAGGGGCCGAGGCTGCTGGGGGTCAAGTGTGACACCTCATTAGGACGGTGTTGATTTAGTGCGGCCGCAGCGCAACAGACCTCCTCCCATGGGGTATACCGAGAGGCGTTTGAAGGAGGGGGTGGGGAGCAGCGAGCATCGGACAGAGAGTGGGGGCCTGTAAGGCTCCTCGCGGGTGAGCTCGTCATCTGACAGCTTGCAAATCACGCACCTATGCTGCATACGCTGCCCAGCCCCCAGCTTTTTATATGCACGCTCCCTATTCGATGCAAGCATTTATTTCACTCCAAATAACACAAGCAGTTCCCCTCAATTTGCTTTTTATGCGACATGGACCCACACCTGGTCATCTCCCCCACAAAATGAGCCCATGCAAGAGCCCCTGACCTGACAGCATAATTCCGACCTTTCACCTTTGATCTTTCGATTCGAAATTGTTTTCTACAACGTCAAGATGATTTCTGACAAGCCGCAGTTGTTCTCACCCAGCTGAAGCCTGAACTGGGGCTTTTGATTGATGTCGAGTCTTGTTTGTTTCTATCGCCCATTTTAAAAAGAAACCAAAAAAACAGTGGACAAATACCAAAAAGCAATCTTCCAACTTGTTATGAGGTTAACACAAAAAGCAAAGATGAAACTACACAATAGTTCAACCAAATGAGGTAAATAAATATTTGATAGAAATAAAAAATTAAACATTTTTGCCTACTGTTGTTTTTCTCATGTCAAAATGGAAGTGTATTACTAGAATCACGATTTTAAAACAAGTGCTTCCCTTTCTTGTGCTTCCATTGGTCTCACAATAAATTTGGATTGCTAATGTATAAACTAACAACCATGTGTAAATTAGTTTAGATCATATGTATTTTGGGGTGTTGGAAAAAACAAATTAAATGAACTTTGCCTTTGCGTTATCTGTTCATATATTGTCAATTATTTGACCTTAAGCTTAATTATAACAAAGTTATCATAAGAAAAGGAAGTACTACATGTAGGATGTTAATCTAAGTCAAAAGTAAACACAATTTAAATATCAGAATTGAAATTATGTCAACACAACGGCATTTATAATGATTGAAAGAATTCATAGCAATTAATCATCCTTATTCTTTGAGAGCAGGCTATGTATTCAGTAATCATTTTCAATCAAAGAACAAATTGGTTGAGTATCTTCATTTACAAAATAATACATTGCATTTAATGTCTGCACTGACTGGGAGACAAACAAAATACCCTAGAGGATCTTTTTTCATTAACCATGCATACCTAAATCTAGGATGATGGAAGGCACTGACTTCAAAATGAATTCTGAAGAAATGGTCATTTGAGTACCGTATTATTGAGATATCCCTTAATTATTTAAAAAGTGCAATGACACAACATGTATTCATTTTTGTTGCACAAATATACGTGAAGAGGACCAACTGTTTTGTCAAATAGAAAGACAGAATTGATATGTTTCTACTTTCTAATTTTAATCAATAGAATTTTTACGTAATCCGATATTGTATTCGTCACATTAATTAATAAATCTCGCCGAGACAAGATGATTTATGAACGCTCACAGTCCACTTTTGTTGCCTTTGAGATTTTACTCATTAGTCTGAATAATAACTGTCACTAATTCAAGCTGTTCTCAGTTGGCTTTTTGAATAGAGCGAGAGGGAGAAAGAGGCAGCAATAGAGAGGAGAGAGGCCTGAGAGATTAACTCCAGTGAGCTCACTCTGAGAGGCCCAGGAACGGCTGAATATTGTTCTAGTGCTGGGGAGATGGGGAGATGGAGAGTGGGTGTATGGGTGGGGAGGTGGCAAAAGGGGGGGAAAAATCCCTATGCAGCTCGAGAAATGAACTTGATGATCTCAGGGGGGCGGGGAGAGGATCGCCATTGCTTGCTCCTGACAATCAAAATTAGATTGGCCAGCGCTGTGTCAACACAAGACTCAGTTAAGGCATGACATGGGTGAGGGAGGGAGGGAGGGAGGGACGGAGGGAGGGCAACCCGCCCGGGCCGCCCCCACCCCCGTGGGTGCTTGAGAGATGTGCCATGCGAACTATGGAGACCCCACAGTGCCTTTCACTGACTGCCCGGCCCTCAAAGAAATACACAAGGCCTTTTTTAATGGCTGTCACTGTAAATGACAACGTCCAATATTTTCGGCAAAGCATTACATTTAAAGCAAAAGGATGAATTGTTGCGTTGCAATGTGTAAGATCTATGACCCAGATATATTATTTGTGGCGAATGGAGCTTTGCATCCTTCTAGCCCGCTTACCCAATATTGGTAAACCCCGTAATCAAATAATTAATCACCCTGAGTACGCCCTGAATCTCATTGAGGACAGATTGCAGAAGTTCTATTTTGTTGGGTGTGACTGCTGCAGTGCACAAAGCCGCATTCATAAAGGTGTGCTTGAAAGAGTTTGGCATGGAACGACTACAGCACATATTTTAGGCCTCACAAATCTTTTTCTGAATGAAAGATGATACATCACAACATTTTAGTACAGATTTTTTTTTTCAATATCATGATCATTGTTATTGCTTCTTACGTTTTCATATTTGCACAAACTGGGACACCACAAATGCAATAATAATACAGTAGTTGCTCAAGTTGCTCCATTCGTTCCCAAAAGAGAATCAATATATCCAATGCACTGTTCATGGAGGCAGCAGTAGGGCAAACAAGGACGTGAAAAGAAGCTTCTTTGAAATAGATATTGTTAGACACGAATGTGAATCAACATATGAATCGAGTGACTGGATTAAAAACACATGGATTGGATAGATGAATCAAAAACATTTCCACCCGACATAATTCACCAAAGTGCGTTCTGACAATTTTGTTGAATTGAAGTATTTTTACAAGATCATTAAAATGGATTTTACTGTAATGCGATCATCATATACTGTATGTGATCTGTTCATAATACAGTTTAGTTTTGATTAAATGACAGCCAGATCAAATGGGTAACACTTTTGATTTTGAGATTTCTCCAAATACCCTTGATAAGATCTTTAGTTTCCTTTTCCACCATCCCCAAATTTGAAATTGTAGTCATTTTTATGACCTATTTTCATTTTTAATTCATTTATCGATGTGTCTAGTATTGCCACTATTATTAACCCCCCCAAAACAACAACAACAACAAAAATTATAAAACAGCTTTCATTGTCATATGGTGCTCTACAACACTGTCAACTATAACTGTACCACAGTACCAAACGCATTGTTGGATGATTACCTGCCAGTATAGGCAACCTCTAAGAAGCCCAATCAAAAAATAAAATGTTAGCAACAAGGTTTGCTTGATTCAAACCGATAACAAATCAGAGAAGCTACATCAGGTCTCAACTTTTCCTCCTTCACTGCCACTTGTTTTTATTGTCATGGTAGATTCTTCTGTCCAGTCCTGTGCGTGTGATCTTTAGTGAACGGTTCCTCTGTGTCGACACACACCAGTTGGCGAGCCAGACAAAAAGGTGTTACTGATGACTGTGCCCAGTAATTGACGCTATTCACTGCTTGCCCCCAATTCACCTTCCTTCTCAACTTTATGGCTAATTGCCATAAAGCTCCTCCCAAATGCTCCCAGCCCCCAGCAGTCTTTCTTGAGGGCTTTGTGACATGTGCAATATTCCCGTTGGAGCGTACCGTTTCAAGAGTTTTTTTAGCATCGTCTGTTTAATGAGCTCGGGTCAGAGTTCATCATGTTATTGGTCGTGAGGCTTTTACGCACAGCTAGCTTGGCACATCAAACCTAAAAACAATGAAAGCATCAATCAATGTCCTCCCTTGTCCATTTAGGGCGACTATGAGCGATGATCCGCTCGGCACGTTGATGAACTCGAGAGGCAGGGGACTGTGAATGTTTGTTTATGTCGAGTAAGGATTTGTCAAAAGGTTTATGTCATTGCTGGCATCAGTCTCTTGGAGCTTGTACTGGGTGGCCTTTGTCCGTTTGCGTCTGTAAAGCACTTCGCTCTCACTCTCATTTGTCCCCTATTGATTCTCTAAATTAGGTTGATGAGAGGCCCTCCTATCAGGTGGCATATTAATTGGGTCAGGCTGGATCTTATATGAAATCCAAATAATGGCAACTCCAGCCCAAACACTGAACCTTTGTCCTGTGAACACTCTCTTTCACCAATTAGCCTCAAGCTGGATGCGTGGCTCGCCACCTCCGCTGATCGCTACCCTTTTCACAGATGCGCCACGCCAAGCCACGCCACCAGTTGCCGACATTAGCGTGTGCGTGGGACACAGAACTGCCCCGACAACACTGGCGGGAATCATACATGTCAGTCTATTTCGGAGTTTATCTTTGAAAATGAAAATAGAAGTAAATCGACTAGTTCTAGCACAAAAATTCTGCCTAACAGGTAGTAAATGTAGTGAAATAATAACTAATAATACCTTTTTGGTAAAGAGAATAGATTAAGTCCAAAATGAAAATTATAATTTTGTTCCAATTTCAAAACAAAATGTCTTAAACAGAAGTAATGAATTATAATTCAATCTAACACCACAGCAAAGATATAATTAAGTATACTTGGACTGTTTAAGGACAAATTTATTATTAGTAACTATCATACAAGTGAAAAAAGAAATCAGCCGTACAATAAAAACTAAATTTTAGTCAAAATGCTTGTATATACTCACCTCTATCTTTGAGGATTTTGCTTCGCTTTGGGGAGTTCAAGTTTCCAGTTTAAGAAGCAAACTGAAGAAGATGAGAAAACCAAGCAGGATTTGGAACTAGAGACGCCAACAAGAAAAATAAAACAGAGGACAAATTATCCTCTATTTCTTACCATGTGGCTGCTGACCACTGTAAAGAACGAGAGACATTTTATTCGAGCGGACTGGGGGTAACAAGAAATGGAGTGCTGTTGCAAAGTGGGGACTGTGTCTAGAGCCAAGGCACAGCAGGAGGAGGATAAGCTAACTTTAGCATATGTGTATACAGTAGTTCACATGTCAAATTTCCTAATTTTGTTGCCTAGAACAAAATATCAAGAAGTAAATCACCAATCTCATAAGCTAAATAAATGATTTATTGTACAAAATAAAAATGATAATAAACAACACGGGCAAAAATAACAATTGAACAATTATTCATATGCACAACCATTAAACTACAACGTTGGCGTGATTTATTTAAAACTACACAAAGAATGGAGGAATGAAAACCATTAGAAGCGGCGAACCTGTCCAAAACATCATAAATGTCAACATTTGGGTTGTTATTTACATAGAGGCTTTTTACTCTCATATATTTCTATGAAAACACTCGCACACATACCAGTATACAAAGACTAAATTTCAAAATGGCCATGGTGGGCACAGCTAATTCCATCTTCACATGAGCATCAGTCATTCTGTCAAAAAGTCCATTCCAGCCTGAGAGTACGGGGACCCTGTGGTTTTCTTTTACTCTTTTTGGGGGTCGTGAGTGTACATTTGCACATTTTAATCCATTTTTATAAGCTAGCTTTATTTTAGAATGCTAACGTGAGGTAGACAGACTTGGTCATTAATATGAATAAATATAGACAATTGACTAATTGAATCTTTTTCAACCACTTGCCCCCTAACAGCGTCTTCTTCCCTTTGAAAAATTCTAGCATAATTCCTGCAATGACAACACAAGTTACAGCACACGACATGTCGTCCTCTACTTTGGCTAACAATCCCTGGATACTCCTCCCATGCTTACATGGGCGCGTTTCCCTTAAAACACACACAAAGGCAAATCAGACTCTAAAGTCTCGCAAACTTTGTAGTAAAGTAGGTGGGCAGGCCATTTCCAGTTAAAGCATTCTGTAGTCATCGATGCAGAATTGTATTACACTCATGACTTGTCACCCAAGGTTTGGAAAGAAGGCCTTTCAGGCCGCTGGCATTGAACAGGACGTCCAGGTTCCAGGATGGATTGAATGTATGTGTGGAGTGGACAGGCCCCCGCTTCAGACAAAAGCCCGGACATCAAACGAGTGATAACTTTTTCTAGTTCCTCCGCGTGGTTCCTCAGCAAAAGTTTGAATCGTTTCCTTGAGGCTATACTGTCCAAGCTCGCTTGTGCTTGGTCAAAACACAAATAACACTTTACCTCCTCATGCCATAGTGCAAAATTTATTGTTGGTAAGGTAGAGTGCCCCCCCAAAAAGGTTTCCGTACGCCTTTTTCTTTTAATATATACATATATCATTTATATATAATGTCAGAAGGCTCTTCCTTGATCCAACAGCATAGTGCTTTCGTTTACAACAAATGGATATCTCTGCTAAGACATCCAGGAGACAAAGACACACTTTGAGCATACTAATCTCTACTGTATTCAAGCACTAACAATAGCAATTCTTCACGATGAGAATGAGCTGGGAAGAGGGGAGGAGGGGGTTTTGAAATGCAGTTTTCTAAATGACGGTTAGTGGCATTATCTGCATTGCCGTTTGCCTAGTCGCTGCAGTTGGGTCCCTTTTGATTTGACCTAAGCTCGCTAATGGTCGGTGAACTGGCTTGCTGGTATCATAATGACTTCCAATTTGTCGTTTAAGCACATGGACACTTTTTTTTTATTTACATCAGGTCAAGTTTTCCGCATGCTCAGCTTCCTGATGTACAGTTAAGATGCTAATTATTCATACCTTAGCCAAATGTTGATTTAAAGTGCAATGTTATTAGTTGCATGGTTATCGTTCAGCTCTGGTGAAACAGCAAGGATGCGAATAATTTAAAACAAACTAGGAATATGTCAAATATAAACCCACATAAGTCTCTAATGCCTCGTGTCATTTGGCGCTAAAACGATACCCAATTCATTAAATACAAATTCACCCAAACTCAATATTTGACCAGCATATGAATGATTTTGGCCTTAACTGTACATCTGAGATAGGTGCTTTAGCAGAACTAGCCATACTTTCCACTCACGCTGTCGTTTTTTTAGAGTTTTTACAAGACTCCAAATAAAACACATCAAAGCAGCAGTGAAAAGAGTTTGTAGATGCGCGAGAATGTCACACTAAGGTGTTATAGATTAAGGGTTTGGTTTTGGATCTCCTCAAAACGTTACATCTCGAGACATCCGTAAACAACATTGAACCGGATGTCTATTAAGCTAACTGTGGATTCCGGTTGATGTTTTCCCCCTTTTTTTTTTTTTTTTATAGATCACTCATGAGGAAGTGCGTGAACTAAAATGTCTTGAAACTTGGGACCGAAAGCTTGAGTCTCCTGTCATCTCCATCCACTAACATGGACTTTTCACAAAGATGCCATTAAAAACACAACAGAAATAAAACATGTTTGTCTCATTATCTGAAGCCGCACCACACGTTCACTTAAAATACCATAGTTCCATCACTCAGTCCCTTTTTTGATTCCTATTTCACACAGAGCTTTCTACAAGTTAGAATCATTTGAATTTCAGGAAATGGAACCCACTGTTTTTTTTGTTGTTTTTTTGTCTTTTTTTTTTTTTTCCAATCTGGTGCCAAGGAATGGGTTCTGGTGCCAGGGGAGAGCTCCATTCGCGTTTAGGGTGGTTTGATGGAATGGTGAACGTGCACAAACGTGTGTCATCCCTGCAGCCTAAGAGCAGCCGCATCGATCCACCACCATCCCAGGGATCTTGCCGTGGATGATCTGCTGCTTGTCGTTAAAGTAGAGCATGTTAATGGGCGACATCTTGGTAGGGGTGCAGCAGGGCCCTGCCGAGCCGCGGGGGTTGGCGTGCTGGACCAAGTGAGTGTGCGGGTACTTTTGCATAAACATGTACTCGCACTGGCCCGAGCAATAGTTGGCTTTGTAGCGCTTGGGTGCAATGATCCAGTCCCAGCCGAAGGCCTCGAAGTCCACCGTCAGAGGGTAACGACAGCAACGGGACTCGGTGGAGTGCTCGTCACAGTCCAGGCCCAGGTTTCTTCGAGAGCGTTTGGTCGTCTCCAGAACCTTCACTTCCAGGAACGGCTGCTGGAAACAGGGGCAGGGGCGATAGAAATAGGTGGTTATAAAGGGGGTGATGGACGGGTGGACTATTAGTAAATAGTCAATGGTAAATCTGTAGTTAAAGGGGAAGTCAAGTCCAACTGAATACAACTGTAATTAATTGCTTTACGTAATTAGATAACAAAGTAAATAACACATTAATTAAACGGACAAATATAATCATAGGTCAAGTTATCATTAAATTATATTACATGGAGGGTGGCACTTCCATGTTTGTTATAGCTACGGCCAATGGTAAATGCGGAACCTCCAGCTGTCTGTAATGAAAAACTGTCAAATCTTACACAGTGTCCGTTTAAGGTACTAAGGTAATACATTACTTCAAGTATAGAGGTAACTAATTACTTTAGGTCAATTACTAGGAAATTAAGTGCTAAAGTAATTGTTCACTTTGGGTACTAAAGTACTAAAATGATCCATTCATTTAAGTAGTAAGGTAATCAATTACTTTAGTACCGGTACTTAATAACCCAAAGTGATTGAGCCCTTTAGTGCCCTAGTAATTAAAGTAAATTATTACATAAGTACTTAATTTATGTGGTTCCAATCTTTTCTAGAGCCTCATTTAGCCAAGCATTTGAAAACTGTAGAAAATAACAACACTAAAATAAATATGTCTTTGAGTCTTTGCATGTGGAAAAAATACAAACAAATTGGATTTGTGGAATATGATGTAAGGAACAAAAATCACCCATTTTTAGCATCTCAGGGAGCGGCCATTTTACCGCTTGTTGTTGAGTTTTACTTTTGAATGTTTCTTTTTTGTCATGTTATTCTGAACATTTGTCTGAAAATTTTCACACATTACAGTATTTATTTTTTGATCAATCGAACCTCTCAATACATTATTATTAATTTAAAATTACTACATCGGTATGAATCTATGAAAATTATATTACTTTGATAAAATTGATTACAATTTATTAACAATTTATGAACATCAAACCGAATCATCCAGAATGACTAAGAAAAAATAGAGATTTTTTTTATGCTTATATTGGCCATCACTAGATGAAGATTAATTTCCACTGCATATAGTAGGTGGAGTTCCGAGTTGATTTCTGTAAATTTTATTCTCCAAATTAGCCATTCTTCGGGAGAGCTCAAAATAACCTAACTAATTAATTAATTTGAAGTGTGTGTTATGGCACACAAAGCTATAATAAATCAGTGGTCATTAGTGATTAATTTGCTCCAAAGCACATTTAACATCATACATAGATGCATTTATAAACATATATGATTACCCTTTCTGTAGTATATGGTCAGTGTGGGGCATTCTTCTGCATCATCAGAAGATCCAGTGGGGACCAAGATACCAGTTAAGGGTTAAACACAATGCTGCATAAATCTACTCTGAAATATTAGAATAAGACAGCCATGGACTTCCATCCATCAATCCATCGCTTCCTTCATCATTAGTTATTTCTGACAATAATTAACGTTCTACAGTGTGTATTTTTGTATCTTAGAATGATATTAACAGGCTTTTTTTTTTTAAACTAAGCTTATTTGTTGTCACCAAATATCCAATTCAATGCTTGTTTGGAAGTAAAATAATTAAAATGCTGCAAACTAAATTGAGTGACATTTCTGCAAAGCCTCCCACTTCCCTCAGTGATTTCAGCTGGACTACGATGAAGTTGACGTGACGCATGAGAAAGGCGATATAAACTGAAAGGCCAACGGGGTGAAACCAATTTTGACCTATAGGGTCCTTGTTGTTGGAATAAAAGTCCCAAAGGATAATGGAAACCTTTTTTCTTTGCTTATTTACTCTTCCTTGTTTTGAATCTTTTACTTTTTTTACTTCAAGAACAATAACAGACACTGCTGTGTACTCTGAGGACAACGCTTTATTAGCCAAGACACCAGAGATGACCTTTGATACGAGCCAAACAAGCACTTTCAAATATTTGGCGGAGCCAATTCTTTATTGTGGAAACTATGTCCACTTTCATTAAACACTAAAGATTTTAATTCAAGCCGGGTTTTTTTCTGTATCCTTCAACTCGTCTGATCAGATTCCTGACAATTGCAGGCCTCGTTTATCATAACAGCGATTTATTTATCTGTTCAATGCAAATTTCAACCTCTGTTTTGAATTGAGATTCAACGTCTGCATTGACTATTTTTCTGGCCACCTGGGGGCAGTAAGAACAAGTTGCAATCATGATAGTCTTGGCTTTTGCATAGAAATATAGTACGTTTGCAAAATGACTCCAACAAGCAACGCTTGAGCAAAATAATTCTTCTACTATTTTTTAAACGTATGCCTTGGTTTTCTTTGGTGTGATTGACATGAATACTTAGGAGTCTGGACTATTCCATACTGGAAAGTCTAATGTAGAACTTACATACATTATAAACATCCACTATCCAAATTAATAATTAAGTGGTTAAAGAAATGAATCAAACCAAAATATATTTGATAATTTCGATTTTTCAAAGAAGGCAACTACGACGCATATCTTAATAGTATTTTCTCAGTCAGCTTAATGAGGTGGATGAAGCTTTTATGACCTGACCTGCAATGACTTTCAATTCAGAGCTGTGCCTTATCAAAAGGTAAAAGTTTGGATTTTGTTTGGTTGAGACCATGTGATCTTGATGTTTTTTTTTTTTTTTTTTCAAAACCTTTGTCTGCTGCTGTATTACATGGTTCTACTACCTTTTGGTATCTTATTTGTACCTTGCTCTCTAAAATGTGTATAATTTGACAGAATTTTTCAGGCTCTCTAGCCACATTTCCAAGGGTCCGCAAAACATGACACTTGAAAATATCTTACATCATCAGTGAATTTTATGTTGTCATGTCTGTTTGTATGAAATTGATTGCAAAGCATAATTGAGACTGATTTTTTTTAATCTTTTAACTCAAATAACTTCAAACAATCTGTTCTGTATTATTATTATTATTATTTTATTTTTTTTATTCTTTGTATAGCATGTGGTAAGAACCGTAATTTGTGAAAACGCTATCTCAGTAGACATGTATTAGATTGTATTGAAGGGGATCCCTTGTCCCTGGGACAGGTCTGAGGGTCCTTACCAGCCCCTCCTCCCCGGGTCGCAGTGAGGTAACGGCCAGGTCATTGCCGCTCTCATCAAAGGCGTTGATGTCGATTCCCCAGTTGGTGTGGGGCTGTTTGAACCAGTTCTGCAACACGTGCTTGAAGTCAATACTTTGCCAGTGCCCCACCCTGGAGTTGAGCTCGATCTTGAGCGAACGGATGCGGATGTGGCGGCTGCCCTGGTCTGTCACAGGCTTGAGCCGCAGGATCTGCAGGTAGACTGTGGAGGTTTGCTGCAGAGGCCGTAGGTACACCCACAGCTGGGCCTTCAGAACCTTGGTGAACATGAGTTTGGGGCTGAACTTGAAGAAGCAGCAACTCGGTTTCCCATTCACCTGCACCAGTGGCTCCGCTGTGAAAGATTGCACACTCATTAATATGCAATGAAGCAGATAAGCAATGAATGACATATAAACATTATCACTGCCATGCTGAAAAAAGTATTCACATATAAATTGGGAGGTGCATAATACAGTATATGTAAAATGACAGCATATTCATCCAAACTCGTTCCCATAGTTAGAAAGTTTACACACTCCTGTTCGGATGTAGAATGTTTTTGTAGTTTAAAAAAAAACAAAAAAAAACAAAGACCAAAACAATTTCAAAACATTAATGTGAAATATAAGATGTACAATCCAAATGATTTAAAAAAAGAAAAGAACATGATAATAAACTATTGAGAAAATGTGGTTGCACAGGTATGCACACTCTCATATCAATGGGAATGTGGCCATGTTAATGAAAGGGTTAACAGGTAATCCATTACTTGAGTTGTGAGAAACTGATGCCATTTTTAGCTGACAGCAAGTGACAAAATGGCCGCCCCCTGAACTAGATGAGAGCAGGTGGATTCTGCTTCTTAATTAATACTCCAACGCAAACACCAAATAAATCGACAAACTGTGTTTGGAAGAGTGGGGGCACAGAACAAATAGAATCGATAAAACACCTTTTTTTAGGTTTGCTTCCGCTTTAAATGCCAACATTTACAATGCCTTAGCATAATATAACATTATAAAAAGCTCCAAATACCAGTCAGGATTATATTGAAAATTCTCAGACTTCTTCTAGAAAGCACAAACAAGAAGGAAAAGCCAACTTTTTAGAATAGATCCTCCTCTGCTCTGAGTAATCCTAAACGTGTAATCTCTTATAAAATGACCACTTTTAGAGCAGTGTTTTGGTAGCTTATAAATAATAATTATTGTGTTCAGACATTGACACATTGTTCATAATTTAGAGCTATATAAAACCAATTTATTATCATTTGTATTTGTTGTCGTAATTGTTATTAGGTGCGTCGCCCCATGGGACATGTGGGTGTCAGGAGCCCCCCACCCCCATCCCCATCGTCCAATGATGTCATGACGAAGTCTGTAAAGCACTGTGTCCAAGTGTCCAATAGGATTTAACAGATGTTACTCCGGTGCAGCTCCCAGCACCTTGGGGGACATATTTCCATGCTATATGTGTTTGTTATGGTATGCTGTGACAGATTAGGCAGCATTCCATTCAGCCATCGGTTTCTTATAAGGCTTGTCCTCATTCAGGACATAAGCGATCTGCGGCTGATTTGGTGCGAGGGGTAGCTAAGCAGCAACGCTGTGCTTATGTCAGTTCTGCCAACATCATTTCCCAGTAGTTAATTGTGAATATAGTACTAATTTGTTAATGCGCGATATTAATCTTTCTCAGCAGCTGCTTTTTCGCTCATCAGATTCCCAAGAATGCGTGCAAATTTGTGCTCAAAGTTCACAATTACATTTGGAACAAAACCCATGGGGAAGGTCATTCGTAGGTGGTTGAGAAAAGATGAAATGCAAATGTTAAACGTGAAAAGTTGCTTATTTTAGTCTTAATGAATTAATCTGTTTGATTTTTTGACTGCACTTAATTAACCAAATATTAACTAAAACACAAAATGTTTAATGTATACAAAAAAAAATTTGAATGTGCATTATTTGGAATAAATCAGTGCACCACTTGTTTATTGCGATAAATATATTTTATAAAGCAATAAATTTTTACTCATCAAATTTAATTCAACTAAATAATGTAAGACAGAACTATTGATAGTACAAATGTTAATACAAAATCACATTCTCACAACACTCACTTTTTTGCAAGAATGCGGCATCATCAATAACAATATCACATAATAAAAAAATTATGCAGCAATCATGTCAGGGCATCCTCAAAGCCTCCACCTAACTGGTTTGCACTCACTGAGATTGATAAAAAAAAAAAAAAAAAATCGTTCCAATGATGCTGACCGCCAATCAACAACGCCACACACATTATTTGATTAACAGTCTGCTTAAATGTAAAGATTTGCAAAGAATGGTCATGACATACTCCAGTCTGCTGCTTTTGCAAAACAGAATGACAAATGGAAACGTTATGCACCCAAATAATACCTAAATATTTACTGTAATTAACACTGAATGCTTAGATGGACCTTTTTTCTGAGCATGAAATGTCCAACAGCATTTGAATGTACCATTTTGTTAGCGGGCAAAACTAATAGTGGAGACTTGTGCCATATTACACAAGGACAGTGCAATTGACAGACGGTTTCTTAGTGTTCTTAATCAGCAATTGAATATGATACATATATATATATATATATATATATATATTTTTTTTTTTTTTTTTTGCCAGATCATGTATAAACATGACGTGGTGGCCATAAAAACAGAGTTGCGAGAAGGAGCAAAGCTAGCTGATAGCAACCCCTGCTGGGAAGGCCAGCGTAAAATAAAAGCGAACCACTTTCATTGCCTTCCTGTCTGTGTATTATTTGGTGTGTTTATTGTGAAGTCGGCCGCTGGTGTTTAACATGATGTTGTTGCCTTTTCCTTGGCTGTGGGCATTGGCATAGTTACGCAGAAGCTGACAAGATAATTTTTTTTAATCACTTATAAAATTGATTTGTGGACATTTTATATTGATTCTGAATCATGGTAAATAAGAATTTTGATTCATTTGTGAATTGATTATTTGGCACATCTCTAAAGGCTATGCAAATGGTCGACCTTTTCATCTGAATCAAATGAGTCGGGTTACAATTGTGATTACATGAGGACGGCAAAAACAAACCCGTTTGCATATTAAAACAAGGTTCAGTGATGGTGGCCAGTGGCCAGATGGTAACCTTAGATTCCCTTGGGTCAGTCATAATGAAATGGCCTACCACTGCATTACAACTAGCAAAATTACTTTTTTTTTCTCTCAAGCAGCTCAGTCTCGTAGCAAATCTACTTTGGATTTGGATTAAGGTGCACGTCAAAAAACATGAGGCGTCGTCTGAAATAGGCAGATTTATTCCTATCATGATCCCCTCGTGTTTTCGCCGATTGGCACCACATGTCAAATGTGCAGAGCGGTTCATTTACATAGACCTCCATATAATGACATCCATCCATTGCATTCATACATTCATTTCCATGTAAAGTGTTCATTTATTAAGGGAAATTTATTCCGCGCCTATCAGGCATAATAATGCGCTAACAGAATACAATAGAATATTTTATCTGTCCATTTGGGCTTGAGCGTATTTGACACCAATACCAGACGTAAGTGAATAAACTGTCACATACTGTCATTTGTTCGGCAATGGACTGCTGTCAGAAAAAGAAAAGATAAAATGTGCATGGACTTGTCAATCATTGCTCAATCGGAGGTTGCTTGGGCAACCTGCAAATGCTTCCTGGGTCAAAAGGTTATTTGGCACCTCGGCCTAGTTAAGAAATGGGATCAGGGGTCAAAACCGTCAGCCTCTTTACATCTCAGAGGTGCTGGGGAGGGGTGACACCTAATAGCCAGATTGAGTTTGAAGGTCAAGGTCGACCCTATGGCAATGCTAATATGTCTTTCTTCGTAATGCGACTTTTCAGCACAGAATCGTTGGCGCACAACCGAGCCCAACAGGCCTCTCGTTTGTTTTGGTTCTGATTAGGGCGGTGACCAAAAGTACCGGGCAGGGGGAGAACACTGCCCAGGTTTTTTGTATGTTCTTTTTTCTACGCTCAACAAGAGTCATAATTAAATTATGGCCACACATTGAGGGATACTAACCATTAGAAGAGTCCAGGCCACTGTTGAATAAGGGCCAAGCCCGGGGACAGACGTAATCCTTCGCCCTGTATGTCCAGGCCGAGTCATTAGTGCGTGTAAATAATACAGTGTCTCACGCTGGCCAAACAATATGTTCCTTTTTGGTGGGTTGCTGAGGTCATGGTAATTAACGTGTTTTCTCATCAGCGCGGAACTGCAAATGAATGATTCCAAGGTTTGCTTGGGGTTTACTTAACGAAGACGAGTTGTTGTTTCGGATCGATGAAGGTGACAAGAGTTTGTGTTTGTTGGCCTCCTAAAGTAAAGCAAACAACGTGCCAAACAATGCAAAGATGTAATTCCTCTTTCTTGACTTTTTCTCAAAAAGGACTAATCTGAGAAGCTCCAGTAAATTAGTAAGAATCTTTATTAAAAACACATGCCCGACATATGAGCAATGTCATGTCAAACAATAACTTCATTGATGAATTCAATTTGTGCCTTTATAGATCCTGTAAGTGCTCGAGTAGGAGGAGAAGAAGGAGGAGGAGGAGGAGGAGGAGGAGGAGGAGGAGGGGGGCAGCCTCCAGCTTTATTACACAGCACATTTTGGTAGAGTGATTCACTTGGGGGAAAAGCCAGTGAGTTTTGCTTGTAAAGCGCAGAAAACCAGCAGGAGACTAAAAGCCCTAAAGCTTTGGTTCTGATGCCTTTGCAAATTGGAGCTCATCTGCGTTTCATTTCCGACATAGAGTTCTGCACTTTTTACTCTGTTTTAAATGTGACTAGAGACATTTTGTGAGATCAGCGCATTCGGCACTGCTCAAGGACACACTAATTGTGAATCAAATAAAACACACACACATATATATATTTATATATACTCAAGCTGGTATTGAACTCTGCGTTGTGGGCAGAAGGCTGGGATAGGCTCCAGCAAGCCAACAAACCTAGTGAGGATAAACAGACCAAAAAATGTATATCTATATATCTATATATCTATATATCTATATATCTATATATCTATATATCTATATATCTATATATCTATATATCTATATATCTATATATCTATATATCTATATATCTATATATCTATGTACTGGCCTGGCATTCCTACTACAGCAGTTCTAGTCTCAATCGCTTGTTTTAAACCTTTCCAAAACAAAACAAAAACAACGTTCCTGCATCATTCTCATGTATAGCCCCTGAAACTAGAGCACCTCTTTCTCTGTATATAACATTAAAAAGTCAAGAAAAGTATTAACAGATGCTGTGTTTTTCCAAAGGAAATAGCCTTGTTTGCCTTTCCTTGCCATGTTTCATTACAACAGCAGCTTATTTCCCCGTGGTATAATTGCAAAATATGCAGCGCATGAATTTTACTGCGGAAGCACAGCAGGCCTGCAGGTAAGCCTATCAAGCATCTGCTTGA
This sequence comes from Hippichthys cyanospilos, assembly GCF_059441005.1. Lineage (NCBI taxonomy): Eukaryota > Metazoa > Chordata > Actinopteri > Syngnathiformes > Syngnathidae > Hippichthys > Hippichthys cyanospilos. The sequence goes on along the minus strand of NC_142377.1, from coordinate 13,477,548 downwards.
CTCCCTTGGTACTTGTGACGCATAGTTAGCCCACAGTTTTCTATACGTTCAAGTACCGGTCGACATATAGAACATAAGGGTTTATTCAGTAAGCTGTCCATTTTAATATGAGACACAGGGCATTTTACAAGCCTCAAATAATCACATGGAGTAATGTTGTAGAGTAGGACTAGCAAACTGTTAAAACCATCTACCCAAGGGACGTTAAGCTGCAGCGATCCATTAAAAATGGTTGGTTGCAAGGACTGACTTTAAAGTTTAGATTGTATTTCATATTTTTATGGCATTCTTCTCGTTTCAATGTCACACTAAAGATGGCTGTCCACCTCTGGAACGTCACTCACAATTACTTTTACATTTGTAACTTGTATTCAGAAAATAAAAGAACTTTAATATTCTTGCCATTTATTAAAAACAGCCCACAAAGGAAGCCGTAAATACTGTATATTATATGCATGATGCCATCCAGGTGAAAGGACACAACAGAATGGTCATCTATTGTTAATGTCCAAATAGACAGCTCATCCTGGTATAAATCTAGATAGGAGTTTCATTTGCATATATATATCTATATTTTCTTTCCTTAATGGGAAATGCAAATGTGCCATTTTGTGGCGAGTGTGTGTTTGGCAGCCGTCATGTTGAATAAATGTGACTCTGGGGTATCCCCACGCACCTCGGCATATTAATCATCGTGACACGTTCACGACCCTTCTAATAAGACAGGGGCCACGGTGTACCCCTCCCTCCGAAACATCCCATCCCACCACAGCCCCTCTCCCTCTTTGTCTCTCGGCCAGTCCCGAGGGACAGGAGAAGGTGGTGGGGGAGGCCTGGCTTGAGCCGCGAGTGGAGGTTGGGGGGGGGCCTGAAGTTAGACCCCCTCATTCAGAAGCCCTCCCTCGAGACAACGGCAGGCACAAGACTCCTATTAGGACTGAGCACAGTAGCTCCCCAGAAGCAACAAAAGACACCTCCTAATGCTCTCTGTTCTAGCTGAGTGCACACAAACACACAGAGAAACAAGGAACAACACTTTCACGCACAACATACACCAAAGATGACTCCAAATTCAGTCAAAACGCAAGTTTTGGCGGTTTTAGAATCTGTTTTCCATGTGCTTTCATTTTAAAGCATAGTCGTCTCCAGCAGGACTTCGGGGGGATGGAGGGATGAATTGGGGAGGGGGGGGATGAAAAGTGCAGTGAACTGCAATAAGGTGGCCAGCTGGACAGCAGAAAGCACACTACTCTCACCGCCTGTGTTTTGGTGCGAGGCGGTAAGGTCATTTCGCTGCTCTGTTTTCCAAACTTTTTAGATGTACGTATATGCCACAGAAGTCCGCTTTTACAGTTAGGAAGGACAGAGTGCTGTTCTTATGTTAATTTAAATAAAAACCTGGATTTTTTGCTTTAGGCGATATAACAAATAAGGTTGTCAAGACATTAAAAAAAGGTGAGAGATTGATTTGGATCTGTAATTAGTTAATCTAACCAGAACATTTCTGATAAAAACTTTCAATGAGAATTTTTTTTGTTAATTTATACTCATATTGTTATAGTGACAAGTCAAAATATTTCTGCTGTATAGTAGGGACTATTTTCTTTTATCGTTTGCCAAATGCATAGATAATAACATAAAATAAAATATCATCAACCCTCACCTGCACAGACTTGTTCAAACACAGGTAGTTATTGAGTAGATTTGGCTTTGCTATGGCTTGCTATGATAGTATTTTGTCGCTATTTTCAGCCATGACTGCAGTTGCAGCTAGGTGCTTTGCATTTATGTGGTAAGCTAAACTTGAGCTGCTCCTGCTGTAAGATAGCTCCTGTTTACAAATAATGTGTTCCAACCATTTGGGTGTGTTTTTTTTTAAGTGAAATTTGCCAAATGGTGAATCTCACATGCTCCTGCAACATCACGTCTTCATCAGGTTATGCCAAACAAAATAAGACCCTTTACGTGTCCGCTTCAGACTGTTGTTCAACCCCAACAACTCAAGCACAAAAAGCAGAAAAACTGATCTAATCAGAATACAGAGAGCAAAAATTTAGAGATTCCAAATTGTATTTACATGATTAAAAAAGGCTTTAACTATGACTGTGGTTAATTGACCACTAGTAATATGCTTATATGACACCCCTAATTACTAATGGCAATTCAAACAATATTTATAACCTGAGTGTGTTCTAATCGATTACAGATTTAAAAACTTTGACTACTGAGATATGGATATGGCATGTTTTGTTAAAAGATATAGCTCTTAATATTCCTTTTTTAAATTGGCATATCACTTTTTTTGTTTTGTGTCCAGATAAAAGATATCCATTCAATACGTTTCAGAAAAAAAAAAGGTAATTCAAAACTTTAATTTAAAATGAACAATTTGGGGCCTACAGAGCTAGTCTGGTGCTAGCCTATGAACAAAAATATTGCACTAATCCGCACACTCAATTTACTAATCCATACCCTTCAGTTTACCAAAACGTACCCTCAGTTTACTAAGCCTTACCCTCAGTTAAGTAATTCGTTCCCTCAGTTTAGTAAACCGTACCCTCAGCTTTGTACCCCGTCGGGACCATTTAGTCCACACTCACTCCAAACGCTCAGTCTCCTCAACCCGCTCTCACGTCATCTCCCCGGGACACCTCCCTTCAATACAGCATTTACAGTAAACTGAGGGTACAGATTAGTAAACTGATGGAACGGATTAGTAAACTGAGGGTACGGTTTAGTAAACTGAGGGAACGAATTACTTAACCGAGGGTATGGGTTGGTAAACTGAGGATATTTTTTTTTTTCATACCTGGGCACCAGAGAGGCTCCGTAGGGGCCTAACTGTTTGTGGGCTATTTACTTATTTATTTATTATATTTGGTCATTAACATTAAAAATTTACCATATCAAGACTTTTAAAAATATTCATTTCACCAATGTGAACATGAATCATTGGCAGTTGTTGCCATTTTATCAAAATAATATTTGTTTATAAGTAATAACATGTTCTTAAAGTGACAATATGTAAGATTTAGACTGTTTTTTTATTAAAAATAAATAAATTAAATTGTTATAAATTTAAAAAACCTGCAAATACATGTGTTCTTACACATACTCCCTTTAAATAATAAATGTCAAAATGTTCCTACTGTTATGTGTCCCAAATTTCATAATTTGCTGTGTGTTGCTAATTACATTTTTTATATACAGTACAAGTCATCACTTCAATGAAGTAGAAAGCACTGTGAATATCCAGTATGCATGATCTTTGTACTCGATACTAGTGAAATTAAAAAAAAAAAAAAAACAACAACAACAAAACAGCTGCTGCCCATGTGCATTGACTATTTGAGTTTAATCGTAAAACTTCCGTCATATGAGCAGGTCTTGCAGGTGTCCTGTTTTTTATTTTTTTTGCTGATTAAATTATCTGTCTCTAATACCGGTAGGGAATATCTATACAGCATAAAACCATTCCTTTCCCCAAGTCAAACTCTCAAAAGCGTAATTGGGCCATGCATCTCAATAACATTCTTAATGGAGCTCACAGGGTGATGCGGTGATGAATACAACGAAAGCCTGCTCCCGTTTGCTGCTAAAATGAAGCTAATTAAATTTTCATGGGATAAAAATGTGGGAATCTGCTGTTAATTGTGCTGCCTTCTAACACATTTGCTCCCTCCCCTTAGAGGATCCAACATTATGCCCACTCTGCATTTTCCCCGCTTTAACGCCTCTTAGTTTTAATGGATTCCACCATAAACTGATGCCTTGCCTATACGACCACACAGAGGCTGAACGCATCCATTCCATGAACAATAATCCCTCAATGAGCTCCATTTTATCTTCTCACCCTCCTACCCCCACCCACCACCACCAGCACCTCCAACCATGTCCCTACACAGGGCTTAATTACTGGTCCGAAGTAATTATTTCCTTTATTAGTGAAACGAAACATCTGTTTCGAGTCTCCTTAAGTGTACCTATAAAACCCTTCTATGATTTCTGTCCCTTTAGGATAGAGCTGGGCTGCTTGTTGCTCCCCACGGACTAACTGCCTTCATTCCTCCACCCCCTTTTGTACACACAGCATGAGTCAAGATGCACCTAACGCCATTGCACACTCCCAAAATGTTTTGCAGAGGAGCCAAGCAGCACAAGCCAGTGAGATATTTCTTCTTTCTTCCTTAACACAAGGCACCATCAAAATGCACTTACCAATAGTCTTCTGCTACCCAACCTATTCACTTGTGTCCACTGTTGTGTCCCTAATACCACAGCAAGACAGCCCACCCAAACACATAGGACATCATATGAAAGGACATGATGTCCTCTACTGAGCACACTAAGACTTAGTAGGGTAGCCCCAATGAGTCAAAAGATACAGACCAAAAATAAATGACAGCTACTTAAATGAAAAGGATCTGTCTCAGGAGGAGGTATCCAAAATACTATAATTCTTTCATAAAATATGTGCTAAATCCTGTGGCAATATTGCAAATTTAGCAGGAAAAGTCAGCCTATTGGGACTGGCCCAGAGGAGCGTGGGAATAGAGGAAAGAGGGTGGAGGGAGCGAGATTCCAGAGGTCCCAGGCAAATTTTGTCCTTGTATTAATAGACTTTGGTCCCTTTGAAATTTTATTAGCCATAAAGTTGACAGTATGTTGTGCAATTTCAACAGTCCAGCAGACCTTTCTTGACTTTTTACTTCTTTTTAAACAAACCGGTCGTGCCCCGGCGGCCAAACAATTCAGCAGCAATCTTCCCGTTGAAGTCCCGCCATTGATGGCGGCCACAACACAAGGCGAACAAGTGTCATCGTCAAACTGAGACCTCAGTGGAATAAATAAATCTATAAAAACCTCACATAGGCACCGACTTGCCGCAAATAGCGACCAGTGAGTTGAAGACACAGTCCGGCTTTTTCTGCGCTGTCCTTTTAGCGCTCTCCCTCTTAATTTTTATGGTTCCTGCACCTTCAGGAAATGACCCTTTTATAGGGTCAACACTATAAAAGACTTGTTTTTTTTGTGGGAGTGGTTGGTGGATGTGTGTGTGGTGGGGGATAAGTGTTCAAGTTACTACCGGTTCGTCTTTGCTGCCAAAGAAAGAGACCTGATGAGGTTAATAGTCTCCTCTTCAATATATCACATAGCTGTGAACTCTGTGACCCTTTTTGTCAATAGGAGAACTTTTCTCTTGAGCGTGTGTGCGACTGTGTGTGTTTGTGTGCGCGGGTGTGCTCTAGCGTCCATGTGTGGTGACACCAGTCCAACATTGTATGTTATTGTATTTCTAGCAGCGTGCGCTTCATATACTGTACAGATGCTTGTACCTGGGGTTGTACTGAGTCTACCTCAGTTGTATAGGTTCTCTCAAGCCTTTCATTTGCTAACCTGGACAATAGGAAAGTGTGAAAATCCAATCAATGTCATGTTCAATGGAAATATGTAATTTTTTTTTGCACAATGTCGAAGAGAGTGATTTCCAGATCCTCTGCAGGATCAAAATATTGTCAGCTGGGTTCTCTGGTATCAAAAACAGGCTCAAAGTTTCTCAGAAAAATGACAGGACAGAATCTTTACAGTAACTGAAATCGTTTCCGCAAATATGATGTATCGCTTCTAGAACTGTTTGTTTGAATCTCAATTATCCGAAATAGGTTTCTTAACCCATTTCATTCCCTACAGGTTATAAAATATAGTGTTGTACTTTCTCCAAGACTGTTGACATACCTGTGTCTTCCAATGACGTATAAGTCGAGTAGTAGGCAAAAGCAATGTACATTCAGATCCATAAAGTTTAGGACAACAGTACAATTTTAATATTTAGCCAAATGCTTCAGAACTCATTAAATGGCACTTTACCCTGCAGATATACAATGACCTGTAGCAACCTGCAAAGGCAGCTAAAACTTTTTTTTCTTCAAAGCGTTATGCAATGGCCAAGTCAATCACCTGACCTGAATCCAAATGAGTATGCATTTTGCTTGCTGACGACAACACATTTGCAACACAGCAATGAGGGATGAAATCTGGTGATGTCTTTACTTTCCGGACTTTAAGCTGTAGTTGACAGCAAAGGATTTGCAACCAAGTGCTAAAAACTGACAGTTTGATTTATGATTGTTAATTTGTCCCATTACTTTAGTTGGGTTAAAAGTGGGAGGCACATTTACAAAGTGTTGTCATCCCTACAGTATATCGTTGATCTGATATTATATCTGATAAGATATTAATGAAAGCTGAAGATCTGCAGCTCCTCCACTTAGGAGCTTTTAAGCCTTCATAAAATACTTTCATAGCTCTTCAGAAGAAGCATTGACTTTCAACTACTTGAATGTTACTTTGTCATGGCATGAGCGGGTCTTTATCATTTTTATTGGTACTAAGTGAGTATGAGGTGTGGCAGAAAACTTGCCACACAAAAAACTCCAAATGTGCTGACTGCTTTCCGGCATAAACTCTTTTCCCATTGTTTACATGAATGAGAACGTCAACTCGGGCTCAAATAAAAATGATAATGCTAACATTAGCAATCGGGAAATTGTACGATAAGACATAAATACCCAACAGCTTAATAGTTTGCGATGAGCCAGAGGAAAGAGAAGTGTAATTCTGTCCAAATCCAGGTGACGGGGAGCTTAGGTTTTTATAACGCTCTGCAATGGTCATCATGGGAAACGTGGTCTTCCTTCAGGCAAAACATTATCGCTTTTTTCCATATAGTGCTGCTACAGTCAAGACAAGTAAACGTTCTTAAACAGATAATCCACTTATTCAATCATTTTCAGTCGTAAAAAGTTATAATTTTGTCTATAATTAATTTGTTTTCCTTGTGTACAGTCAATAGTTTCACAAACATATTTTGCCACTTGTCGACTAAAAATGACATAACACGAGATCTCATTTCAAATCCACTATGGTGGTGCTCAAAGCCAAAATGATGGGAATCGGGATGTCACAATATTTAGTGACATGATTCAAAGTTATCGCTCCAGTGACAAGCCGTGGCAGCTTTAAAATGAACTTTTTTTAAAACACTAATGACAGGCCCAGATGTGAAATAACAAATGGGCCTTGAGCTTCAAAACATAATTATTACTAATAAAGACCACAGCCGCTTTGAACTGCTCTGCACATCACTAGTTAAGCATGAAATGTACACCAATGTTACCTCCAGAACATACTGTATGGAGGTGGATGTTTCAGTACATTAAATGCCGCTCCATGATATAAATAGCTGTACATTTCCATGAAATTTCATAGTAATTAGCCACTCCGAAGCATGGACCCTGTAAACCCCCACTGGGGCACCCACACATACCTTGAGTGAATACTAAGAAGCAACTCTGGCACAGGTCCAGTTCAGTATGTACTGTGTGAACCCACACGGCCGTCAAAGGCAGTGAGCATGACCGTGAAAGGGTGATTGGGTTTGACGTGCGCGTGGAACAGTATACTGTTTGAAGTCCTTCTTCTTTCACAGAAAGGCAGAAAAGGAAGGCACTTATAATCCCGTGGGACCCACTAAAGCGTCACAGCCGGAAGCAAGATGCACTGGTCTTAACTCTTCCATGGGTACCGATAGAAGAGGGGGTATGATAGAAGGGGTAAGGTGGAGGCAGGTGGTTTTAGGGGAGAAGCAGAGAATGATAAAAACTGCAGCTGGCAGGAAACATGACTGATTGAGCAAAGATGTCATCCACACAAGAGGGCCCAAATAACACTTGATCAAGTTGCATTGTGCATGAAGATCGGTTACGTCTTGAGAAGATAGCACATACATATTTGGACTTCCTGATTTATGACTTCAAACATAACACAGGATACATACAAAATAGCGACGATACAAGCAACTCACTGCCTCACTCATTAGAAATAGAACCCACGCTCCTTGCATGGAAGTCAGGCCAGTGAACCAATATACTTCATCTTTTGTTTTAATTTTAAATATGTGAAACAAAGAAAAGGCTCAATTTGAGTGCGCAACGCAAGTCTGCTGCAAGGAGCACAGGCTTTGTAGGGGCAGGCTAGACTAGGTTTTGGTATTTTTGCAGATCCCATGCAAGCAGTTGTTGTGTGTCACATTTGTTAAAAAGCTGACTTTTAAAATATAAAATAAAGATTGTATTAATAATCAGGGTTTGACTTATTAAATTAGCTGATTTTTCCAAAAATAATTGGCCAAATGGCTGATGTCCCCCGATTGTTTTGACATTTTACCTTTATGTACTCAAACCAGCTCTTGGATAAAAGTAAAACTTGTCTTAAAGCTTCATTAATTTATTTTACTGTGCCATGGAATGAATTCCAGGAACCTAAAAATAAAGTTCTTTTAAATAATATGTAATATAATATTATATAATATTTGCAGTTGACCTATAATATTTATGGGAAATGGGTATCAGGCCGAGCTGTGAATATACAGTACCTGATGCTTATTGAAATGCATTAGAAGAAACAAATGCTAATTTATTTTATTTTTTTAAATTAAATGGCCCATTAATCAGTAATCAGTACTTTTTTTCTGCCAAACATTGGCATCAACGTCGGCTTCTAAAAAACAAAAAACAAAAAAAACAAACACATATTGGTAGGGCCATCATTAAAATAAAAAAAAAACTACAGAATTAATCATAGTATAAATAAAAATCAAGCATTCAATGAATTAATTTCCCATACTTATAATTTAGTACTAACTGTGTCATATCGATAATGGAAATTAAATATGATGACATTTACCACTCATGAAGACCACCACGTGTCAACACTGTCCAGAATCTGTCTTCTTGCACCTCAATAAAAAATGAGCATGAGTATGTAGTAGTATGCTTCCAAATAGGTATAAAGTATTGTCTACTTTCAGCCACCAAGCTGCCAGATGCACCAGCTGCATTTCAAAGGACGCCCCCTGTGTTTTATTTTCTGAATCATTCTCTGAACCACATTTTCCTTTTACCTTGTCACACACTTATGTTCCAAACTTATAAACACAGGTAGAAAACTCCAACACAGCTACCATCTTATACACACAACAATTCAGTATCAGACCAATTGAACAGGATAAAATTCTTTTGAAGCTAACATATGGCTTATACAATATTTTTCCATAGTGACTCCAAGATTATGGAGGCACTCTCTTCTTTGGTGAATGTGCTGAATGTAGATGTCACTTCGCCCATGACACTTTTTTGCTGAATGCCAATTTTTGTAGCAAGGATACTGTGCTCTGAATTATTTCATGTATTGTCTGCAAAATGCTGTAAGAATGGACAAATACATTTTTATTTCCTGTGTTTAAAATCTAAACCCAAGGTTTGGTTGCAAGTCTTTTTTTATGTTAATTGAAGTTCTGAATTTGTGCTTAAGGTTTTGAAGTTTTAATAATGCTTTTGCAATTGTGGAAAAAGTGTAGACAACGTTTAATAAAAGTTACTGAAGTTTCAAATAAAGATAATTACATAAATAACCTCTTGGTGTTGCAATTTAAGATGTCAAAATACTTCACCGAGAGTGCTATAAAGAATATAGATGAAAGACATGGATGGGTGGATTTATTTAAGATGCATTTGCAAGTAAAAATGAGCTCATTCAATCCCAAAGATATATTTTTGAATTTTTTTAGTCCAGATGTTCGATCCCAAGTACTTATTTACAGTTACAAAACAAACAAATAAATAAACAAACAAAAACAGTCCAAATGTTTGGCTAAAGGAGTAGTCCAATAAAGGTCGGTACTAAATAAATTAAACATCAATTACCTCAGATAATTAGGTAGTAGAATAATCAATAACTTCAGCACCTAATTGATTCTTGATTAGTATGATTAAAGGGCAAAGTAATCAATTATTGTGGGTATTCCAGCACTACGGTAATGAAACACTATAGTAATTTATTCCTTTAATAGTCAAGTACTTGAATACCTAAAAATAATCAATTACCTTAGTACTTAAGGATCTGAGCGATTACTATTTAATTACTCAAATTAATTGAATTGTTCCTTAATTCATATATATATATATATATATATATATATATATATATATATATATATATATATATATATATATATATATATATATATATATATATATATATACAGTATATGTACATACTTACACACACATAGGATTTAATGTAAAAAATGTCTTTAGGATTGAAGGAGTTCACTATGAGAAGAAACGTAGTAGACATTTCGAGAACATGGGCCATCTTTGTTGAGCGCCTTGTAAGAGCCGATTATTTGGGGCGTGTTTTATACGCCTTGTGCAGAATATATTACGTGTGTAAATGTTGTTGAACCCCACGATCCTGCAGGAAAAGGTCACACACTCCCCTCGACCCCGAGTGCTTCTCCGTCTTTGTGTACCCGCAGTGGAAAAAACGAGCTGTGCCTATAAACTTCGCATTTAAAAAGGCAAGTGCGGCCGAGGGGGGCCCGCTGCAAGAGGGGAACAATGGCAGCTTTTTGGACACACTTTTTCTCACTGCGATGAACAGCAGGGAGACCGGTAGAGGCGCCTATAAAAGAGCGATAGAGCACAGCTGCCAGGGTTCAGCAGTAATTTTATCAAATGTCTCCTAGGGGGCTCCCCGCGGTTTATCATTGCATTTATGGCAAACGAGAAGAACGCCAGCAAATTGTTCGTCCGCTGGCCGTGTCGTCATAACTCCCCACATTTAGAGCTCCGTTATCATTAATAATGCACTTGACATTCGGGCTGCTTTGTCATGCGTTCGCGCACATAAACGAGGGGAAAAAAGAGGGAAGGTTTCCACACGCTGACAGCAGCAGGAGGTGGACTCGTGAGAACAGCTGCCTGTTCCAAACGCACACACAAACACTCACCCGGGCGCACACGCGCGCCCACGCACACACTTGGTGAACCATCATCACCGTCATTATCATCATCATTATTAGCAGAGTGATTGTTTGCACCGTGGAAACAAAAAGTCCATCAGGCCGTGTTGAAGCTGCCTTCTGCTTCGCGGTGACAAGGGTCATCGTCAGGCTGGCTGAATATTGATTTATCAGTTTCACACGTAATCTCTTTCTGACAGCTGCCACCAACAGCTGATTAGCCAATTAGCAATGGTCTATTTGATTGCAGCAGCAACAGCAAAAAAAAAAAAAAGTGTCACTCGGTGTCAGAAACTCTAGTCGGCCGAGTTGCGTAATTACGCACAGTGCGCGTGTCGGAAGTGGTGAAGTAGCTACAGAATTACTTACGCTCAGAAGCCATGGTGATGACGGACTCCGTGGTGGCGTGGTACTCATCCTCCTCCATAAACTCATCCTGGGAGGACGCGTCTCCTTGGAAGTCGTGATGGTCCAGGAGTTGCTGGAGCGGAGGCGCCTTGGGCAGCAGTTGGTTGACCACTTCCCGGCTGATGTTGGGCGCCTGCTTCAGACGCAGCTTGCTCAAGATCTGCGACTTGATGGTCTCCAGCCTCAGCACTTTGCTTTGTTCCCTCCAAACGCAGGCGGAGCACTCGTGCGAACCGGCGTCCTCGTCCAGGAGCGACAGGCCGGCATCCGTGGGCGTCTCGCTGGCGGGAGGCAGCAGCAGATTGGGCTCATCGCTCCCCGACTGTCCCAGGGAAATGAGCACCATCAAGCACAATAAGAAGTTATACCTCGACATGACGATGCGTGGACACCAGGCAATGCAACTTTTTTTTTTTTTTTTGCTTGTTTCCTTTTGTCGTTTAACTCACGTTACCAGGTAAATCCCCTCTATTGGCTGTGCGTCGCTCCTGTCTTTATCAGAGTAGCATCTAATCCAACACCAAGAAGTTGCCTTTTGTAGTTGGGGGGGGTAGGGGGGGAGTGCGTTCCAGTGTGCCTTTATTGCAAGTTGACCAAATCTGATGAACGTATTGCCCGATCACGTGTAGTATGATGGTTGTTTTTGGCGTCGTCTGTACTAGTTTCAGTCCATGGAGGTGTGTGAGTGTGCAGAAGTGTCACTGGAAAATGTGCAAGTGCGGTCAAAAAGGGTGCTCTTTATATATCTCAGCTGCCCGCTGTCGTCATCCGTCTCCATTGGCTAAGATGGCAACAAAAGGCTTTTAGGTCTGTCACCAAGTCAAGAGGGACAGAGCAAAGGGAGGGTGTTAAGTCTCTTATTAGACAAAATTTGTGTGTTTTTTTATTTTTAGTGTAGGTTTGTTTTCACATTGAAGGTACATGGTCTTTAATTGTTTTATCACGTGTTCAAGACTTGTATGCCCCTCATAGCATACTAAAACCAAATAAATGAATGGATTTGTTTCTTCACATGTCAAGTTTTATTTCCCTGCGGCCTAAATAAATGATCATATTCGAATGTGTGACATATATGCCTTTTCAAATAGTGCAAAAATGATGCTGATTCATTTACACACAAAAAAACAATGGTCAACATGTGAATCTTAACATGAGATCATAACTATATTTGGACTTTAAATACTCAACGTTTTACTTTCCTCAAAGGGTCACTTATTTTATCTTGCGTTCCCATTCAGCCTCATGAAGTTCCGACCCTTGAACACATGTGCCAAGTACGTGCATGAAATTGATTTGTTTTAAGATACTTCGGCATATTACAAGTTGCTGCATATTTGTGTGCAAGATGCCTCCAATGTTCCGCTTAGTTTAGCCTTGAGTGTATCCGTGTGTGGCATCATTGACCCGCTAGTGACATCTGCTGGGGAAAATCAAACTGCATTTAGTTGCTTTCATGCACGACTTGTAGAATTTTTGATAATCTGCAATATTACGTAGTTCACCCATTTGATTCAATGAAACAGAGGGAATCATCCAAAATCTGGGTTCGATTCCGGCTCCAGCCTTCCTGTGTGGAGTTTGCATGTTATCTCCGTACCTGTGTGGGGTTTCTCTGGGTACTAAAGTTTTCTACCACATTCCTTAAAACTTAAATGGTAGTTATGTTGGACACTCCAAATTGAATTTAGGTGTGTGAATGTTCGTGCTTCTCTGTGTGGCTTACGACTGGCTGACAACCAGTTCAGGGTATGCCCCACCTGCTGCCCAAAGAGAGCTGGGATAACCACCCACCTGCAAGCCTGCAACCCGTGTGAGAACAGCCGGTTAAGAAAATGGATGGATGGATGGATGGATGGATGGATGGATGGATGGATGGATGGATGGATGGATGGATGGATGGATGGATGGATGGATGGATGGAATTTGGATGGGTGGAATTTGAATGACAATGAAGTTAGGAATGAAGTCACTGTGTGTAGGTGTGCAGCCACTGTAGGCATCAGTCAGAAAGAAGAACATTTTTTTCAACTGATGTGCCGGACTGCAAGCGATTTGCTGAAAAACAAGTAAGTAAAACGGCTATTGCACTTCAGATTCATTGCTGAAAATAAGAAACCAAAAGGAACTGGAAAATTCAGGTGGACGAATGCACATCAGGCTGCCATTTACTTTAATTGAATAGTCTCTAAGGAGGTTTTGTTTTCATTAGCATTGATGTGTTTGTTTGTATACCACTCCCTGACTACAGTTTTATGATGGGCTACTCTAGGGATAGCTCATGAGAATGCATACACTATATTATTAATGTGTTATTAAAATAATTATCCTTGTGTGGTTCCAGTTGAGTATTAAGTGCCATTTTAAACACAATATTGTATTTATTCTGCATCACCATCTAATATGACCAAATAAGTTTGTAAATTGTAAAGCTGTCCGCCCCTATTTTTACATTGTGTTTCTATGGCTCTATAGTCGATGAAACCTCGCCCCCTTAGTAGCTATTAAAAGATCTGGAGTGTATCAGTTTTGCGGGGGACATGTTTAAAGAGATGCAGATGTTTTTTTTTTCACTCATGAAATATAGATCACTTAAATTCATAACGTTATATTTTTATGCTTCTTGTTCGCATCATGATTACAGGTGACGTGGGCAAGATAGATTGTAAAAACAAACAAATATTCACAGTCCCATTTACATCTATGGGCAATTTAGAGGAATCAGTGGACAGATCATGCATGCTTTTGTAGTCAGGGGCCAAGACTGACAGGGGCTCATAGAAAGTAGTATTTCTCCATGCTCCTCCAAATCCTTTGTTGTTTTTGTTTTGTTTTTAATACAAGTACCTGTAATTGAATGCCTGGACTCTAAAAGAAGAGAAAATGTCTTTGGGATTGAATGAGGTGAAGGAGAAGTTAACCCACACCCCAAACTATATCCATTAACATGTTCTATCCAGCCTTGCTGACATAAAAACAACATCCCGATTAAATTTGTGGTTGTAGGATATGAGTTAAGCAGCAAAGTCAACACGTTTTTTATATCACAGGGGCTGTTTTATGTTGTTGGCTGAAAATGACATCATAGTTGCTTAGGCACAAGTACAACCAATTACGTCTCTCCTGTTCAATCATGTGATTTTCACAAGCTGAGTATTTCCTTAGTGCTGTAAAGTAACTAAATTAAAATACAGTATTTCAGCTACAATAAGTTGCACCCCTTATTTCTGTCTTGTTTTGTTTCGCCTAACTCAACTTTATTTCTGACCGGTCTTTGGGGAGGTCATTGATGTTTTTACCCATGCATCTGTGTCACTTTTGTTGGCAAACAACAATATATATTTATTGTCGTTGTTGTTGATACCCTATAAAAAGTATACAAGTGTATACAGTAGTTTAACAAGTTATTTAGATATACCGGACATATTGCTTCATCTTGTGATAATCGGTTATTTTAAAACTTGCTGATCTACCTCAAAAATCCTAATCGTGCGAAGTCTTATTTCAGTAAATTCTGTGTGGTTCATTTATTTATTTAATGGTGCGTAGTGAGATTTGTTGAAGTAACACGTTTGCATTTGACAAGTGAATTTAAGCTTTAATGAAAACTATTTGAGTAAGAACCATTGGCCGTCCATGTCATGTGACCTGTGAAAGTGATGCGCAAGACCGTCAATGCTGACTAAGGCTGAAAAAGTTATGATAAGAACGGGTACTTTACCAAGTTGTCATTTGTTTACGTTTAATTAGTTGAAGTTTTTTTCCCCAAAAATTTTGAATAAACTTGATTATTGTGGCTGACAGTTCAGAGCAATTTGTCCCTGGTGGCTTTCCGTATTTGACTGGGCCGGGCTTTGTCAATGTACTGTTACTTTACTTAACAGCGCCACTGGCTGCTAGTGTTGCGTAGGAGAAACACGCACAGCTTCAACTCTGAGGTGTTTGCCTTACATAAGCACACCTTGTAGAAAACGAAAACAAAACAATGCTTTCAGTCACTCTTGACAACAGCGGGTCGCCAAAGAAGCGGGCGTTCTCGCGAAGCGAAGATGAATCACTCCGTAGCATCATAAAGGAGGTGAGCGGAGAGAAAGAGTGAGCGGCTTGTTTTTTTCTTTTTCAAAAATTGTGGTGTTTAGGGTGCAACTCGAATGTGTTGTTTTGTTTCTTTAAATAGTTCAAAATCACATGATGTACTCAGACGAGTAAGTGACGATTATTGCGGCTCTAAATGACGTCTTCCGTGAGCGAGAGGTTTCAACCTACTTCCTCATACCAGCTAGCTGTGCTGGTGCTGTGTTGATCATGCTCACAGCGAGATGCTAAATTCTCTGTGCGTGTGTGCTTACCAGGCTGAGAGCTCATCCAGGCGTCTGACACGAAGCGACAGCCGACAAGGGACCCTGAAAAGGAGGCCTGACAGCCAGGTAAGGAGCCACAGTGCAACATGATTCGAGCTGGTACGTTTCACTGGTCTCAAACATAGGCGAGTAATGAAGTTAAAAGTCACTCATTTGGCGTTTACGAGTATGGTGCTGTGTCAGAAAAAGTTATATTCAAACACAGATTATGAGTTTTCCCCTTCAGCGTGAGCCAGCTAATCGATCGGAACAACTACAAAAAATCCTGCGGTGTTTGCTTGCTTTGATCAGAGCGATGTCAGGAAAAATGGTGCTCAGTCACAATCATCTGAGCATCTGACAGTTCCTCACCTAAAGAACGTCCCTGTGCTTACATCTATGGTAAGCTCTCTTTGGTATTGGGGGAGGGCAAGTCTCCTGACCTCTGCGTTTTGTGGTTAGTGAAAGGGGACGTGAATATTGTTTGACTCATTTACTTACATCTGTACAAAAACACAACATGCACTGGTCAGCTCCATACAATCTTATCAGTGCACTTGACAGTATCACAAATGAACTTTTGCAATTGAATTGTGCTGTGGCTCTGAGGCTTGTGTTAAGTAATAGGATGGGCGTGTCCACGAAGCCTCTACCGAGGCGCGCTTCATATGGGGGCAAGACCCAGAAATGACAACGGGTGAAGCCTCACTGTCCACCTGGATGACATGACTGCTCCAGGAAATGTTTCGACGGGCATTGCAAATATACCGTAACACGGCCTATTGAAACAAATGGCCATAGACTTCTCAACGCTGTTGAATTTTTGGGCTTATAGAAGTCCAAGGGACCACTTGAAGGCGCCAGAGAGCAAAAGAAGCACAATGAAGCGTTAAACCATGTGCAAACCAGTTGACTACAACGCTTCATGAAGCTTCATTTGGCCACCACTAAATTCAATGAAAATGAACCTCTACACCAGTGTGTCAATTATTTTTGCAAAGCCTCCCTAGGAATGGGAAAACATTTCGCACTCTCCCTCCCACACACACTCGCCGTGGTAAATATAAATGAGAACATTATCTCTAAAATTGTTTATGAATGCCTAAAATGGTTTCCTTTTTTAACGTTAATAAAAGAAAAAGAAAAACAAAAGTCAAGAGCATAAACGTTCCTAAAAACTAAACATATGTATGTATGTTTTTTTTTTTAACAAAAGGAGTTGTTTACAAAACTGCTTTGACGTTTTTTTGATGTTTCTTGATGTATGTTTTTTTTCTTAATGTTGAGCGGCTGTCATTATGTCATATGTGACTATGCACAGACGTAATCAGTCGAGGTCACAAAAAAGTGTTTCCATTCCCCTTTTGCAAAATATTCCTCATTCAACCAGCTCACTTTTTTGTGATTTTTTTTTTTTTTTTTTTTTTTTCCATTCCCAGTTTGCTTTTGCACAACTTGTGTTATGCTCAAATCTTGAGTAATGGAAATGCACCTAATAGCACTGCCTGGTAAATTTTAGATGGCCATTCAATTAGGAACTTTTTTTTTTAAGATTTTATACTTGATTCATTTTCCACAAACATAATGCAAATCGGCCATATTTAGACAAGTGGAAGTGTAGAGTAAACAATTGTCAAGCATTTTTCATTTTGACTTGACCTTCCAATTAATGTCAAGTGAAAATATTTTAAATAGTGTTTGTACTTACAGCAGTTGGACCAGGACCTCTCAATGGGACTCCCAGAAATGGTGACTATTTATTTCTTCTAAATATAACAGGATGCGAGTATTAATCATTTCCATCACATCTCTTGCTTCTTGAGAGCTTGTTAAGCACACATTCACTCCTACATTCTACCACGTGAATTGAGCCCACGCTGATTTTGTTCTCGTGTAGCTGGAGCTACAGACCAGTTACGACGAGGCACTGCACGAGCTGCACGGGTTGGAGGTGGAGCGTGAGGCTCTGTTGTTCCAGGTGGACGTCCTGCAGGACACTCTAGAGGGTGTGGAGGAGCTGCTGGCTGAGACCCAGAGGGAGGCCAGACAGGCTAATGTGGTACGCGGTGCAAACATTCAAGCAATTTGGTCAAAACTTGGCTTTCTGATAACAAAATAATCCTGTCTGCTTTCAGGAGTTGGAGCAAGAGCGGGAGGCCAAGAGGAAACTGGAGCATTTGGTCCACTCGCTAAGGCAGGAAGTGGAAACATTAAAAGAGGTCAATTGACATTTGATAGGAACTTTATCACATGCGATGGTTGTTCAACACACACTTCAACTGAAGATGCACAATCAGCGCATTCTTTCCATGCAAACTGAATTGAGTTGAATGTCAGGTGACATAAGCAGATGCTTGTCTTCTGCTTGTCTTTTTAAAGGATTCTGTCAAATGTTTTTTCATAAGTTGAGCATGTGTTATTTTTCTTTGGGAATTGCAGTAAGTAGATGCAACTATTCATTATTATCTTCTGTAATATACTATATACTAATTTTTCGACACCAACAAAATTGGCCTACGCTTACCGGTTTGCCATTAATGCGCGAGTGATAAGTATTTAAGGTCAACAAACGGTACATTTAGTTCACACATCCATCATGTTATATATGCATGTAATGATGTCCTTAAAGTCACTGACACGTGATGCTCCATCAATATTCCATGAGTTAACTGTGTGGAGTTGCCCTTAGCTACTAGAGGTCCTGTTCTTATTCTTAATGACAGGGCATATTTCATGTGTGATTTCCTCACTGCTTAGACATTTGCTTTAGATTGTTGTATTCTTGAGTATTACAGCTCTAGTGCTTTTTGGAAGTTCTTTATTTTTGGTAATCTCCACATGCTAATATTATCTTTACTGGAAGCCTGTTATCTACGAATTCAATAAGTTTTAAGAACACAAATAGCATCTGCCGTTCTGCCACTAGGTGGTCACACTCCAAAATGCATCTTTGCATGCCCCCCCCCCAAAAAAAATACTTCTGTGGTATGCCTTTGAACGTTTACTGTTTTTAATCACACTTTTTTTTTGATTCGGAAATGATCCCAAACGTCTGATGACCCATTTTTCTGGGAGTGTTTATCTTTGCTGCCATTGCAACACTGCCATGTGTCTGCAAGAAAGGTGTCGAAATCTGTGACGCAAACGTAGTTCCAGCGGTGCTTCTAGATTATTGTTTTAGTCGTCACTATTTATTTTTAGATTATTGTTTTAGTCGTTGTTTTTAGTAGTCACCCAGCTCCAGTTTTATTTCTTTTACCTGTGTTGTTATACTACAACAATGCAAAAACTTGGACCAAACAATGTCCTTTTAGATTCCATTTTATTGTGAGTTCTTAATGTGCTGGTCATTGGTTGCTAATATTTTGCTATCTTTTCACAGGAAAATAGCCATGCGCCTGTATCCGAGGACACAAATGAAAGTGAAGTGGACACAAAGAAACAAGACGAAACAAACAATCCCGCCTTGGAAGCCACACAATCTAACTTTGCCAGCAAAGCGACTGCTGCATCCAAGGATGTACGTCTGTCAAATGGAGACGAGGGGAGCGTGGTGACCAAAGTCAAGTGGGTGGCCAATAGCGCCCCCTCCCTCTCACTCAACAACTCGCTCCATGAGGAAGGGGTGCACCGGAGGCCTTATGAAAGCGGCGCCGGAACCGGACGAGACCCGTCCCCGGACAAGAGCGACTCTGACACCGCCAGCACATATGAGGACGCGTCTGCGGAGACTCCAGAGCAGGACATCATCCCTTTGGAGCTGCCTCATGACTCCGCAAGTAAAGACAGCGACTCCCTGAAGCTGAAAAACACTGATAGCTGCATTGTGTCTTAATTTATATTTCAAAACCGCACTCTGGTCTTTCTTTCAACACTACCAGTCTCAGGTAGTTCACAAGCTGGTAGGTCATCATAATCGCCAATCTTGGCTACGTCTTTTTTTATAGTCTTTCAAGAAATGTTTGTTAGTTGCTGCCTGGACGAGAAATAAAAGTTTATTCGTATACAGCGAAATTAAACTGAGCCCCGCAAGCAGACCGACTTTTTGGTGACATGTCCTCATCAAAGTTTGGTCTTACATCATCTTTGGGAGGCTAATCGGACATTTTTTTTGTAAGGTTGTAACTTGAAAAAGGGAATTGCTATTTATTCACTGCCGGACTGAGTGACTTAAAAAGATAGTTGTATTTTTGTCTTTTGTATTGTTGATTTTTGAGGGTTTAACTTTAGGGGAAATTGACTGCATTTGCACTTTCACAAGTTTGTGCTTTGAATACATTCCCTTAAGAACCAAACATGTCAGCAAGGGGATGGAAGTCCTGTCTGCATGGAAGACTGCGTGGTTGCACACTGGCAGTCCATTTTTCATGTCTGATTGCTGTAGAGCCCTTTTTTTTAAGATTTTTCTTTTTGCAGACTTTGGAAGCTGTTGATTGCATGGACATTTCACATTTTTCTCCCCACATGGCACATCTTTATACTATTGTAAACTTTTTTGCAAAAATAACATTTGTTATGGTGATTCATTTTTAAGCATCCGATTTTCATCATACTTGAAACAGCATGAACACATCCTTACATTTATTGTTGCTAATGCAATGAGCATGTATCACGTGAACATTTCTAATCATTTGCATATTTAGTCAAGATGATTGTTTTTGTCCTAATACTTGATGAGACATGCAAAGCTCTGATAATGATGCTGTCTACCACAAAGTCACTGGTTGTGTGTTGCCGCAGTAGCGCGTTCTCAAGTGTCATTAAAGTTCATGTTATGAGGAACACTGGCAGAGGATGTTTTGCTGTACTCAGTTTAGCAACTTTCAAATTGTTTCCTTCAATGTGTTAATTTTAAATGATCAAATCATGTTCTTTTTCCACAGGAAAATGCTAAAGAAGTATATTTTGTCTGAAATAAATTTGAATTGTTAAGTATGAATATAAGCAGTAAGTGTTTATTTGAGGTTACGTGACAGACGTAGATACAAATTTGGGGAAATACTTGGTCAAGCTGATGTGCTTCGGTTTCATATTCAAATTGGCGACAAAATATTCTTGCTTCTGACAGAACCCAAGGTTAATTAATACGTTGATATTATAGGTTTTTAAATCAAATTGATAGTCATCATCTTGGTGAACAGAACTTTTTTAGTTGGATGTGCTGTTACATCATTTGACCAGCAGATGGCAAACATTTAATCTGAAATTAACTCAAAACATTCACAGTGCTGCGTTACAGGCCCAATACGGTTATTGTGTGAAACACTGATGCAAAACACTCAAAAAAAATTACATTTTACACATCTAATTGTGCTTTAATAGTGTACGCAGTTGTTTGATATGTTGGGGAGTGACGTGGAGATATGCAGTCTATCTCAAAAGAGCCCCTTTTCTTTTTTCAAGTTGAGTTGTTTCCATTTTGGCAGGTTCGCAAACTGGTCTTTGGTGATTCCAAATATGTGGTAGAAGTCTTTGTCAGTAAGGTATCTCTGCAAATCAGTGTCAACAAAATGCAAGATTACGTTTTAAAGACTTGTTTTCTGCAAGTTTTTTTTCTTTCATGACAAACCAAAACAAAGTACCTCTTTCTGGGTGGGATCTACATTCCTCGGCAACTCGCTGACAAGCTTCTTGACTAAAACCTCAGCA
Source organism: Hippichthys cyanospilos (assembly GCF_059441005.1). Classification (NCBI taxonomy): domain Eukaryota; kingdom Metazoa; phylum Chordata; class Actinopteri; order Syngnathiformes; family Syngnathidae; genus Hippichthys; species Hippichthys cyanospilos. The sequence goes on along the minus strand of NC_142377.1, from coordinate 13,456,290 downwards.
GGAAAACACTGAAAGCGTGCATCTTTTTCAACACTGCTGTAAACCTTGAAAGTGACAGCATTCAGACGAACATGCTCAATAACTTGTCACTTCAAACATCTGTGCGTGCATATACATACATTAAAAACATCAACAAGGTTTGCTACGTTTCCCAGCTCCTTCTTTAGTTCCTCATAGGTCTTCCCCTCCTGCCACACCAAAAAAAAAAACACGTCATTAGGTACACTTTGACGTTTCAAAATAAAGGCTATTACAAAATTAAATATTACCTGGTCACATTTTTTTAGTTAGTAATACGTAAAAAAAAAGTAAACAAAGACCTGTAAAACGTAACCATTCAAGGTACATCTAAATCTTTCTGTCAATGAAAATCAAAATGGAGTACCTGTATTAGTATTTATTTTAAAGGCCGAATTTTTGACTCAATGTCTTCACATTTCAGTGAGCATGCTTACACTCCACTTGTAAGGATCCCAAGCAGTAAACCATCCAGTAAAGGTGGGCGGCTCGAATCCTTGCTTGACCAAGTAGATAGGGGTGTCAGGATCTCTGCCACCCGGGTGTGTGCGCAGGTACTCCTGGCTGGTCACCACTGCCTCTTTGCGTTCTACTCTGTTGGCCTCTTTACCGATCCAAAGAAACAACTAATATGACAGGATAAGCATTATTCTATCTATCAAGACAAGAAAGTGTTTTGTAGTTTTTGGTATGCTTCTTCCTCTACCCCTACCTGGTCCCATGTGTCAAGTAACATGATATCATCTTCGTTGAGATCATCCTGTGTAAATTGGGCCACTTCTCTCACAGTGATATGTCCTGACTTATTGGAGCATTCGAACAGACGTGGTTCGTGGTCCAAAACCGTCTGTTGCGGCCTGTGGACACACACGCATACAGGCACACGGGCATACAGGTAATCAAAAGGACAAACATTTACACACATTTGGACAGCTACACACTTGTAAAGAGCTGGGGGGTTAGCAAATCTAGTTTAATGCTTTGTAATGCTGTGGAGGAGGAACATATTTTTCTTTTCAAATTGAAAGCAAATTCATTGGAACTTCAATCAGCTTATTGCAAAATAGTTTTGTAGGGTTCCCTTCACAAAACATTGTATGCCTCCAGTCGTATAAAGTTTTATACGGTAGCGCAGTGACTTGTCTACCAGGAATGAAACAGATGATATGATTTAGCATCTGGAGTTGCTGAGTAAAATGTGCGCAGAGATACCACCACAAAGCAAATTGGAACATGACACACCTTATTTCTAAATTGTGTGATAGTGACTCTTTGTAAAATGTTGGAAGTTATGGTAACATTTATAGGAACGGTCATGCGTCTTCATGCACTCTTCAAGGGTACATGTACCATCATCGCACCGCCATTTGACAACCACTGGTTGAGTGCAGCAATTCTCAAACGTGGGGTACAAGCACCCCAAGAGGTATGTGAAGGGACATGGAAGGTATGTGAGATTTCAATAAGGCTTCTACTGTACATATCACCTTTCATATTAGGAGCAAATTAATTGGATTGTGATGCACCTTATACTAAATTGTGTTATCATGATCCTTGGCAAAATTTGAAGTTACGTATTTAACATTTTATACAAATGGCCATTGTAAAAAAAAACAGATGAAGTTACACGATCTATCTCCTTGAGTGCTCAAATAAAATTCACCACACGTATACAGGGACACTCATGCAAGCTTCAAACAGTACAGTCAGGCACTTTTACCTCTTGTTAGTGGCATAGGGAGTCTGTCCTCCTAGCATCTCCCAGAATTCATAAGGTTCATGACCCTCTGCTACAATCTGACCAGGGAGGCCTTGCGAGTTGTGTCCAATCACAGAGCTGATCTCCTTTGCCATGTCTCTCTCATCTCCACTCGATCCCTGAAACCACCAAACATTATTGGCTTCACCTTTGACACCATTGTTACGTGTGTGGGCCTGCTCCGTACCTTTCCGCACCAAATATAAAGTCCACTCTGACACTTGAGCAGAAACACGTCATTGGAGTTGAGAGAGGAGGCCAGGGCAGGAACCTCAATGGCTTTCGTATTGGAAGGCTCATAACCGTGAACCTGGAATAGCCGCACGGGTGGATCTGGCTCGGAGAGTCCTTTTCTCGATGAGCCTCCCTGACACACAAAATGGATTGCTTAACATTATATGGCCAAAAGCAGCCTCAAGTGTAATTCAGTCCTTTCATACCTCAAAAATGACCATTTTGCCTTTGAACATGGCTAAAAAATGTCGCGGTTCTTTCCCCATGGTCACCCTCACTTGAGCCGGCGCCCCACCATGTATGTGGTCCATATCTAGGGCATGAAGCACACACGCCGCCGCCTCATCCTGTGCGGCATGACGCCCCTAAAATAGTGCGTGATGATTTCAGCTCAGTTCAAACTCAAAACATGAGGCAAGAAGACGAATACGTTTTGGAGCTTCACCTGCCAAGTGTAGAGCAGATAGCTCTGCTTTTTGTTCACCAAGTAAGAATAAAGGATCAAGTAACAGTCTCCTCCATAAAAGTAGCCATGGCGTTGAGGGTCCACGGGCACCAGCTCCAGATTCTCAATTCTCCAAACCTGAGTGCAAACCAATCATTTCTTTGATCATTTCTTTCATCTTCAGTCAAGGGATGATTTGGACTTTTACTGTGATGTCACTTTCCTTAGCTTAGAAAAAAAAAAAAAGATTGTTGAAGTAATTGAATTGTTGCTATAAGGCAAACATTTCATGCTAGCATTTGATCATTACGAAACATCTAAATGGGTTTTTTAAAGGGGGTGAACCCAAACGTTCCTTTACAATAACATGATCCATGCATCCCAACTTGTTGGAAGACGGCATTCTGCTAAACTTTCTCAGTGCCAAGAACTTTGGTCATATAAAATACTGAGGTTGTGTGCTAGTGACAAGAATTCTTATCACTTTTTTTTTTTAATTCATGGATAGATGACACCCGTGGCCAGTGCTTAATATTATGCCAATCGAGCATTGTTGTAATGTAGTTAGATGCATACGCAAACTGTTATTTTGCCATCAAAAACATATTTTCGCTGTTTTTGTTCATGGTTTATCGAAGGGAAAGGCTGTTTATAATATGATTCAGATGCTACTAAAAATATTTGTCATAGTCACTTGTGCAGGAAACATTTTCTGCTTTATATCCAAAAAAAGCTTCTTGTCACTCAAATGACCCATTTTCAAACAGTGATTATTAAAGAAGGGAATAAGATAGAATCAAACTTTTGTTTTTCAAGATAAAGAATGGAATTCAATCTTTCATATGGTACAATGTCTACATAGTCATACAATCCAATAGGCTGTCGGCCTTGAAAGACGCGTCAAAATGCTCAAAATCGGCTGGCACACGATGGGTTGCCTTTTCAGATAACTCTTGGCACTGAAAGAGTTAATATTGTATCTTGTGGAATATGAATGAAACAGAAAAGTCCGCCTGTTTTTATCCACCTCAGCAATTTTGCCACTTTCTGTCAACTGAAAATGACATCACATTTGCTCAGAGTTCAGGCAAGGACCGAGGACGGCTCAGCTTCTGAATGTTGATTTAAAAAAAAAATGGCATATTTTGCTACAGAATAAAAATGCCACAAAAGCAGTTTTAGTCAGAATACTGTGTTTAGACTAGTGGGCTCACATGAAATATTATACTGTATGTATTTAAAAAAAAGTTTTTAGTTGACTTCCTCTTCATTAATATTCATGACATTAGTTTATATCTGACATTAACGTGGGAAGTAGATGTATTTTTGATATGCCGCAAACCTCCACTTGACCTGTGCCATCATCCACCATCCTCTCTTTCGCAGCAATCTCCGGCCTCTCGTGCAACAGCGACACATCAAATTTCTCCTGTGTGACCGTAGCTAAAACAGCAAAGAACAATGATCCATTAAAGCACAAATACCGGTAGCCCTGTTGAGGAATGTGGCACGCATATTGCATGTTACGTACCAACTTTGCCCATTGTGTGCACTTTTCCCAGGCCTTGTGTCTGGTCCTTCACTGTCCAATTCTGGAACAGCTGCTTGAAAAGTGCTGACTCGGATCCGTCACTTATCACCTCCACATTTGTCGTGCTTGGATAGTTTTTTACCTTGATAAATTCCTAAGAAGGAGATTCACAGTGATAGGATGTGACCGTAACATACAGGTGTGCATATACTTGTCAACAAGATGGGCTTGTGTTTCACTCACCAAAGCTCTGGTTATGGCCATCTGCCTCTCAGCTTTATTTGCCTTCTTCCCCTTCCATACAAATATCTTTGACCCACCGTGGTCTAGGATGTAGCAGTCCTGTAAACATGTGAGCAATGGTTGTAAAACTGTGTACACAAAGTGCCTCAACTACCATCATCGCAAACAATAAAATACAGTAGAATAACCAAAGAATATTATTGTAAAACCATTTTAGCACAATGCACTGTTTAAACATTGACACTTTAAAACCTGATCAGGTGTTCAGTTAAAATGTAAATAGAATTATTATATATGTATTGCACTCGTGATTTGTTCACATACCACTAGAGAGAACCGACACTTCAGAATCACTGGATCTCTCTCATCTATTTAGTAATACAAGATTGACCAGAGATGATACTAAATGGTTAAATGTGTGCGCTTACAATATTTATTTTCAGGGCAAAACATAAAAAAGTAAATATACATTTTAAGTGATCAATGTTAAAGCAAAACTTGAGATTTTTCCGTTTTTGTTGATTTTGGTAGTGTTGTATGCCTGAAGGCATTTCCCATGAAGACATATAGCGTTGTGAAATCGTTGTCTCGTTGCTTGCATTTGGACTGAATTACATTCTACGTTCCAGTGTATGTGTGAGGGATGAATTTAATTAACACTAATAGTGTCAAAATAATACCATACTTTTGAGATTGTTTTAAGGTTGGTAGTGTCACTATGAAACTATGAGCTAGCAAGCTAATGCCTATTTGCTACCATGCAAATTACCAGTAGTTAACATCAGCATTATAATTCTAAATTTAAGCATCCAGGAACAGAGCCAAGACAGCATTGGTTGGTTTTCCATTTATTTTGTCTCCTCAGACAAAACTTTTTATTTATTTGTTTGTTTCTGAAGCCTCTGCCATGATAGCAGTAATTGCATGTATAGTGCAAATTGGCTGCAGTCTTTGTAACAAATGGAAAACAAGGAAATGGGCACATGCCATATTGCAGTTGGCGCTTGTAGTTTGTGTGTGTGTGTGTGTTTGGGTGTTGTAGGGTTCCTGCCACCCTCCTGAATCCTCGTAAAAGAAACACACCCTCCTCACAGACATTCACGCGCCACGACAGAAGTCCAACTAGTTGTAGGTTGATGTTTCATCAGAAGTTTGTTAGTGTTGCTCTAAGTAAATAGCTTAGAAAAATGCAATTATACGACTTGATGTTAATGCTTGATGATCTAAATTAAATTACACGGGGGTGTACCCGTGTTACATTACAAACCAAGTCAAAGAAAGCACCTCACATTATTGTTGAGAAGTTCCTGAACCAGAGGTCTGCGAGCAACCTCGACGATGTTCATCTGCCCTTGAGCATCTGACACACTGAAAATAAAAATACAGAAAAATCCTCACATGGATTACAACAGTGGTTCTCAAATGGAGGTACATTTAACTGATTTTCTACAACAGGAACAGGTCTTTTTTCCTTTCAAATTAAAAGCAAATTATTTGGAATATGAAGGGACTTGTTACTAAATTGTGCTATAGTGACTCCTTTGCAAAAGATTGTATGGCTTTATTTGGTTTTATAGTTTTAGTATAAGTTTCAAATGGATGCACATTGGCATTAGTGCTACAATTTTCCATCAAAACAGCCAGAAATAAAAAAGATGGTGTTAGACAATCTATCTTATGGAATTGCTAAGTAAAATAAACCCAAAGATATAAGTGAGTTGCAAAGTGTAATTAGACACAGATGGTGCAACACGCCATGCTTTTTTTTCCCCATGTAAATACACTGCGATGGTTAGGGTTTACTTAGTTGAAAAAAATATTTTATAGGGTTAAAAAAGCTTAGAACCACTGGACTAAAAGAAAAATTGTGTAGTTTTATTGCGGGGGTGGGAGGAGCTTACTGGTAAAGAGTGAGTTTTTCCATTTGCTCCTGAGCAGGGGATTCATCAGGAGGTCCATCTGCCAGATGACTATGCCTCTCTCCAAGAACGCCAGTCAGCATATCCATGATATCGGGAAAGCTGTCCTCCATTTCCCCCTCGATCACCTTGATCTCCGCCCGACCTCCTCGCTCTCGATCTCGGATGTCTTTGGCCAACAGCATACCCTGAGTATCAAGATATGCTACTATGTTTTGATCTTGTCATGCATAATGAAACCCTTTATTTGTGCAGTATTGCAGTCATTAGTAAGTATTCAGATAATAGTGCATTGCTAAAAGTGTTGCATTGCATTGAAATATAAGCTTCTGAATCCAGATGTATTTTTTACCTCATTCCGTATCAAAAACAGATATTCATATTTTTTAAGAGTCCTTATATTGATATTTTTAAGAGCCCAGACATTCAATCTGTGGTACTCTTTATTTATTTATTTATTTATTTATTTTAGGAATTTCTAAAAATGGCTAGTGCTAAATTAATGAAGCACTAATGTAATCACTTACATTAGTACTTCAGTAGTTAACTTAAAGTCATTGATTACCTTAGGTGCTCTAGGCAATTAAGTCCTGCTTAAAGTCATTGACAATGAAGTAATTGATTACTTTGTGTACTTGTGCTCGAGTAGTTAATTTAGTATCTAGATTATTTTATTACTTTAATACTTTAGTAAACGAAATACTCAATTACTGTAAGCATTTTGGTACATCATTACTTAAGGTAATAAGTTATTTTAGTGTTTGATTACCTACCTAATACAATGAATTTTGGATTCTCAACATAAAAATACATATTTGGAACATAACGAGTTAAGGAGACTATTACTTTTAAAAATGTATTCTATTCCATTCTTTTCCATTTTAAACAACGTATAACTATCGAATATGTAATAAATACCAGTAAGGCTCTTATTTGGCTTAATACATATATCTTTCTAATGCTGTTGTACGGTACTACTAAAGCTACTCATCTTACTTTTAGTCTTTCCTGTTTGTTGCTGTTCGGTCCATTCCACTGGATGATGGTTTTACCAATGTCCAATAAAAATACATCCCCGAGGTTGAAGCTGCTCCAGCACAGCGCCACCTGAAACCAGTTGGAGCAGCGGCAGCATGTGTACACAAGGTGCTCTGTGCCCCGGTGTTACATAACCACCCTGAAATCCCGCGCTCACCTCCACGGCGACCACCCGTTTCCTCCCTTTGACATGAAGCAGCCTCTTTATGTCATAGGTGTTGATATCAGTATGCCGCATGCCTGATGCAACTCCACCTTTCTTGTACCTAAGGTTGTACAAAATAGAGTAAGCAAGACTGGTATATCTTAGCTTAAATTGCCCCAAGTTTCCTTTTCATTCACATTATTCCTGGCTTGAAATAGCCCTTGAACACGTCCGACTCATAGTGCTGAACCTCTCTGTGCTGAACTGGCGTGGAACCCAAATAGTCGTCCAACTGTGAAGTGTAAACTGCGGCTGCACCTTGTTCAGCCTGAGAGGATTGTGAGCCGATCCAGAAGTGGATGTCATAACGAAGGGAGCCCTTAACTTTCTTAGTCTGGAGATTCAAGTCATACAGCATGGTGACAGTAAAGAAATCACTTCATTTTCCATCTAAACGGCACAAACACTAGACCGGTGATTCTCAATCTTTTTTCAGTGGTGTGCCCCATGTGAAATGTTTTTTTTCAGTCAAGTACCCCTAACTCACAGGTGTCAAACTCAAGGCCGGGGGACCAAATTCGGCCCGCCACATTGTTTTATTTGGCTCGCAAAATGCTTATTTGAGTTTCTAGCTAAAAAACAGAACTTGCAAATTGTCTTAAAAAAACAATTTTTTTTTGTTCCCAGTCTGTCTTTTGAACAGTTTTTACTGGCCTCTAATTTCAAAACTAGGTAAGTGTGTGACAAAACACACTTCAAATGTATTCCAGCCCTCTGACAGAAACTAAAACTACAATGTGGCCCATAAAAATGAGTTTGACAACCCTGCCCCAACTAGTTCTTAGCATTATTGGATGGAAAAACAAAAGAAACTTAAGAGAGCTGGCAATTCAAAAGGTTTATAACTCCTGCAGACTGCCTGCCCCACTGTTTGTAAAAGACTGCTTTAAATTAAGAGCAAATTAATTGAACATGAAATACCCTATTGCTAAATTGTGCTATAGTCACGCCTTTCTGACATTTTAAGTTCTTTGAAGTTGTACGCGGATGCCCATTTTAATCACTGATGCAATTTTCCATCAGATAAGTCAGAAATAAACCAGGTTATACGATCGATCTTCAAGAGTTGCTGAATAATCGACACCTAGAGATACCACTACACATTTAATTCCAAAGTTTTATCAGACATGGATGACACAGTACTGTTTTGTCTTTTTTTTCCCCAAGTGTTTTTTTTTTAATTAATTTATTTTTTTAGTGTGGATACCTGGCTGAAAAAAGTATTTCACAGGAGGTATATCAGTGAAAACAATGTTGAGAACCACTGCACTAGACTATGAGGATGGATCTATCTTGCACTTACATGAAGAACAACATAGCAGTCCCCCTCATAAAAGTGTCCATATGACTTCTCAGGGACTTGAACAAGCTCCATTTTCTGTTTCACAAAGAAAGGATGTCTGTTTCCATCATTTCATTGTAAAAGTATTCATCACTGCTCTGGCAACATGCGAAGGGAAACTACACAAGTACCTCAATTCTCCAGATTATAATCCCAGGGGTGTGAGTTACGGCTCTAAATGTGTACTCCATGTTGCACGCAGTTGTTGCGGGACGCTTTTGTTGTTTCTCTTCACCTGTTCAAATAAAAACATCACCCGGGAGACATTTAGCCAACATCAACAGAAGTAACACAATGTTTCACAAACCGTACTGTGCAATACAATATACAGAACATACCTTCAAACAATTGAGTTTGGTTAACTTGTCAACAAAAAAGTACTTTATACAATGCAGCCGTTGAAAAAAATTTGCATGCGTTTGCATGTTTTAAGATGTGATGTTCTGCCAAATCACTTAAAAATTAGGTTAAAAAAAGATTTATTTGTATTCAAATTTCAACACACCTTTTCTATTGCTACCTGGCTGTAAATGCAACAGTGTTTGGATACTAAGAAAAAAACTCCCAAATTAAATCAAACAAAAAATATGCATGCAGCACGTAAAGACACATCTTGAACTTTGTAATTCATCATTTAAGCAGCAGCCGGAGCCTTCTGGAATCATTTTGTAACATTTTTGTATAATTTTGATCGGACTTCTCGTCTTACTTTACATTCCAAGAAAAGAGGATGAATGACAAGATTTCAACCTTGTAGAACCAAGATGTCTTATTACTTTTTCCATTTTCCAGGACTTCTCCTCACTTGTCGGCAGCATACTTTCATAAAATTTAAATAATGTTTTCAGCCTTGCAGAATCTGAAAGGGTATTTATTTCTTTCCCATTTTTCCAGGACTTCTCGATTGGAATGACGTCATACAAGTTACTGGCCAAAATGAAATGAATGACACACCATTTCAAGTTGAGACTGCTGGAAAATAGTTATGAATCACAGCGTGAGCACGGTGGGTCACTTGAGACTTTTTTTTAATTCAAGCGGAAAAATATGGCATAACAAGGAGATTGTTCCTTTCAGCTTTTTGATCTTGGAAGACTGCAGAAGGTGGAAATAATTACAGAACACCAGACTAACTTACGACTCATGCCAACTACTGTTTGGCTTCCTGCATTTGTCAACCCTTTAATTAAAGTTACTGTGATCTGGAATAGACAACAACCCAAACGTCCTTCAACAGAACAATGTTTAACTTGTGAATTCATCCACATTTTCATCTCCTGTAAAGTGAAGACAGGAAGCAAATTAATGATACTTACAAAATCTCAGCAGATATGAACAAAACGTTTAGCTTGTTCGGGATGTCTGCGTTGATACATTCTCCGTCTGCACACATTACCATGGCAACACGGGACTTTTAAGATCATGGAAAGAAAGGCAAATGATGACATAAAGAACATGAACTCTCTGATGTCATCCTGCACACAGCCACCAGAGAACCCTACAAATCCGCATGGTCCCTGAATTGGAGGTTTTTTGGCCAGTCAAACTTCTAGGAATGCGAAGAATCCCAGTAGACTTTCAAGTGATCTTGAGACGATCCCATTTGGTTTTGGATGAAGACCGGTATCAAAATAACAGATTAGTTGCTATCAGTTAATTGCAGTCATGGTTACATCAAATTAATAATAACTATGCTTTCTGCATGCTTAATGGACCTGTTTTTATGCGTCAATCCTAATGTGCTGGAAAATAAAAGGTCAAATACACCTTTAAGTGGACAGTAATTGGCTGTCATTGTGTTTGGCAAAACCTGAGAGGCTCAGGTCTTTGCCAAACTAAACAGAACACCCCGCGTTTGGACAAGTCTGCAACAGCCAGGATCGCTGATGTTTTATTTCATTTTATTTTCAATTGTTTTTATCCGTTGTCAAAAGAATGCAGTTTAATCAAAACTCGCCACACTTGGAACTGGTCTGAAATACTGGTAAATAGTTAAAATTGCATCTGTTAAAGTTGTTAAAGAATTTACAACTGAAACCACTTTTTGTTGTTGCTTAGTAACATGTTGTATAGTAACCAGAACCCTTTTATTCAGCCATCAAAACTAACGACATTTGGTAATTTTCTTTTCTTGGTAATTAACAGTAATGTAATTATTGGTTTTACCATAATTGAAACGTCAAAGTCATTATGGTATGGTGAATGCGGTATTGCAATTAATTTAAAAGAAAGATATCAATTTTTTAAGAGTAGTGAAATTTGTTATTTCCCATGGTAATTAGTTACTTTTTTATAAAGTAATGTATGTATTAAATAATGAGTAACTAGAAGTTGTTTATTTTATGAAGTAACATTCCCAACAATGATGAATAATTACTTTGGTTCCTTCATTTGTCATCAGGTAATAATAGCCAACGATGAAAAACGGGGGACAGAAGGCCTGTTTCTTCAGTGAGCAAATGGGGAGTGAAATTTCCTTATATTTGTTTTTTTTTTGAGTACCTTTTAAACATTTGTATTAAAACAAGAAGTTGCTCGGTTGGTAGAGTGGCCATTTTCTATCCTGAAGGTTGCAAGTTAATTTCCCAATCCTTATGTACCTTTTTTTTTTTTTTAACGGGTAAAAATTACTTTAAAACTCCTTCTAAAATTCATTTAGAATATTCCAGTAAATGATCTCTACTCGTTTTTTATTGTTTTCAAGTAAATATTACTCCACATTTCTTTTTGTGATGCATCTCCACCAGATGTTCCTGGCTCCTCCCTTCTAGCTCAGCTGGACATTCCAGCCCACCTCAGGGGATCTGCCGGCTCCACCACACACACTCGCCAGTCTACAGGAGCAGGAGGAGACAAAATGAGAGGACTCGTTGTCTTCATCAGTGCGATGTGCTTGGCCAGCGCACAGCACCAGGCCCTGATTGACTACTTGGAGCGCCGGCTGCTTGCAATTGAGGTAAGTCTTCTCTTTTTGTGTTCCACGAGGAAACTTCCAGGAATTGGGCAAAAGCAACGGAATGCACATGTGTGTAAATCCTGTGGAAAACTCAGCTTTGCGAGATGTATGGTCCTTATGTTCCATTCATCCACTTTTGAAATTGGTCGAACATAAACTGATGCAAAGATACAGTCATCATGTCTGTATTGTTAAAATGGCAGAACAAGTTGGAATTTCTGAGAATTGCATTTATCAGCCTGATCAAGGAAGTTGTTACTTGACCATCAATATCCTGTGGAAAGTCTCCAGAAGAGTCTCTTACTGGAGACTTGTTATACTTTAATGGTACAGTCACCATACCATTAAAGGATAACTGCTTGGCGTCAAGGAAAATTGAAGATGCTGCTCATATTACTTAGAATTTCTAACATGTAGTAGGCACTGAAATCCATGTAAATATTGTTGTTTGACATTCCTCTCTCAGAGTTTTACTTGTTAGTCCTCTTCTGGGTGGAAAAAACTCACTAGAGGGTTTTTTTTTTGTTTGTTAACTGAAGCATTTAGGCTGACGTCATGATTATCAGTGATCTTTCTCAGGGAATATGTTGAAGAGATTTTTTTTTCAAATCTGTATATGCATTACTGACCTGGCCCACTTCAACAAAACAGGACCGCATCTCCCTATGGCACGAGCAGGCCACCCGCTACGCCTCAGAGCTACGGGAACTCAAACAACACATGGTTTCTCAGCTGGAGAACCTGGACAAAGAGAAGGACACACTCCGTGACAACCTCGACAGCATGGGGACGCGTGTGGACCGGGTGGAGCGAGAACTGGACTACTTGGAGACACAGAACGGTGCTCAGCCATGCGTGGATGTGGACGAGAAGCTGATTGAGCAGCAGGTCACTCAGGTGCAGGAGAAGCAGAAGAACAAATACTTCAAAGTCACTGGTGAGGAAAAAAAAGGACTTAACAGGCATGCATGACCCATCTTTACATCACAAACTCATGAGAAATATTTTAAATAAACATTCACAGAATGTCACATAAATAAGAAACAGGTCTGGACTGCTGGCAGGCCAGTATTGTAACACATGCTTTAACATATGCTTTTGTAACAGACGCAGATTGTGGCTTGACTTTGTCTCGCTTTAATAATCAGGGAAAAAATAAAAAAGTTGTTGCTTGAATGGCAATCATAGAACCTGCTCCTTTGTACCTTTTAGAATTAATGATACCTTCACAAAGGCAAAAGGTGCCCATGACATGCGAACAAACACACCCCGTATCACCCACCACAAATGCTGACTTTTAAAATTTAAAACTCTTCTTTAGCTTTGTCCCAGAGGACATGATGTCCATATTTAAAAAAAAAAAAAAAAAAAAAATTGACATGTGGACTCATCAGACCAGAGCACACATTTCCATTTTGTGATATTTCTGGGTGCCGTTGATGTATGGCCTTTTCTATGCTTGGTTTGAGCTTGAATTTGTAGATGTAGCGTTAAAACTGTTTTAATTAACAAGCCATGTCCTTTACACAGTGATGATGGTTTTTATTGCATCATTGCATGGGGGACTACAGGTCATGAGAATTCAGTGTTGGTTTTTGACCAGTGGAATGTTGCCAATGGGAGACTTATTTCAGATCCTTTCCATTGAGAAGGTCATGACTTTTAAGTTGAAACTTAAAACAAAAACCAATGGGATTCTTGATGTGCATATAACATGGTACATTGGCGTAGGGAAACCCCTTGTGTTCCATGATGCAAATGAGTTGCTCTTTTTTTCGCTTAGATTGCAGCGACATGCTCTCCACCATAAAGGCCATGAAGATCTTGAAGAGAGTGGGAGGTTCCAAGGGAATGTGGACCAGAGACACCGGCGGTGGTTCTGGGAAGGTCTTTATCTTTAACGGAACCGATGAAGACACTATCTATGAATTTTCCACTGTCCAAGCCTTCACTCGTTCACAGGGCCTGTCTGACTCCAGGCAGCTCAAGCTTCCCTCCGCCTGGCAGGGGACGGGACATATCATTTACAATAATCACGCCTATCTTGTGATTCAGAAGGATGAGTTGACGCTGGTCAAATATGACTTGAGGAACAAGTCTGTGGCAGATAGCGTGGTGTTCCAAGACCAGGACTACATCCCAGTGTATAGTCTGAGCCCTGAAACTGTGATGGACCTGGCTGTGGATGAAGAAGGCCTTTGGGCCATTTACTCAACACGTCAGAATGAGCAGCACATCTCACTGGCCAAAATGGACTCTAGCTCGCTGAGCATCGAGCAGACATGGGACACAAGTTGCCCGAGACGGAACGCAGAAGCTGCCTTCGTCATCTGCGGCACGCTGTACGTGGTCTACAACTCAGAGCAGCCCGGCCGCTCCCACGTCCAGTGCGTGTTTGACGTCAACGACATGGTGAGCAGTGACGATGTGCCCATGGTTTACTTTCCCAAACGTTATGGTGCTCATGCCAGTCTCAAGTACAACCCGCTGGAGCAGCTGCTCTACGCCTGGGATGACGGCTACCAGATTCTCTACAAACTTGTCATGAAGAAGAAACTTGATATTTAGTACAGAAAAAAAAAAAATCGCCAACCCACATTGTGGTAGCTAATAAGTAGTTTTGGCCACACTGCATTGTCTGAACCTACCGGCCAGTGGACTTTATACACCTATTGGATGTACTTTTGTATTTCTTTGTATTGAAACACAACATGTTTACTGTACATCAATGAAAGTGTCTATTTCTTCACATTGTGGTTTATCTGCTGACAACATTCTGCCCAGATGGATCTTGTACTTAATAGTTTACTATTTTTGACATTTTTGTAAGGATTTGGGAATTTTTGTCTTTAAAAAATGCCTGCCATTTTTACTCACAGGGAGAAGTGTTGTCATTAAAAGAAAACAGCATGACACAGAGGGACAGTAAATATCTGCAGGCATACTGTAACCAAATTTCCTGCTGGCTTCCACAAATCTCTTACATGAGCAGTGGTTTGCCCTGATGGGTTTTTGTCTGGTTGTGATTATAGCTCATGAAGACAAAGCCAAGTCGGCCTGATTGAGATATAGTTTACTTAATCCAGTTATAATGAAATACAAACATGAGTCCAATCCCCCGAGAGTTATTCTGTGTTCCATGTAATCACATTTGACAGCACAAAAGTGTTTCAACCATAGCAAGCAAACCTTCAGTTCCAAATCATGGTAGGGCTCGGGGGGGCGATCAACCAGGTTGTATCAAAGAAACAAAAAAAAAAAAAAAAAAAAAAAAAACGGAAACAAGAAGATATTTTTTTTAAATACAGTAATTTTTGCAGTGCCCGGAACCAATATCCGTTGTTTCCGCACGGACATTAGATGCGATAGCCAGCTAGACACTTGGAAGTCTTCCGCCAGCAAATTTAACAATCCAAGGATTAGGCTGATTGATATAATTATTGAAATAGCTAAAATGAAAGTTGTATGTCGTTGCTGCAAAGCGGGGACGAATGGCTTGGAGATGGGAGGTGAAATCCGCTGCATCAGCACTGTCAAAGGGTTGCACTTGTGTATGTGAATGTCATCAGAGCCTTGAAAAAACACCTTTAACATTTTGTATTTTTTTCAACGTAACATTAGATTGGGATATTCTCTTTAGTGTTATTTACTAGCTTTCTAGCATCGTTGTTTCATCTCGTAGCTTTCTGTCAACAGGTTGTTTTTCACAAAATAAAATTTATGAAAAGTACCAGTGACCATTTGGTTATTCAACATAATCCACAATGCTATTGATTATTTATCACATGAAAACAAATTACATCTGTAATTTTTCACAGCCCTTTTTAAACTCTTTGTGTGAAGTGAATGATTTGCACTTGCATGGGTTTTTTAAAAGGTTTAGTCTCACATTACATTGAATTATATTATCTTAGATGTTTTCACTTTTGAATAGTAACTATAGTTTCGATCCAACAAGGCAATAAAAAAATGAATGCACAAAATGGCAAACAAAGCAAATGACTGAACTCTCAATAGTTACATAAACATTTTTATTTATTCTCAACTGTTAACAAGCAGTAGCCATAAAAAGGGCTTATAAAGGGTAGGTAAAACCTGGTGTACAAAAGATATGAAAGCACACAAAGACTGTAAATTCTGCAAAGAAAGAAAATGCTGCAACATCACCAACATATGTATGTAAAAACAAACAAAAAAATGTTTTCACTTTGGGTGACTTTTTATGGCAAGGAAAATGAATGAGCAATAAAAGTCAGTATTTGCACTATCCCGAAACTTGTGCGATCAATTTCTAAGTCCTAAAATTTTGACAAACTAAAGCCAAAACGAATATATAGCAAAAAAAAAAAAAAAAACCCACACACAGGTGTTTGGGCACAAACTTACAATACGTCTATGAAGGCCTATACAATTTAGAGGATGACAATTTTTAACTGATGAATGGCAGCTAAGGACAAATATCTAACAGAACAATGTTTGGTCTCAAGAACAGACTAGAACATTTCAGAACAGCTGTTTTTAAAGTATCAAATGACTTTCATTACGCTCAGATTTCTTCTCCACCTTTGTGAACCTACCATTGAGATCACTTACAGCTTTTTATGAAAATAACCTATTTTTTTTAGCAAGTTTTTTTTTTTTTTTTTTTAATTTCAGACTCTCAAATGAGGAAGAGGCATGGTGACATCGCGGAAGAAACGATGAACAAGTGCGTTCTTGGCCGACAACCTTTTGTTTGGATCGTACTGCAGCATTTCCTGAAAGACAAGTCCAATAAATAAGTCGGTATACTGTAGGTGCTGTGGTTTAAACCAGTCCTTCTAACCCTTTAGCTAATGTTCCACAGCGGAAAAACGACAAAACACACCACCTAATAAAAAATATAATAAGAGTAAATGTGACAGATAGGAAAAGTCATACACAAACACAATAAAAGGAAAACGTTCTCACTCGTAGCAGATCTCTTCCGTCCTCATCCAGGAGAGGAATCACTTTGGACAGATCCTGGCAGGCCCAGTTGGGGAATGACGGTTTGTAGTCAGGCATGGAAGTGACTCCCGGCCAGGTGGTCTCATCGGGGGTGCCAAGTGTGCGGAAGATGCGGAAGAGCTGGTCGATCTCCGAGTCCCCGGGGAACAGGGCCCTTCTCGTGATCTAAGAAAAAAGATATTTTGCTCAATGATGCAACCTGTGGAGATTTAGGTGGATGATGCAACCTCACAATCCACTCTGGGGTTTCGATATGTGGGAAGAGTGGAAATAATCTACTAAAGGTCATGGGAATCGAGACAGCATACATTTGTGCAGGCTTAATTCAATAAAAGTAGAGGAAAAACAATGTAAGGGCCAGCTAGCATATCTTCAATTGGATTGAAAAGATTCATATTATTTTCAGAGTCAGAATTTGTCCAGCACAAGCAAAAACTGAACAAAAGGAGGATATTTCCACATTGTCCAGACTACAAAAGTGCTCTTGACAGAAATCTTTAACAATCAATGAATTATGACAACCCCTTTACCATTTCAGCGAAGATGCAGCCTAGACTCCAAATGTCAACAGCTGTGGAGTAATACTTGCAGCCTAGCAGGATTTCAGGTGCTCTGTACCAAAGTGTTACCACCTGACACATACAGGAAATTTTGTAAAAAAAAAAAAGCATGAAAAAAAAAACAGACCTAAATGGGAGGTATTTACCTCCACTGACACAAGCGCACCCCCACATTTACCTCATGTGTGTACGTGCGCACAGGCAAGCCAAACGCTCTCGCCAAGCCAAAGTCAGCCAGCTTGATCTCACCCTGAGCATTGATCAGAAGGTTCTGAGGTTTAAGATCACGGTGGAGAACCCTGTGGGAGTGGCAGAATGCCAAGCCTTGCAAGAGCTGGAAAAGATAACTCTACAGACACAAAAGAAATATCTGTTAATCTGTGTTTATTCACAATCATGACGGCAAATAGATCAACTTAAGAGGTTTGCCTTAATCAGAGGGAGTGGGATCCCAGTCACTGTGGAAGAATCCATAAACTTCTTTAGATCCTGGTTGAGGAACTCAAAGACAAGGTAGAGCTTGTTCTCAGTGTGGATGACGTCATGTAACCTTAAATATATTAGAAGACATTAAAACTTTGGAAATAAGGAACCAGTATCCCATTCAGCAATCGGTGCTTACTTGACAATATTTGGGTGACTGAGTTCTTTCAGGAGGGAAATCTCTCGAATGGCAGTGCTCGGAACACCTTCAGTTTCCCTGAGTGGAAAACTGGAGTTTAATTCCCTTATTGTGCACCACATTTGAATGCTGTGAGGGATTACCACATGTGCCGAAGGACATGACCCGATTTTGTCTAATTTATCTGAAAATAAGTGTTTTTTTATTACTAGTAATTGGACGAAATGTGCAGGGAGCATATACAGAAAGCGTGTATTGAAGCGTGCTTCGTATAGGTAAGACCCGGAACTGATGACGAGTGAAGGTATGCTGGTTTATATTATAATAAAGTGAAAAATAAAGTGAAAAATAAAGTGAAAAATAAATAAATAAATATATATATATATATATATATATATATATATATATATATATATATATATATATATATATATATATATTAAACAGCTGTTATTTCTAAACACACATTAACAACAATAACAGTACCCTCACTTGCATTTTGTTCATAAAATAACACAACCACATTTATTTCAGTTCATAAATAACCAAAGAATCCTCCTCAACCCTGTTGACTTAAGGGTTTCTGGACCTCTTGGTAGCGCCATTAAGTATATGAAGAACCAAGACGATTACAACGGTTCTGCCAGCGGGCGAATCATTTACAACTGACGTTGATTGTCCGGCTAGGTGCTCCTAATCACACATGTTGGCATTTTCTACAGCAGAACACTGAAACTGATCAATGACACGTTGCAGTTTAGTTAACCAACCATGCAAAATATCACCTCCTCAACCCAAGAACCAAAACGAAGCTAAAACACGTGGATAAGGTCGGCGTGTGTTTACTCTAGCACGGATGGTACGATGGCTTACTATGGTCATTAGGACATTCACACGTCATGTTTTAGGGCGGTACCAGTTCTGGGCGCTCAGAATGAGCAAAGAATCGTTAGAAGTGCACCAATGAAGGCAAATAACATTTTGGACTTATTTCGAGTGAGAAATCAACATTGTAACATGGTTAAATTCTCCCAAAAGTTGAGCTTCCATGAGACGGCCCCTTTAATTAACCCGAACTCCTTTAATACACAATTGATATACTTTAATTTGTTGTTACGTGAAAGATTTGAACAACGGCACACAATTGTAAAAATTTGTTAAGAGTAAACCGTAGATGTCCAGTACCTCACGGAGAAAAAAGGGGGACTTGGTGACTCCCCAGGACAATCCTAGCTGACTTACGTGTCCAGTCTAATCTTCTTGAGTGCAACCGTTTCTCCGGTGTCCTTGTTCTTCGCTTTGTACACCACTCCGTAAGTGCCTTCTCCTATCTTTTCGACTTTCTGGAAGGAATCCATCTGACTCGGCCGGTGTTCGGAGTCACAGTCAAGTTAGCTCAAAGTCCGCCTGCGTCTTTTTGTGTCCACGCCAACAACCAGCGCGCGGACATTCATCCAACCACTGCTATTAGTTCAAATTCGCCCGCGTGTTTTGTACACATACGCAGAGCAGCCGAAAGAAAGAGTAAACTGCGAGCTAAAACAGCCCCTCGGGTGAACTAATAGTAAGCTAGCTCGTCGGAACAAGAGTTTATTCGACTGAAACGGCGTTAACAAAGCAGGGGTTTGTTGCCGACCAAGTGCAAAACACATAAGAACCAACAAAACAACGTTTCCCGCGTTGCCACCCCGAACGCACGTTTTTCTGACCCTAACATACCGAATATTACGGGGGGCGGTGTTTCTGTAAATGGCAATCGCTCATTCTGCGACGTTCTTCGTATAAAATAGTAGAAAGGATATTTACATTAAATACGCGAGTTTTGAAATGCAATTTATTTATTAGATTATGTCTTTTGGGGGATTAAAAAAAAAAACAGATTTCAGACGCGGTGCAGTCCAGTGAGGGTCACTCGGAGACAAAATCGAACGCTCATCCGGCTTCACAAGTCACGTGACGCGATGACGTTTACATAATCTGGTCTGTTCAATTCTAACCGAACACGTTTCATTAGTGAGTTCATCACCAAAACAAACTAATGTATGTGAAAGAAAAAAGGGTTTAAAAAAAACATTTTATACAGAACAAACGACCACATCTGTAAAGTTTTCCTCCAGTAGCGATAATATTTAATTTCGCTGCTTGTTGAAGCACAAAGGCATTTGAGTTTGCTGTATGCGGGCTCCCTCCAGCGGTAAGAAGTAAAATCTCCACCAAGAGTAAATAGATTTAGAAGAATAACATCTCCAACCGAAATACAAATACTGTGTATAGAATGTTAACGAACTTTAAACTGTGCATACAGTATTTTATTGACCCCGCGCCCCATTTTTCTTTGCTTCCTCAATTTAAGTACAGTGTTAATTTTTAAACTGCAAAAACATTACAGTGGTTTAATAATATTCATTATTTTGGGGGGACTAAAACTACTTCATTTTATTGTCAATGAAATTTTAGGACAACTGTGTTACCACACTATTGTTGATCCTTAAGATAAGTACTTTTAGTGTTTGGTGAATGAAGAATAATGCCATTCATGTAATGTAGATAATTTCTTGGAAGGTCCATATGATTTGTCGTTGCATTCTTCGTGGTATGTGCAGTCAGGTGCTCTTTGGGAAGGATTTATCCTTAACTCCTTGGTTAGCACATGGGAGGTCACATGCAGTGCAGCCTTACAGTCTAGCTGGCATGAGACTCTTGGGAGGAAGTCGTGAGAAACTAATCACCATCATGTACTAATAAAGGATTAAAAATCTAAACATTTTTTTTAAAAATTCGATCTCGCGGATTATACATTATCAGGACTCCTCCATGTTCATTTATGTTTTTGAAATTTAAAAATGATTTACTTCATTTTCAGTACAGTAAATGTTTTGTCATCCATCATGTTGTTTTTTTTAGCAAACAAAAAATCACAATACCATATTTCCAACATATTTAATAACTTAAACAAGCCTTTTCACTGTTCATCATTTATTCTTTTCTGTGGCATTCTGTATGATTGATAACATTTGCATATATATATTTAAATCATAGTTTGTTTAATTTTAACGTTAAGATGCTGCCTTCAAATTTTTCTTCGGTGTGTGAAAATTGTGCTTAACAGGCCACCGAATTTGGCAGTTGAATAATAATCAAAGTCTTTTACAGTCTCAATGTCTTCAATTTTTTTGTGCCAAGCTTGCTGTATTATCAATGTTCAGCTATAATGTGAAGGACCATTCTGTAGTGTAAATGCTGTAGCATTTGTCAAAAAAAAGTCAAATAAATCTTAATTATTTTATTTAAAATGTATTATATTGTTGAATGTTTTTTTTTTTAAATCCCTGGCCCTCACTCTTTCTGCACGTAAAATATTTTAGTGTGGATTTTATAATAGTTCCAGCATTAATGAATACTTGTTGTCTTATGAATGAAAGTGCGTCAAAATGGAGAATTGTCCTAATGAAGCACGAGTGCGCCTGCATTTCTGGTGACCAATTGTAAGAGTAGCCTGCGGTGAACAACCGGGGTTTGGAAAGATGGCTGTGGAGATAAATGGGCTCTATTGATTTGCCATTTGCCCTTTCATCTTGTGACACCCATGCACACATAGCTGAAAAGTCATACGTCACACACACGCATGAAATGTTAATGTGTTATGTTAATGCTAAATTAGCTGCATATTTTTTTATTATTATTACTTCTTTATTGATTAAAACCTCATTTGAATCTCCAACTAACCAGACAGTCATCCTCGACTGCTAGCATTTAATAGTCTTCAAAAACAAATGTAATATCATTAAATATAATTACACAGACTGCTTAGATATTTCATAGTGCCTTTCAGAATATCTGGTTAAAAATAAAAATATATCCAATAGGATTCAACTCATATTTGCACTTTGTGGATTCATCTAAAAATTGAAATAACCTACATTATTTGATGCTACAAGTACAGTTCTGTTTAAAAACAAAAAAATATATATTTTTTATAATACTTAATTAGTTGTGCAAAAGGGAGGCGGTGCCTGTTTGCAGACTAGCAGTGATGTCAGAGTGTAGAAGGACTGTTTATGATAATTCAACTTCAGGAGCATCTTAAAAAGAGTGAGAGGACTTTTGCAAAGTCTCTGTGGGCGTTGCGTTTGGGTTTCGGAGCGGTTGGTGAGGCTTTGGCTTCTGAGACCAGACTCACAACCTAAAACAAGATGAAGACTCTGGTACTCCTACTGCTGATGTCTCTGGCCTTGGCATCTACCATGGCACAAAGTAAGTCAGATAACTGATTTTGAATTAAATTGCTTAGTTTATCCTTTTCCAAACCCATGATGTCACATAATAAGATGATATGGTTCTGAAGCAAAAGTAAACAAGCGAAGTCTTGTTTATTACCATGACAGATATGATTCCACACTTGCCTCACATTGATTTTAGGCATGTCAGTTTGTTGAATCATGTTTGTTTAGTCACACTTGTACAAACAAAATATATGAATGGAAAGATTTTTAGAAAATGTTATGTTTTTCAGAAAAAAAACATAAAATCCGTAGGTGTTCGGCATGCATTGTTTCATTCATGATGTGCAGAAATGGGCACACAATAGAATCATATTTTTAATATTTTGGAATAATTACATGTTTTCATCAGAAACATAATATTTAATGTTGGTCGATGTTTCATTTATAATTAACTGTATTTAACTAACAAAGTTTCTACAGTATATGGACTTATCAGGATTTTATTTTTAAATTTAAATCATATTTGTGATTCTGGATCCATCAATGCACAAATGCAGGATAACACCGATTATCTGAAGGTCCATCAACCACAATTTATCAAACTGCAAACCAAGTACATACACACACAGAGCGGGGTGTGGGATCTCTCATTCCTGGAGGGAAGATTACTGATGCTGCTGCTCAGCTGATGGTCACATGAAAAGGCTTGAGGGGGATTGCAGGTCGTGTGATTTGCACTGCCTCAAACCCCCGCTCTCCTCAACTCCAACTTTGACCGCTTCTTGTTCTCTTTGGCTACTTTCGGCAGGTGTATGGGTTGAAGTAATTGTTTAGGTTCACTATGAGTACATCATACTAAGATGTGGTGGGAAAATGAATGAACTAGTCAAATATTATTTGAGGGATAGGTAGAGTTACACTGTTATCTACATGTATGATTAATGTTTGACTGATTGCTTTTAAACAAATGAACAACAATCCTTCTTACAGTTTCGCGAAGTCAGTTCACACGGTACCGCTCATGGAACTCTCGCATGTATCCTGTGTGGAAGGAGGGAGATCCAAGATTCAGAAATTGTTGGTCCGGTGAGGATGATGATTCACTGTCAAGATCGACAATTCATTTTCTCTGATAAAGCAATGTCAAGTTAACTTTTTTTTTTTGTCCTCTTCCTCTTCAGGTGGTAAAGTTACATTTGATTTGAAGAATGACGCACCCACGCTCCTTGGAGCAAAATCAACTTTTAATATTAATCTTGTTTTCCCTCCAAACCAAACTGTGCTCGCTGATGGGCAGGTGGTTTGGGAACGTAACTGCACTATTGATGGTAAGTCCATTAAGTGTGAGATCTTGAAGTGGAGTTTATTCATGACATACTTTGCATTTGAATGATGCTGTCAAACAATATGTTTTGTTTTAGCTTTCAGTGAATTTTAATTGCACTGGGGCATATCTACCCAGTACATGTGTTTCCAGTCTGGCAGAGTTAATTGTGGTAACATTTGGAACCTTATTTTCAGGTCAGCAGTATCAGGCAGGCCAGGCTGTGTATCCAGACCAAGGCAATGAGTTGACTGGTGTTTTCCCTGATGGCTCACCTTTCACCAGAACCCGAGACAGGAAACCTCGCTATGTGTATGTCTGGAAGACATGGGGTAAGACAATTGCAGCAAAAATATTAAACCATGACATTTCAAGAAACAGACTGGCAATGCACGTACAGTATATAGTGGTTTAAATTTATGATTCTGTATGTTCCAGGAAAATACTGGCAGGTGGCAGACGGCCCCTCCTCTTCGCTCACCATCTCAACAGATGACGTCTCACTGGGCTCCTATAGCATGGAACTTGTCATCTACCACTGCCGCGGAAAAAACAAGTTCATCCCACTTGGCTACGCCTCCACGATTTTCACCATCACAGGTATACCCATCAAACCGCTTTGCACCTTTCTTTACTTTTCCTAATGACACATGTAATATAACTCTTCATCATCAGACCAAGTTCCCTTCACTGTATCATTGGCTCAAGTCAATGACATAAACCAAGACGACTCAAACTTCATCCAGAATCGGGCCATTGCTTTCAACGTCAATCTTCACGATCCTAGCCAGTATTTGGGCAGTGCTGATATCAGCTTCAGCTGGGACTTTGGAGATAGCACTGGAACTCTGATCTCAAGGGAGCGCACTGTCACGCACACATATGTGGCAGTTGGGACCTTCAAACCTCAAGTGGTCCTGATGGCGAGCATTCCTAATGGTTGCGCAAACCCTTCTGCTGGTAAGATTTGAAATGTGCAACTTTTAACACACGTGAGGGCTATTGCATACAGTACATGAACAACATGATGGGTTTTACGGCACACTCATCATTCCACCAGATACTCTGCAGCCATATTAATATTCATGCTTGGCCAATAAAAATAATGACCCTGGGAAAAAAAAATATATATGTATATATATATATATATCCACTTACACATATACATAAATTAAAGCAATTGATAACTTTAGGTTCTATTGTATTACATTACTTTAGTTACTTCAGTACTAAAGTTACTGATTACTCTCGGTAAAGTATTAAAGTTATCGTGCACTTTTCCGTCAGCGGCTCCTGTTGCCCCTGCTGTACCAGCTGTAGTCGTTGTGACCCCAGCAGCTGACCCAGCAGCGGCAGATGTACCCGCCCCTGACCCAGCAGCAGCCGATGCTCCTGTCCCCGACGCCACTCCGGTCGAAGCCTCTGTGGCGCCGGCCGCAGACGCCGCCAACACTGACAACGCAGAGACCGCAGTTGACGAAGGAGCGCTGGAAGTTGAGGCCGTCTCAGCAGCACCTGCACCAATTGACGCCGCCGTTGCTCCAGCAGAGCAAGATCCAGCCGCCACTGCTGCTCCCGTCCCAGAGGTTGACGTTGCCGCTGAGGATGCTACTGCCGGCGAGGTGGCCACCGCTGAACCTCTTCAACCTGCAGCCGAAGACACAACAGAAGTTGAAACCGCTGCAGAGAATGAGCCCGCGGCTGACGCAGCTGATACCATCGCCCCAATTGCAGAGGGAGACGAAACGGCAGTGGATGTTGCGCCTACCGTCCTCCCCGATGATACCATAGCGGCGGGAGAAGAAGCTGTGCTGGCTGCTGCTGCTGAGGATGCTACAGAGGTGGTCGCGACTGAAACAGAAGCCCCTGTTGATAATGTTGTCGTTCCGGCAGCCACTGAGAGCACCGCTGTAGAACAAGCAGAAACAGCTGATGCTGAGGCAGAAATGACTGAAACTGATAACAATGTTGCTGATGCTACGCCAGCCCCAGAAGGTGTGTTTAAAAAAAAAAAGTTTTTTGTTTGTTTATTGTTTTTTTACAGTAATTAGAAAATTGGGGAGCGTCATCGCTCAACCACAGGCTTCACACTGTAAAACGGCTGTGAAAATACATCAAAATTAGTTTTTAAAATGTATTTTAATGCATAATACAAGGGAAAAATTGACATATACTGGTAATTGATGCCCATTACATTCCTAGGAATAGGTGACTACAAATGCTTTTAATTGAGAAAACTATGTGCAGTTACTCCCTTTATTTGAAGGTTCTTGCCAGGTAAATTAGGCAATGGGTAAAAGTGGATCAATAAGTTAATCAATTGATAAAATAATCTATAATAGTCAAGCATAAATAAATAAATTCTGCCTGAGGCCGACATGCTGAAATGCATTTGAATGCACCTCAAGTCGTGTGCCCATTGCGAATTGTCAACACTCCCGTCAGCAGCTAACTGCCAATGACGGAGACATGGGCCCTATCTTACAGAGAAGGTAAAATCAACAGACCTTTTTCTTTAAAATCAGGCCATTGTTTTATGAAAAAAACATTGTGTATCAAGTGGTATTGGTATCAGTAAAGTTGTATCAGTATTGGTGACTACAACGATGGAAATCACTCAAAAAACACATGTAAGAATCATTTATGACACATTTATTGTCAGTTGAATCGCTGCTCTGTATTGGCTCAAAACATAGTAGAAAAATTCAAGCTAATAATGCAGCATCACATTTTTGTAATATTTGATTTTTAATTACTTCCAGTAATGCTTGCAGTAAACCTGACAACAAACAGTAACAATGAAAAATCACCATGGTGTTACTCTAATATCAGCAGGTGATGAAGAAGTTCCAATCGAAGGAGAAGTCCAAGCGGAGGCAGAAGCAGATCCAGCACAAGTTGCCCTTGTGGTGGTCAAAAGACAAGCACCAGAACTTTCAGCTGACTGTATGGTCTACCGTTACGGCTCTCTCGTCACCTCTGTGGATGTTGTCCGTAAGTCACGTCGCTTGCAAGGATTCGACACTTATGTGTGGTTTAAATGAAATGTGATGGTCTCTTTTTTTTTTTTGCTATGCAGAGGGTATTGAAAGTGTGGAGATTGTACAGATGTCCAATGTTGTGTCATTGGCCACGGAGTTGGCTCAGAATGCCGTAGATGTCACAGTTAGCTGTCAAGGAAGGTGAGAGATTATTTGTATTCAAGCATTTGTATTTATGTCAGGTTTCATTACAAATCTCATTCATTCATAAAGATCAGTGGCATTGTTTAACCAAAGTACTCCCACATACTTGAATATTTTCTCCCTTCTTAGTAAAGCATGCAACTTAGCTCACTAAAACCTGAAAAATATTGATCAAATAAGACAATAACAACACATTAAAATGGCTATATTGCTAAGGCGTACTGAATTCTTAAATCTACAATACAAGTTGTTAAGACATTACCATTACATTGTCAATGAAAGCAAGTTGTTTTCAACACATTAGATTGGTCACTCATGGCACACTGTTTCATTGCTGATGTTTTCTGAACCTAATGATCTTTCCCCTAGTTTACCAAGTGAGGTCTGCACAGTGGTTTCGGATGCTGACTGTATCACTCCAGTGGAAACTGTCTGTAGCGCGGCCACGCCCTCTCCCGACTGCCAAATGATCCTTCGTCAGTTCTTCAATGAGTCCGGCGTTTTCTGTCTCAATGTCTCCTTGACCAATGACGTCAGTCTTGCGGTGGCAAGTGCTCGTGTCAGCGTGGCAGTCGGTGCGTGAATGAAGGAAACACTCATTTAAGTCGCTCAGTGATTCAATTGTTTACTCATTTGAGTAATTTACTTCCTATCACAGCCTCTGGTGGTTCCCCTGCTGGAACTGCTGCTATCATCCTGGGTGTGATGGTTCTTGCCTGTGTGGTGTGCTGTATTGGTTTGATGTATAGGTGAGCCAATAGATTTTGCTTCATTAAATGAAAAGCTTGACAGAGATGAAAGTATGCATTTTGGATGGAATTTTGAATTCATGGTGCATTCCTGAAGGACTTTATGGCTTGGAATTATAATTAATTAATTAGCATCATATTTCTGGTAGATCAAGTCCAAAAAAAACTTTAATTTAAAAATGTTTTCGTCCTATGATAGGGGCCATAGGTTTGTGTATTGTGAATTTTATTGCAGCTGAATTCGTCCTTTACAATAATGTCCAGTGACTGTAGGCCTCCTGCCAACCTTGAACAAGATTAGTGGTTGTTTATTTCGTTGGGTCATAAACAAGACCTATGGAAGTGCAGTGGTTCACGTAGCTGACTGGCTTGATTCCCATTTAATCCCCCGTTCAAATTCGCCACAAAATTGATAGGCAATTCATTCACGATCGGCTTCCTAGTAACCATCAACAAAATAAGCAACATATAAATGATAAATGATCATATAAATGAATTTTCATACGTATATACTGAATATGACATAAAAATAAAGCAATAATAATATCAATGTGATCCAACAAAAAGCCAGTTCCACTTAGATGAAAAAGAAAAATACATAGAGGGTAACATCAGCATATCCTGTGCAGAAGTTATAAAGCTGCTCATAACGGTAATGATGCTTGTAAATTTTTAATGGTATCTGACTTTCATCTAATCGTCTGAATTGCACCGGATCTATGCAAGACGGTAAAGCAGTGTTCTCATCTGTAAGGTGAAATCTCATTACCTCTTATCTTTACATGTCTTCAAACAGGCGCTTCAAGCAGTACCAGCCCCTGAGCGAAGACAACAATGGCGGTAGCTCAGCGGTAACGTCAGTGCCTTTGTTGCTGTGGAACTTGCTGATGCGACAGTCGCCTGGAGAGAGCCGCCCTCTGCTTCAGGGAAGGATTGTGTGAATATGAGCAACATAATGCACTAAAGGTTTGATTAGCATATATTTACCTATATACTCTATGATCATCTTGAAATAAACGAGAGCCAACTCCATTATGAAGATGAAAAAAGATGAGCAATTTTGGTATCTGGATATTTATTTTGACTTACAATATTTGTATAAACTGGCCAAATTTGTTGGCCTTATTTTATATATCGCCTGAATTGGAAAATCAATATTTGCTAATTTACTTCCAAAATTATTTAGCTCTCCTATATCACCAAGCACTGGTTCTGTAAGATAAATAAAATGGAACTTCACTTTAACGTGTTTCTTTTCCTCTTCATTGAGTCTTTTGTGATGATACTTACCCATGAAGGTGTGCATTAGAGATGTACCCCCCAAAAATCTATTCACACAAGAATCGATTCAAAGAGTCACAAAATCGATTTATTAATAAAAAAGAATACACTTGCTACCATGGAATAGGCAACAAACATCCTGTCACATGCCAAAGGCGTGCTGTAAAGGTGAACTTCAAAATAAACACACCAAATAATCCATGGACAGGAATGTGATATCAGTAGTTTGTTTTATTTTCAAGTTGCTTTTTCGCTACAGTGGAGTTTAAGTTTTACTGCTATGATGGCATAGCGCTTAGCTTGATTTATCCTCACGGCTTCATTTCTCTCCTCACATAGCAACCGACATCAACACACCGCCATTAAAAAAAAAAAAAAAAAAACACACACACATACATATAATCAGTGATTAAGTATGCCAATGAACCGCCAGGCAATTACGCTTTTGGCACAAGTCTTCAACATTAGCCCTAGGTGCTAACAATGTGGTGCATTCAAATGTAGCTCGACATTTCAAGCTCAGACAGAAAAACAGACCATCTATGCATCAAACATTAGTAACTGCAATTATATAAATTATACATCTTCCATTCTAGTGATTGGTACAGTAAGTCATGTAATCAAAATAAAGACTAAATCGCGGACCCAAAAATCAGAATCGAATCGTATTGTGAGACAGTCAGAGATTCCCGCCCTATTCTGCATGTTTGGAACATTCTTGTCACATGACACACTGTGGAGCCGGAAGAAAAGCTGACGTCAAAGTTGGAAAAACATTTCATTAAGGTAAGCAAACACTGTTAATAAATGATGCCCTTTATATCATTGTGAGCAAACTGCATGAGTCTGTTTACTATTAAAGGGTGTTGCGCTTTGTCCTCACGTCTGATTTTATTGATATGAAGATAATTGTGAAGCATCTGTCATCAGGAGGCACCTTGAAGAAGCGACATGATGACTTTCCTCACTGCCGTGCCTTTTATTTTTATTTTTTTCAAATGTGCTCCATATCTTCTAGCACAGCAAGATAGCGTTACTCCTCCGATCACTAAACAGTATTATTTTAATCTCTTGGACTCCATTCTTAACAACGGATGTGCCCGGCCTTGTGACCACCAAGCTTTCGTCATCATTTTTCACAACCCGGACGACAATGTCAGCTTGGTTAAACCAGCAGACGAGTCATCTGCTTCCTCATTGATGCCGCAAAGATTCAATCAATGTCAGAGAGGTTCACAACCAAGATTTGTCTGCCATATTGACAAAAGATGTCTCATTTGAAAACAGTTATCTATTTGAAATCTCTGTGCATTTCGCATGACAACATTACATGTTACTTTACATGCTCGTGTGCCCGTCTGAGCCAAGACCCTTGCTATATAACCACGATGTTGCTGATATCTAGATACCCATTAAGATATGAAACCTGACTCACACACCGCCAGTGGAAATGGAAA
The DNA here is from genome assembly GCF_059441005.1 of Hippichthys cyanospilos. Lineage (NCBI taxonomy): Eukaryota > Metazoa > Chordata > Actinopteri > Syngnathiformes > Syngnathidae > Hippichthys > Hippichthys cyanospilos. Next base: position 13,426,210 of record NC_142377.1, on the reverse strand, counting down.
CAGACATTGTAGCTCGAGCCTGTCGATGATTGGATTTATGGTTCCTCTGGGGTTTCTCTGGGAGGCAAAAGGATCAATCCCTAATGGTAACATCTGGTGAGGGCTTGGGTTACTGATAGAGCTGAATCCAACCTAAAATCATTAAATGTGTTGCTTTTTAATGAGTGCTGGCTTCTGCCACAACTAAATGTGAATACCACACATGCAGAAAAGAAGGACATATACCAAAGTATATTTAACCAAAAAGAATTGAGAAAGTAAATATGCTGTAACCATAGAGAATAAGAACATAGGGGGATGGGAAGGCTAGCTCACAATGCTGCTTGATTAGATTTCTGGAGACAAATATAGACATGGGTCATTTACATCACACAATACCAGACCTCGACGGTAGAAGACATGCAGGATGGGATGGAGGTATATAACATATTTTGCCAATTAAATGGTCAGTTCCAACTAGAGGAGGTAAATAGGATAGAATTATTTTTGTTCAAATGCCCAAGAGGAAACCCGACACTGATATTTAATCAGAAACAATGATGAATACTTTCTCTATTAAGGTTCTTTTGAACAAACAAAAAAGAAAACTGTCGTAGATAATACATATTACACTTGCTGTGTAGGCCTTTTGGTGTGAGAGTTTTAAGCAGAGCTGCATGCTGCACCACACCCAGTCACTACTGAGCATGCTCAGAATGACATCAACTTTGTGATGGGATGACAGTCTAATTAAAATTGCTATACACACACACACACACACACACACGCACCTACACACGCACACACACACATATCCATAATTTCTTAGGATGATAAAGCCACAACCCAAGCGATCCCATTAACCCAACCAGAATGTCAAAGAATCAATAATATGTGGATTACACACAATAGTGCAGTCTCATTTGAACATTAGTTTGTTCTATTACAAAAACATATTCTTTAAGACTTCCAGACTTCCAATACCATTACCTGTATGAATCAATTACTTTATTACTTAATTATCTAAATCAATCACTTACTTTAGTATTTATATACCTAAAGTAAACAATTACTTTAGCAACTATTGGATTACTTCACCATATAATTATAATTGATCAAGAACCTAATAGGTACTAAAGTACTAAAGTAATTGATTATTTCAGTTCACACTTTAGTGTATATTTGGCTAATTATCTAAAGTAATTGATTCATTTTTAGATGCCCATTCATTCAGTATCTTTTTTCGACCTTTTTTCCTTCAGTTAAACACTTGAAAAAAAACATATATATATATATATATATATATATATATATATATATATATATATATATATATATATATATATATATATATATATATATATATATATATATATATTTGGGATCGAAAGACATAAAAAGATGTATTACAACACGCATAAACTTTTCATTGCATGGAATTGTTCAGTATATCTGGGATTAAAAAGATGTTTACAATTTTTTGCGATAAGAGCTACAAAATGTGGTACAGATTCAACTTAATTTGTTGTAATAGCAATGCATTAAATTCTAAGCAGTGCTATTATCATCCTAAGTGAGTATTGTTCATTCCCCCAGATGTATTTGACTAGTGAGGATGACTGGATGTAAAGCATAAAAGCTATTGAATAACTGCAGAGTCATGGCGGTGCCACAGACGCCCAGAACGTCAATTAAATATTGAATTACTGTAAAAGGAGAGGCGGTGGAAAGTGAACAAGAGAGAGGGAGATTAATGGATCTCACAGGGCTGAATTCAAAGTATTTCATTATGAGATCAACATGAGGACAGCCTTATAAAAATGTAAGAAATATTAAAAGCGGGAGGCAAGCTGAAATCATATATTGAATACATATGAAGGAATTAAAATGGATTGAGCCAAACCACCAAGGAGGACATAACTCACAACGGTCGTGAGGAGAAATCTTTTGATGTTGAAACAGTAATGTGATGTCTTGTTAGAAGGGTGGAGCTGTCCAGACAAAAAGTGGTGCTGGAAGGACGGAGCGGCAGGCTCCCTCTCTTTGTGGAAGGGAGTGGCCTCAGTCGACAAGAGAGATGGAGAAAGGGAGGGCGGGGGTGCAGAATCACGAGCCACTATATAAACCTCCAGTACTGGCTTGAGGACAGTGTCCAAGCCTTGCCACTTTTCTTTCTCTTAAGAGATCAACCCAAGGCACCAACCATGAGCCATTCTTCCATGCATTCCTCAACTTCCTACAGGCGCACCTTCGGGAGCCCACATCCCATCTCTATGTCCTCTTACTCCAGCGTGTCCTCTCGTCAACCTGTCTCCGGGGGTCGCTACATGCGCTCCGTGTCACCCATGGTGTCCTCCCGCTCCACCACCTACCACCAACAGCGTTCCCGTCCCAGCGTCCAGCCCCAGCGCCTCACCTATGACAAGGTGGATTTTACCATGGCAGAGGCCATCAACCAGGAGTTCCTCACCACCCGCAGTAACGAGAAGGCCGAGCTGCAGGAGCTTAATGACCGCTTCGCCAGCTTCATCGAGAAAGTTCGCTACCTGGAGCAGCAGAATGGTGCACTGCAGCAAGAGCTGACCCAGTACAAAGGCCAGATGCAGCACGGCCAGCCCAACCGCGCTACTGAGATCTTCCAGGATGAGCTGAGGGAGCTGAGGCGCCAGATGGACGCCATTGGCAAGGAGAGGGACCAATACCAAGTTGAGAGGGACAACCTGGCTGAGGACCTGGGCCTGCTAAAGCAGAGGTTGGTAACTTAGATGTGCACCCAGGTATAGATAGATAGATAGATAGATAGATAGATAGATAGATAGATAGATAGATAGATAGATAGATAGGTAGGTAGGTAGGTAGGTAGGTAGGTAGGTAGGTAGGTAGGTAGGTAGGCAGGCAGGCAGGCAGGCAGGCAGGCAGGCAGGCAGGCAGACAGACAGACAGACAGACAGACAGACAGATAGATAGATAGATAGATAGATAGATAGATAGATAGATAGATAGATAGATAGATAGATAGATAGATAGATAGATAGATAGATAGATAGTGCTACAGGGCGTGGCCCATCAACAGACTGGATCATGCTGCGGCATGCTACAGGTCACGACTGCATCATCCTATTATGCGAAGACAACAAGGTGTGGTTGGTGTTGGTGCTGAAGTATTTTCTCATTTGAGATATATAAATGATTTAAACACTAAAGGACCCCAGCTTTGACCTTCTTGACTAACATCAACAGCAACCCCCATGCATTGACCGTTTTAGTGCCCTTAACTCTTTCACTACCATTGACAGCTATACAAGTAGATGTGAAAGAGCCATTTTAACAAGCCCTTGACAGTTGTATAACTTAAAATTTGATTTTAACTGTGCTAGCTTCTTTTTACTGCATTCACATTAATGTTCATTTTCATTGGCGTGCATACATAGATGTGAGGAGAGAGACCAGACAAAGGGTGGGGTCATTAGAAGAGCAGGGAGGAAATGGATGCAGCAGGGAAAAAAATAATCAATGTGACTCAGTGACTCCATTAGGTGAGTTTTCACTGTCCCTTCGCGCTGATTAAATGGTGCCAGAGACCCCATTAGGAAAAAAAGCCCCTTATAACCCAACATGAATTAAAGATGAGGCAACCATGTGACGTTTTGTAACTAATCTACTTAATGTCCAGTGTCTTCATGATTTTAACCACACAAGACAGATGATGCAGCGCTCATCAACCAAATGGACCGAAAACCAGGTTAAAGCAGGGAATCAGCAAACTTTTTTTGTCTATTGTAATGTTCAATAACAAGAAGTATGTCATCACAATAATTATATCATAACATAACTTTACTTTGGAAGCCAATCTGTCAGAAATAATATACAGTTGTCATTCCAAATTGCTCACAGTGCATTTTGTACATTTCTTCAGGGAAATAAAAGATGAGAAGCATGGTTAACCTTATAAAGTGAGATGGTGACCTTATTGAACTGCATTAGTGGAGAAGCGGCAGCTGGTGCTCCCACAAGGCGCACTTCCAAAAACCTTTTACAGAACAGTGAATCAACAAATTGATTGAGAGTGCCTTCCCTCCCTAGCTAATACCCTTTGTGTAAAAAGATTAGGAGTGCGTCTAAAGAACGTGTATGGATTTGTGTGTCCGCATAGGCTGGATGAAGAAGCCCAGAAGAGGGCAGATGCTGAGAATAACCTTGCAGCCTTCCGCAAGGTAAATACTCTGTTGACTGTCAAAATACTGTATACAAGCTGTATTCCAGGACTGGTGGCACCAACAAAAGGTATATTTCAATTCCAAACTGCAAATTCTTTCACTTTAAGTTCCTCAATACTCTTTCTCAGGCTTCTCTGTCATGTAATCGAGTACTCCTTTTGTAGCACCAGTCCTGGAACCTTTCTGACACACCTCCAAGAGCTCTTATATGGATGGATATGGATGCAATGATAGCTTTATTTCCAGTATACTATTGCAAGTTTTAGAACTAATAATAGATGAATATTTTCCCTACCCGCAGTTCCAAATGCTATGTCTTTATATTTTACCCTAACAAGGATGTGGACGATGCCACATTATCCCGCCTGGAGCTAGAAAGGAAGATCGAGTCCCTGATGGATGAAATTGAATTCCTCAAGAAGATGCATGATGAAGTAAGTTTCGATTACACATGTGACATGCTTTTTTTTAAGTATTTTTAAACTTTCTAAAGTTACTTGTAGGCATATATATGATTATATATCAGCTTTGGCACAATGGCGATTAAATTTCAATTAAAATCTGCCTCTCACAATGTGGCTACCGCGCCCCTTTCATGACGTCTGAAAAAGGATAAGAGAAAGTAAAAGAAGTGATGAGTGTAATAAGTTAAGTGTTGTTTTTGACTGAGTTACTGTGTAGCAGGTTAAGCTCCAACAAGCTAGTACACGTATACAGTATATGCTATTTTCTTCCTCCTAATGCAATGCGATGACTTAACAGTAAGACCATGAGGCTAACGTTTTGACTTTCAGACATTTGATTGTATTTTATTATTATGCCCTTTAACGCTTCTATTCTGAAAACGAGAAGGGTTTGAACATCCCCGCATCCCCTCAAAGAAGCAATATGAAGACAAGTGACTATATAACCATAGTAAGATGGTGCCCAAAGTTACATTGGTTCAACAAGAGTTTGTTTTTCTTGCTTTTTATTCTAGGAAATCCAGGACGTCCAAGTCAGTGTGCAGACTCAGCAGCTGAGGATGGAAGTGGATCACGGCACCCGACCAGACCTCACTGGTGCGCTGAGGGACATCAGGGCCCAGTATGAGACCATTGCATTGAAGAACATGCAGGAATCTGAGGACTGGTACAAGTCCAAGGTTGGCAACAACATAAAGGCACAAAACTCACACTCGAAGATATACTTAAATGCTAATTGTGTTATCATTATGTTTGTAGTTTGCAGATTTGACTGAATCTGCAAAGCGCAATGGAGATGCTTTGAAGCAGGCCAAGCATGAGGCCTCAGAGTCCAGGAGGCAGATCCAGTCCCTGAACTGTGAGATTGATGCACTGAAGAACACGGTCGGCACAACACTTGATCTTCTTTTGCATGACCTCATATTTCATGTATCACCTGCTACCTTGATGTTATTCAACGATGTAATTTCAGAATGAAGCCCTCCTAAGGCAGATGCGGGACATGGAGGACCAGTTCGCCAATGAAATCGGGAACTACCAAGACAACGTAGGTAGACTGGAGGACGAGATCCGCCACCTGAAGGACGAGATGGCTCGGCACCTCCGGGAATACCAGGACCTCCTTAATGTCAAGATGGCCCTGGACATTGAAATTGCGACTTATCGTAAACTGCTGGAGGGAGAGGAGAGCAGGTAAGCGAAGGCTGTCTTAGTTTCAATGATATTTAACAATAAACGTGCCCTGATACTTTGGTCATATTGCAACAGGATCACCATGCCTATCATGAATATTGGCATGACAAATCACCTTGGTGAACGTGGTGAGTATTAGTTTCTATTCAAACAAAAGAAATGTGTTGATTTAACAGGTTGCTTTATGAAAAGTCATAACGTCATTGTTGTCGTAAGGCCTGCTGCCACATGAATAATAACATTTTAAAAAAACATTATATTATTATTATTATTATAATTAGACAATTAGATTATTAAACATTTAATGTTAACATGTGAACAACAATGTTATATTATAGGCTGTAAATTGTATATTATGTTGCTTTCTGCATGATTCAGATTATGAACCAAGACCAGAGAGTGGCACTAAGAGGACTGTGGTGATAAAGACAGTTGAGACTAGAGACGGAGAGGTATGGAGAAGAAAGTTATACTTAAACCGTGTGATATTTTACCCATATTTTCAGTGGGCTAACCTATCTGAACCTTAATGATATTATCATTTTTTTTCATTAGGTGGTGAAGGAGTCCAAGAGAGAGGCGGAGAGAGATTCTGGCCACTCTGATAAAGATGACAAGGACAACTGAATAGAACCTTATTTGATCATGTGAAATCCTGTACCATGACAAGAACAAAAAAAAAAAAAAAAAAAAAAAAGAATAAAATTCCTTAATGTTTCATTGTCTAGCAAAGAGTAACAAAATGCAGGTGCAATGTTAAATGTATACATTTTGACTGGCGTGTCACTTTGGTGCTATCGTAGCCACCCAGCTGTTCCAAAACACAGCTGTGTCATCTGTGCGACAAAGCAGAACTGTAACCTGATCAACAAACCAGATGAGGCCTTTATTTACTGTGCAATCCCATCAAGTCCTTTGATGGCCACATGTTTGTAGCTCGCTGTGTGTTCAAAAGCAGTATAAGAAAAAAAAAGTAGCAACAATATGCATAATAGCTTCATATACATGCCACAGTGAATAAAAATTCATATTCCAGGGGCTTTGCTGTGTACCTGTAACAACTATATCAAAATGTGAAACAATGGAGGGGAAAAAAGATTTAAAAAAAAAACAAGTAATACGCATTTATTGGCTATATGGTCGGACACAATGAAGGGTTACATAATATTGCAAATAAACTAACCCTGAGCAAGTCTAATGCCTCCATTGATTGCTTCATGTGAAGTCACTGCAACTTATCCAATAATGCGTTTTCTAAAGGTGCTTCAGAACTGCTCACCCAACTCAACTTAATAGCTACTAAATAATTACTTGAATTGGTAGGTTGAGAGTTTAGTCAAACTCCACATTGTGAAGAATGTCATGTAAATATTTGTAAAGCTAATCAACAAAAAGGTAAATCCGTTTTGATTTTAATGTAATAACAAACACCAGTATGTAATGCAATACTGTAAAATATGTTTTACAATTTCCCTGCAATTTTTTAAAACTATAAAGTGTCAAACGAAAGAAATTCATTGTATCGTACTCGTTAATAAGTTAATTCTCGTTAATCGACTGTGCTGTATTTAGTTTTAATGGAGTCACATTTCCCTAGCACTAGATGGCGGTAAAATAAAGATATACGCTTTTCAATCACCAAGAAGAAGATGACACGATGACGACATTCTACATCCGGTTTTCTTCGCTTCTTGGCGCCAGATACGGGGAGTTAGTGACGAGGTGACTATGTTTTATTTGGTTGGCAAGATGACTCTCTTTTCACGGTAATATTTCTTATTCTGTGAAGCTTGGCAGTCGACATCCCAGGGAACGAATAGAACGACTACTATTAGGTGAGTAGAAAACTTGTTTTGTGCGATGACAGTGCCAATAGGTGTACTGCACATTGACTTCAGATGACATTTACTAGTATCGAAAAGCATGAAGCGAATACACTGTAAGAAAAAACACATTGACTCAGTTCAAATGAGGTAGCATATTTACTAGCAATTCAGTTTTAAGAATTAAAGACCCTTAAGAATTATCCATTTAGTTTGGGTAGCTTTAAATAGAGGACATAAGAGAATCAACACCTAAACAAAACGGTGGAGTTGGTATGAAAAATACAAAGATTCTAAATGTGTAAATAATAAGAATAATTTATTTTATTACCACTTTCAAAATATAATTTATCGTTAATTCTCTTTTATTTTCGATTCAAAGCTACTCATTTTAAATATGTAATATTAAGGGTCTCATTTTTTCTATTGACTGACTTTTACTCAAAAAGCATAGTGAACTTTAATTATATTGCTCGTTTCAATTGAGTAAATATGATTGTATTTTCTTATTTTAGTGCTCAGTTCATTTTGAGTGTTATTTTCATCCTGTTTTTTTTTTCCCCCCTTTCCTATGCAGATATTCACTTATGTTCTTTGCAAAGGTGTTAGATCTCATTCAAGATGAATTGTGAACTTTTGGCAACATGCAGTGCTCTTGGATACCTAGAGGGTGATACTTATCACAAAGAAGCTGATTGTATAGGTGTGTGGATCATACTTTATTAAATTTCCATATTGTTCTTGACCCTGAATAAAATGTATACAGTGTTAATAAACGTTTAAAAAAAAAATAATTAAAACATGTTTTCCCTGTCCCAGAGAGTGTGAAAGACTTGATCAGGTACTTGCGTTATGAAGACGACACCCGCGATGTCCGCCGGCAACTGGGCAAAGGCCACATTGTAGAACATGACCTTCTGCCTATTATCACTCAGCATGGGCAAGACAAGGCATTGTTTGATGCCTGCATACGGTAAACAACACAAGTTGAAACTTGCCTCATCTCAAATACTCCCACTGTTAATTACATTAAATGTTCTGATTATATGATAAAGAGTCAAACCTGCCATAAGGCAGCATTATAACTGTAGTTGGCGCCATGACACTAATGCTTATGTGTTTTTTTCCTAGGCTTATGGTCAATCTCACGCAACCTTCTATGCTCTGCTTTGGGAAGATTCCTGATGACCCCGTATTTAGACAACACTTTTTGCAAGTGACCTCTCATTTACAAGCATATAAAGAGGTACTGCCTCTAATGGAATCACTAATTCACTTTGTGAAGTTATATTATCGCTTGTCTGTGACTTTATCCTCAAAGACGGATTGTAGGCCGTAGGCAAAAAGTGCAATCCTTCACCTTCACACTTAAAACTTACAATAACCTGAAATATATGTTTAGTAAAGTGGCAAATTCCATGCTATTTACAGGAAAATCCATTACGTTATTAAGAAGAAGATCTGATAAAATCACAATTGGTGATTTTCTTTATTTTAATTTTAGGCATTTGCTACTGAGAAGGTGTTGGGTGTTTTAAGCGAGACACTGTACAACCTTTTACAAATGGTAAGTGATTGACAGGTGAACATCATGTCTTTTATACCATGCTAGCTTTTATTTATACAAGAACTTCCTTTTTTTTTCCTCCTTCCTGCTCCCATGCTTCCCTTTCAGGAATGGGAACAGAGGCAGGAAGAAGACAACCTTTTGATTGAAAGAATTCTGCTGCTGGTCAGGAATATGCTTCATGTACCTGCGGACCCTTTGGAAGAGAAGGTTATTATGCTTTGTTGTAGTAGGGCCCGGCCGATTACGGACCTTCAAAATTAATCAGTCAAATGGCCAATATTTTCCAATTATTGGCACTTTTTACTTTTATATAGTCTAACCTGTCTGTAGTAGTTGTATATAAGTAACATTGCTGTCATTATTTATTGAGTCAAGTCAAGTTTATTTGTATAGCCCTGAATAAAAGCAGTCTCAAAGGACTTCAGAGGTGAAGAGAACATCATAAATAAACAACAGCATCCCCTGAACAAAGGTCCCAGAAAGAGAAGGAAAAATTCAAAAACCCCATCTGTGGAAAATAAGAAACCCTCAGAAGGGACCACTGGTGGTACTCATAAATCCATACCATAACCTTGTATTATCAAATATATATCATGAACTATGTTGATGAGGTCATTCTGCGAACCTCTCATTCAAAACAAAGCAAACTTTAACTTTTGCAAGCAATGATTGGTGAGTAATGCAAAGAACGGTGCAAAGAATTTAACTGTTGCTATTGTACACACAACTTAATGCCACTGTTTGTTAAAAAAATAAAATCATAAAATAGTGCAGCATCAATTGGGCATGAAAATCTTAAATATGACTCCATGCAACTGTTGACATCTCAGGCCCTTCTTAATTTTTTTCAAAATTAGTCTATTTGCAGTACACGTTTTCATCTACACATTAGAAGTTGTTCTCATCAAGAAAAAGCATGACCATAATTTAGCGCTCCCCCCCCCCCCCCCCCCCCCTTACTTTCTTTTATATTCTGCTGATGCAGAGAGTAGATGATGACGCCAGCATCCACGATAGGTTGCTGTGGGCCATTCACATGAGTGGGTTCGATGACCTGCTCAAGTTCTTGGCGTCTGCCCAGAGTGAGCAGCAGTGGAGTATGCATGTGTTGGAAATAATCTCCCTCATGTTCAGAGACCAGGTTAGGCCAAATCTTTGTTTTTATTTTTAGCTATTTTTATCCACACTCATCAATGTCCAATTAGATAAAGAGCTTGTTGAATGAACTATGTTGTGGTGTGTTGCAGACACCGGACACCTTGGTGAGTGCGGGACACGCTCGGTCGGCAGAGGAGAAGCAGAGAGACACTTCAGAGCTGGAGGGCCTGAGGCACAAGGAGCAGGCAGAGAGACGTTCTCGCACACTGCAAAGAGGAACCAGGTACATGACATGATAGGATATTAACCTCGTTTTCCCTTTTTTTTTATCCTTTTCATCTGATTACCTGCTATATGCAATCTGCTTCTGAAATTGACTATTTGTTTTACTCAGACATTCCCGCTTTGGAGGGTCTTTTGTTGTGAAAGGACTCAAATCAATCGGAGACAATGATGTGATTTACCACAGGCATGTTCACAATGTGAGTATTGTAAAGCAATTACAAAGAAATGGTCATAAAAGTCATTGACTTTATTTCTGCCTTCAAATCACAGTTCAAAAACTATACTCATGACATGGGGAAAACTGTGAGACGCGTTCCTAAGAAAAATCGACAAGCCCTGGAATGTATGGACAAACGGCGCTCGGCTTTAAATGTTCGACTTTTTCTACGAGAGTTTTGTGTGGACTTCTTGGAGAACTGCTACAATCGCCTCATGTACATTGTCAAGGTCAGCATCATCCCATTTATTGTGATCATATAAATGATTGAAAAAGCTTGTCTTCACTACAGTAATCCAAAACACAATTCTACTTCCACTACAAGCTGTATTCTGAATAATTGACATTGTTTGATTGTTAATGTCTCTCTTAGAGTGTCAATAAATGCATATATTTTTTTAAATCTGACCAAAGTGTTCTAAACTATCTTAACCTTCAGTTAACTTTTACATTTCAGCTAACTATAAGAGTTTGTGTTTACTCTGGGAACACTCAGCTCCTTTAGTTTTTGCTTGAAATAAATAAAAAAAGACAAGTGAAAATTTCACTTTTATTTTAAAATGTTGGAGGAATGTACACAATTTACCAGTACTTGTTTAAGTTTGCATTTAACATTTTAGGACATCCTGAGGACCCTTTTCTCTCCCTGAACTTTGGGTTTTTACAGTTAAGATGTATGTGGTCTAAAATGTTTGGGTTTTTTAAACAACATTTTGCAAATTTGTTACACAAACAAAACAAGAACACACAAATAACAATTGCACTATGTGAAACAATGTTTTTTATTCGGTAGGGTTGATTCTATTCATTGTTCATTTTGTAATTATTTAATATGAACCAATTGGAGCACCACTCTGAATTTTGTTAAATACCAGCCATACGCTTACTATAAAAGCATTCTGTTCTATTCTGTACGCTCTATTTTAACAATGTTAAGACTTGGGAGTTTGTATTTTTATTTATTTATGTTTTAACGCCAATATTTTTCATTTACTGAAAATGAATATCAACAGCAAATATTGGTTATCGGCCGCCTTGACTACTACTAATCATTATCATATCAGCCCTAAAACCATATCAGTCTATCCTCTAGTTTTGAAGTACAGTATTAGCTGTTCCAAATGTATGAGTCTTGACGTTTTGTTTTCTTGCCTCTCCCTCTCCAGGAAAGCCTGATTCGTGAGCAGTCTCAGGAGCACGATGAGACCTACTACCTGTGGGCACTCAGCTTCTTCATGGCCTTTAACCGCGGGAACAACTTCCGTGCTGATTTAGTTTCCGAGACAATGTCCACCCGCGCTTTCCATTTTATAGAAGGCAACATCACCAATTACTATGAAATGATATTGACTGACCGCAAAGAGGCCACGTCCTGGTCCCGAAGGATGCACCTGGCACTTAAGGCCTATCAGGAGCTGCTGATGACAGTGAACGAGATGGACCGATCGCAGGATGAAAGCATCCGCCACAGCGCCAATGTTATCAAAAGTAATGCTACTTATGCTTTCCAATACAAGCAATGCACCTAGAAAGATAGCATAATATATAAAGTAACTAAATAGTATAGGAGTCAACATCATTTTTATGCTGAGCAATTCTGTTGTGTAAAACATTGTAATTGTTTTTTTCCTCACCTTGTAGGTAACATATTCTACTTAATGGAATATAGGGAGATATTTCTGACTCTGCTGAGAAAATATGATGGGACCAAGCAGCCGCTGTCTTACCTTAAAGACCTGGTGGAGTCAACGCATCTCTTCCTGCGTATGTTGGAACGCTTCTGCAAAGGTCACAGGAACTTGGTTGTACAGGTACAAATCATATATCAATTTCTCTCAGGTTTTCTACTTGAATATCTGCTTGAAAAGTAATCTTTGCCAGCAGAAACTTTAAAGCCAATGTCCAAATCACCGTTGACTCAATTGAAATAGAATGAGGAAATTCTACAAAATCAAAGAGCATTGTTATAGTTTATGGGGCACAAGTGGTTTTAAATAGTCAAAGATAAAAATTACCCATCCATCCATAAACACAAAGCAAATGTTGGTGTCTAAAAGGTAAAAGGTATTAATATATGGAACACTTCTGGAATGGATTTGTACAAATTGCCCTGCTTTAAGCTGTGTTTATATGTTAGTTGAGTCAAATCAATCACGCAACGAAGCAAAAGTTTCAACTCGAGATGTAATTTCACAGAAAAAGCGTGTGAAGCGGAAAAAATCCAAAAAAGACAAACAACAGCCAACCGTGGAAAGGACCCCTGAAGCTCTGGCAAATACTTTTAAGGTTGTGGAGGAACAACTGAGGGGTATACATTTTCAGGTCAGTGAAAAATAATGTTTTACGGCTTGTTTTATTTCTTTTAAAAGTATCCAAATTTTTTACTAATATCAAAAGAGTCAATATCTGCAGCCCTAATGGAAAAATACAAGATGCTCTGATTGCTGCCAAATTACCTCTGGCAATAGTTTGTTTTTTCTAATTGAAGAAAAGGAGGTTAAAATATTGATAAGACAACAACCGTTTATAAACACTGAAATGTTTTTATTTATACCAGTATTTACACCATACTCCGCAGCAACACAGGCTGTATGGTTTTTGGTAATTATTCAGTGTTAGGAAAGTTTTCAGCTGCTGCTGAAAAATGAGCCCGACTCCTTTTATGTTTACATTTGCATGCTAGCTCCTTAATTCAGTTAAAAGGATACATTGCAAAAACTAAAAACTTAATCCTATGCATAATTTAATGTTACAAACTTGACCAAAATCTCCTCTTGTTTTCCTTGTGTGAAATCGCGTCTCATGAGATTTGTGTCTCGTCCTATCCCTTTCATTTTCTGGTCTCATCTGCAGCTGTCCGAGTCTTTAACTGAGCGCATCGTGCCTTTCGATGCCACATCGGAAACTCCTCTCGAGGAGCAGCGGACCGAGGCTATGGTGCGGGTGCAGGACGCTTTGCAGGCTCAGTTAGGACCAGAAGCTTTAGCGCTCCTGAGGGCTGCCAGGTCAGTAGTGATACTTGGCATAGTTAGTTTCAAGCACCCCCAAAATCTGATCAATAAATGATTGCCTTCAGGGAAGTTTGGCCCGAGGGAGATGTGTTTGGCTCGACTGATGTGGACCCTGAAGAAGAACTAGAACTCCTCAAGCAGATCTTGCATGCGGAGCTACCAAGTATGCACACATTTTTACACCATGCCATCTGTATGCGGGATTCACTTTTTACCCTTGCTTTCAGGGTCGGCTCCTCCTCCTCCCGAGGCTCAAGTGGAAGAGGATGATGAGGATGGTGCCGATCTAGAAGAAGACGAAGAGTTGGAGGCAGTCCAGGTTTTGGAAACGGAGTTCAAATTTCAGGACTTTATCAAGAAGTGAGGCAATAACTTATGAAAAATGTAACATTGCTTTACAAGTCCTTCAATACAGGAACTGCCACCTTGCCCATATCTTTGTATATCCTCAACTTTTGGTGCCTAAGCTGCTTTTTGCCTTGACATTTTTTGTGCCATTTTTCTCTTCACCCCTCACAGGTTTGCCAACCCCAACATTGTGCGCCCATATCTGTTCCTGCTCAAATCCTACTCGAAAAACACACCTCACACAAACCACTGCATTGTTCGTATGCTGCATCGTGTGGCTTATGACCTCAAAATGGACGCGTTGCTGTACCAGCTTTCAGTCTTCCATCTCTTCAACAAAATCCTGAGTGATGCAGCTGCATCTGCTTACAAGGTTGGTTCAAAGAGAAAACTTTTTCAGCCAGCAAGGAAACGATTGATAACGTTGCAGCCCTTAGGTTAACCTCCTTTCTGTTCTGCACAGGAGTTGGTCACGTTTGCCAAGTACGTGCTGAGACGTTTCTTTTCCCTGGCGGCCACCAACAAAAAAGCCTACGTTGAACTGTTATTCTGGAAAAACGTTGGCACAGTGCGTGAAATGACTGAAGGTTACGGCAAAGACGGGTCGGTCTTTGTGTTTTCTGTACTGTTAACAATTTAAGGCTGTAAAGTGGCTTGAAACATTTCTAATGTGGCCATTGGTCTTACTTTTATCAGAGCTGAAAAGATGCCAGCTTGGACTGAAGAGGAGGAGCAAGAATTGCGCAATCTTTATGAAGAGCATCGGGACTCTGAAGGTTTGCCGTTTCTTTACTGATAGCGATTCTGTTTATAACTTATACTGTGAAGGCTGAATGTTTTTTTTAATATGTTTCACAACATTCAAGCCTTTCTCAGCAAAAATGCAAGATTATTTCCCAATATTATTTGAACGTAAATGATTCAGCTCCTATTTGAATATTGTCATTAACACACCTTTAGAATTGTTTTCAACATGTCCAAAATTCCTACTTCCCAAAAGTTCTTAAATTCAACAATTAAAATATCCACAAAAATGTGAAATCCTTTTTGGTTGGGGTTCTTCCATAATTTCAAAATTTTTGCAGATTCAGTCTGTTTCAAATTTAAACTGTGCGACTTATAATTACCTATCCATGCCAAATGTTCCCATACGTTTTTGGTGAGCTTTTCCTCTATAATATCTATATTGCAGGGACATTTTACATTTAGCCTTTCAGCAGTCCCACACATATTTTTTAGGTATTGCATTCTCTAGTGTTACATGATGCAAAGGGAACTATTAAATCTTACTGTTGCTAATTGTTGACTTTTGCCAGTGCCAGACATTGTGGAGACTCTACTGCCGTTGCTAAGCAACAGTACACGCACACGGAGGCAGGTTGTGATCCAGATGGTGCGCATGGGTCTGGTGGACAGCGCCAAAGAGCTGAAGAAACCCAAGTATGGGATAGGGTGACTGACACATAATGTTCTGATGTATTAATATGGAATCGATAACTAATCTGGTGAAAATGATTTTCTTCTATTTAGGAAAGGTACTGGGATCGTTCTATGGACTGAGGACCAGGAACAAGAACTTCAGATGCTCTATGAAGAATACAAAGACTCAGATGGTATTTACTGAGTGCTTGATTTACTCAATCATACAGTATTATTGACCAAAAAAAAATTAGTTTCAGTTTGATATGTGTTATATTTGTTTTGTCTTCGTAGATGTTCTTGGCAACATCCTTAAAAAGCTCACAGCCAAGCGCTCCAGAGCACGCGTAACGGACAAGCTTCTTAGTATGGGCCTGGTCTCAGAAAGGCGAGAACTGTACAAGAAAAGGAGTCGAAATGCTCGTCCAAAAAGCTCCGGCACACAAATGGTATGTTTGAACAACTGTTTTGAGGTGACTGAACAAAGCAAAGGAAGCTTGAAAAAAAAAAAAAAATCTTCCTACAGAGTGAAGAGGATTTCCTCGCTGGACTCATGCAAGATTTCTCTGATGAGCCTCTGAACAGAGAAACTGATGAAGATGATTCTGAAGAGAGCGAGGACGACGATGGGCAGGAAACGGAAGAAGAAGGAAATGATGGCAGCAGGAGGAGCCGAAGCTTTGTGTCCAACGGCGAGAGGCAGGCTGACGTCAGCACCATGGCCACGAGGCTTCATAATGAAGGTGAGACTTAGGCAAACTTTCAGCGCAATATTCATGTTCATTTCTGTGGTTTTCTGTGGAATAGAAGTTCATTACATGTTAAGTTGGTCATACTTTAGCTAGATAAGGTTACCAACACACTAGGAACACCTCTCAGTATGACGCAGAGCATTTTATATTTATTTTGGATAGTATTACGCATTATTAACACATTCACTGCCATCGACGTCTATAGGCGTCATTGATCTATTTTTACTGTGCTCGAAGTTTATGTTAACATTCACTGCCATTGGCTGCAATGTGCAATGTCCAAATTCATTTTAGGAAGGCTTGCAGTGAATGAGTTCATCTATTCATCTTGAGCTTTTTTTTTTTTGTCTTCCAGGCATGTCTGAAGCCCTTGAGTGGTTACAACGTTGTATGAACAAAGCAGCTACGTACCGGGAAAAAGATGGTAGGATTTGTCCGCAAGGGCATGTTGCACTTCTCTGAAAATATGTTTAAAACTTTAATGTGATGTCCTTCTTTGGCCAGGTTTTTCTCAAGCTTCACCGCTCGTCCCTCTCACTGAGGCATGTGAAGACGCCATGGAGGACAAGAGTTTTCATGCGCTACTACGCAAAATAGGGGTGCGACCACCAGCTAATGAACAGGTGGGAGTTCCTGCTAAGTATTACATTGGCAGGTTTCAGCAACTGCATCTTCTGCCTTTGGCGATCATTACGTGCTTTCAAATGTATTTTGGAATTCAAAAAAGAAAAACGCCTCTTCAGTAAAGCCTCACGTTACATTTTCTATAATGTGTGCTCTTTAGGAGAAATTTTGGAGAATCCCAGAAAAGATCAGCCCATCTCAGCTACGTAGTGCAGCTGTGTCTCTCAGTCAAAATCAGGAGGAATCTAAAAGTCAGGAGGTCCTTGTGGAATACGCCAGCCCGCCTGAAGAATCTCAGGAGGAACATAGGGAGGTTTCAAATTCACGAGCGGATGCTTTGAGAGCCCTGTCGGTTGCTCGCAAGAAAAAACAACACTCAAGCAAAAATGAAGGTTCGTGTCTTTTAATTACAGTTCTCTCCTGCTGTCAAGTACTCGGCTGTTAGAAAATACAGTGGACTTTTGCTTTGCGATTGGGCAGTTTGGAGGAGTCGATAGTGTCGCATTTGACATCGTTTTCTGAAGCCGGTAAATAGCATGGAAAATCACACCATTCTCTACCACCATTTACTGTACTGCAGCTCCTGATATGGATTTAGCCTCATCTGAAGATGCAGACAGTTCATTCGAGAGGTATGATCACAACTCAATAACTAAAATTTGCTCAAATGTTTCCTTTGGACATATCAAATTTCTTTTCTTATTTACGTATATCAGGCCTCAAGGGAAGACAACCAAAAGAAGCAGGGTGTTGGATGATGATAATAACGATGACGATGAGGAGAACGGGGGTATTGTATTTTTATTCATTTACACTTTTCTCTGGCGAAAACCTAATACATCTGATTTGCTCTCAATTACAATATGTGTCTGTCAAAATATTTTTACAGATGATGGTTCCACCACTGTAATGGATGTGGATACAAATGGTGAAGCCAATTCAGATGAAGAAGATGTTACGGCACCAGTGAAGCGTCGAAGGAAAATGGCGTTAATTGATGATGATGATTAGTGGACCATCCTTCTAATGCGTTTCAATACAGTGTAAAACAACTTAAAACAAGCCTTTCCTTCAGGTCTAATGAGCATTTTTTAATCAATATTTTTTATTCAAATGGTCACTTATATAACCGATATTTTGTCCTGGTGTTAAGAAAAGCATTACAGTTTTTCTTTTATATCCTGTTATTAAACTTGATCGCTGTTCATTCAAAATATGCCATAAAAATGCTTTGGCACAAATCAGGTCTAATTATTTGTAATTTTGAATAAAGATCTGTGGTCAGAAAAATATAGCAGAACCTACTGTACTGAGGTTCATTGTATACCTGCAGTTCTATAATTGAACACTAGGTGGCATACGTGCGAATATTTGTTAACAGTATTACATTTAGATTGAATTACTGTATTACCTTCAAATTGTTGTTTAATACGTTTAGATGCGTTTTCCACTAGTCACATTATGATAGATAATACAAGTGATTTATTAAGTATTCCCCTATTACCAATCTATGGTCTTAATTATTTCATGAGTTAATCAGTGCGTTGGAAAATGTGTACAAAATTAAACTACTGAAAGGTTTTGGATGAAAGTTCTCATCTTTGCAAACAACCGTAATAAGAAACAGTTAAATGAATATGTCGGAACTCAGTTTCATATCTCCATTGTCATAAATGTATTGAGAATTTTTTTTTCATTTGGGCAACAGTTTTTTACGTCAGTATTTTGGTACTGCAATTTACTTTTAAAAGACATATCTTGTTCTACTTTTTTAAAATTTAGTTTCATTTTATTTTACACTTACTTTGTCCTTTTTATTGTGCAATGTTTGGGACTCCAAACATTTCTTTTGGGACCCATAGTTTTTAGTAATGCGAGTCCCAGGTCACCCAACACTTTCCAAAGGTAAAATGAGCACAGCATTGGGGCATAGGTGGGGAACTTATTTGCTGATCAAGAGTCTTTTCAGTTTTATGAAGTCCCCTGAGAGTCTTTCTCCAGATGTAAAATCATAATATGTCACAATTGTGGGTTACATGTTCATGTGTTTTTTGTCATATCAAGTTTTTATTTGTTTCTAGAATTGCATAGCAGGCCGGATCAAATGTTCCTATGGGATGTATGAGGCCCTTTGGCAGTAGTTTTCCCACACTTGCTTTAGTGGCTATGATAAGTTAAAACGGACACAAATAATACAGACAGCCCAGTAATTGATCTACACTGAGTGTCACATTCACTACGAGTTTTCTCCAAAACAAGGATCTTCCGCTTGACAGCAGTTGCTGCCTTTAGTCATCCTCATATTCCAGCTGTGTGGGAGGTGGTCTCTTGTCCTCACATCTGGACTATGTTAGCAACTTCCTGTCACAGCATCTGCTCTGCCCCCACCTTGCAACAGCCTCAATCCTGTGGACCTGTTGATCCACACAAAGTCATGAGTTTGTGTACATAAAATGGTGGGAGGGTTTGTGAATAGTTTGAGGTGCACATGTGCCTAAGAAATAATGTGCGTTGGAAATTCAGGATGACTCATTTTTTTTTGTGATTAGACCTTAAAAGTAACCCCGGCGCCTTTATTGCATACATCTGAAGTGCAGACACACACACACACGAGGTCATTAAATCTTGCAAAACGCTTGTCTGAATAGATGCCAGATTTGTGTCTCTCAAAACAAAGACTAGCTTTTCCTTTGAAAACTAACAAGAGTATTAAGTGTTTCAATGTGCTCAGCAATTTTTTGGCCTACAGTCTACAGTTTGCTTGGGACATTAGACTCATTCACCTATGGCCACAAACTGTCAGTTTTGCCCTCTAGTTTAATGTGGTGCTTAAAATATGGGTGAGTCCTACTTGTTGCTAATGTAATAATTTAATAGAGAGAGGAACCACAAATTGCAAAACACATGATGATGATGATGAGCTTGTTTTTAATATAATTTAAAATACCAGATGGTTTGCTGTTGGCAAGAAAAGACTCGTCTTTTTAATAGTTTACAAAAAAAACATTGTGTTGTGAAAGCAGAAGTGCACAAGTAACCGCACAAATTGCTTATGCACTGTGTAACAAAAAAATTAAATTGATATTGGCTGAGTAATAATCTTTCTTGAAATGACAGGCAGTTGCTCGGGACAAGCCTGGACACGTCGCAGTCAGAGTGCATCTCACAATCTGAAGTATCTAATCTGCTGTCAAATCAAATGGAATGGAGAAGTTCTACATATAGTGTACTTTTAAATGTGCACTGCACACTTTGGTAATTTTGAATTTAATAGGAACACAAACGGTATAATGAGAACAGGAGTTAATGTATGTGAAGTTAATGGTAAGTACATATACATACAATTGATGCAACTGTGTATTCATATTATCCAAATTTTTCATGTTGGTATTGACAAATGATTCATTTTTCAAATGATGCGTGGGAGAAAAAGCTAAATAATCCCAATGTATGTAGTTTTATGGAATATCAAAGCTGCCTTTTATGATGTGAGACATATTCCCAAAGGTCTGTGTCACTGGCTAACAACTGTGTGGGGAGGTATAGCACTGTACTCAAAATGACAGGGACGTAGCCAGAATTTAAGAGGTGGCGAGAACGTCACAATACCTCAGTGAGGTGTGGCATGCACTGTTCAAGGTTTTATCAAATAATATAATACATTTTCTTTACATGATATTATTTTAAATGTAACTGCACTTAATATAGGCAACTATCAAGGGGTCTAAGAAAACAACATGCATGTAAAAGTTACCTAAAAAAAAAACACCGGGCGGAACTATTCTTATGAACACGGGGACTGATTTGATAGGAATTTATGTTAGTGAGAGCAGTGTATTGACGCAGTTGTGCATTTGAATGTCAGTAAAACGGCTGTTTTTAGCAGAACCCTCATTTAATCAAAATCTAAATCGCCAATTTGCCAAAAGAGATTTGTATGTATACATTACACTGGGAAGAATTAAATATCATGTTATAGGTCCTTTAAGGTCTACCAACAGCTCTTTATTATCTGATTTTTGAAGCAAACCCGTGGGCCGAAATTAAGCCTCCTAGTGGCCCACCGGAAAAATACACACTGCTTCAGACGGCCCACTCCCGTTAGCCTGCAAGTCATAAATCTTATGCACGGTTAATGCAATAGGTATATTCTTGTTTATCAATTTTATATAGAATGATTTTTACTTTTCCAGCCCGTTTATCGTTAAGAATAACGTTAAAGTATTGGGAAAAAGGCAGAAACAAAAAACTAGAAAAAATACTCTTTGTGACAAGATGTACGCTATAATTATGTCTTATACTTAAAAAAAAAAAAATAAATGTAAAAAGTGCATAAACAATAGGAGTGGGGCCCGTTTAGTTCGGGACGTGTGGGGCACCCTGCCTCGCATAAAATGTAAGCGCCGAGTTCAAACTGGATACCCCAACCCCTCCTCTTCCTCCCCTCCAACGGACTCAAATCAACGCTACAGGAGGTGAAGATTGAGAGGGATTTGCCCCCGACAAGGGAGAGGGGGGAAAGTTTTAGAGAAGTGGGAGAGAAACGGGGGCGGTGCGTGACAAAGGGGGAGACTTTCCAGCGAGAAAGAAAGCGCTTGGACCGGGATTCGTTAGTGGAGCCCGAACCTCCTCCACTTCCACGGCTTAACTCAAATCACGAAATCGTTAACCCTCCTCCAACTTTTTTTTTTTTTTTTTTAAAGAAAACTTTGCACAAGGAGTGAAATGATGTTGTTGCAGTGTTGTAATTGTAGTCGCGTATAAAAAAACAAGGAGCCCAAGGAAAAGTTAGGGAAAACCGGTTTTCCCAGATCCGTTCCCACCGCTTTTGTGTATGTGAATGGTGGAGCAATTTGACTGCTGACAGCGCCAATTGTCCCGCAAAAGTGAACGTTCCAAACTGCTGGCTCCCTTGGTAAGTTTTCTTTTGTCAATCCAACATACCGTGCCATACGTTTCTGCTTTTTGAATGTTATAATCTTAGTTTGTCCCAATAATGAACATGTACATTATGACTATCAGTGATCACAAAGTTTTTACAAAACAATGATAGTGAAGCGTTTGTATTACGTTAAACTCCTCCTCATGCAGAACATGATTTTAGGAGGTATGCTGTTTAGTGCGGCGTGTGCGTGTAAACGATGATTCCATTTGTTGACATTTGTAAAGCATTCCTTTAAAGCAACAGGTTCTAATTCCATTTGTTGACATTTGTAAAGCATTCCTTTAAAGCAACAGGTTCTAATCTGAATTTATAAAATTTGTCATGGGCAGCATACGAAGGATACATATATATTACACTGGGAGAATGAAATATCATGTTAAAGGTCCTTTAAGGTCTACCAAAAGCACTTGATTTGCTGATTTTTGAAGCAAACACATTAATGTTGAATTTGCTGCCAACTCGGGTTTTATTTATATCGTCTTTAATTTACTGTAAGCCATGTGCTCTGAAATAACCCAAGTGTCCAGTGCGTATCGTTCAATCTATTTAAAAGACACAATTTTAGGTTTGTACATTCTACGCAAACCCGAAATACATTCTTCTCTTTACAAGGCCAACATTTCTCCTTGTGGCCTACATGGCGTGCCGGGAGTTTGAGCCCTGTGGTTGTGTTCTGTGATGTAGGGTAGGAGTGCCTCTTGGTTTTGGGTAGTCAGATGACAGCCTACAGGTTTTTACCAAGGACTTGAAGGCTGTAGTTACAACCCCCACTTGAGTGCACGCCACCATCTCTATGTGACCTACTCTGTCAGCCTGCACCAGATGGCTTTGCCCCTTTGAGAGGCAAAGAGGAAATCCTTCCTTATTCTGGAGTAGAAGAGAAGACAGGAAAAAAGGCAAGATAAATAAGACTGTGCATGTTGTTTTGCTAGCAATCTTTTTGACCGTTTTTCTCAAAACTGGGGGTTCCTACAGCTATGGAGTGACAAAATCTGTAGAGAAAATGACCACAGGATTTAGACCTTGAGTTTTTGGCGCATGTATTTCTTATTTACGTATTTCGCCAAGTGATCCCATACCTATATATATATAGCCCGTACCTATATATTCTTTGTCTATTGCCAAAATCGACTATTGCTGGGGTTTACTGAGTCAATTGTGTAACGGTTCTTTGTGCTGTGTGTTTTATACTACTCTCTGGTGGCCCAGGCACACAGAATATGACAAAAAGACTTTAAATGTATTTGACATCATTACAGTATTATAAATAGTAATTTTCCTTATTATAAAACTTGGGTTTTTGAGTTAAAGAGGTTCACAATGATTTTAAGATGGGTGTTTTGAGTTACGAGGATGGTTACCGAACAAGTTAAAAAGCGTATCTCAAGGCACTGTCATATTTTATATGGTCGCAGAATGGGTTTGGTGTAAAG
This sequence comes from Hippichthys cyanospilos, assembly GCF_059441005.1. NCBI lineage: Eukaryota > Metazoa > Chordata > Actinopteri > Syngnathiformes > Syngnathidae > Hippichthys > Hippichthys cyanospilos. The sequence goes on along the minus strand of NC_142377.1, from coordinate 13,402,831 downwards.
GTCCATGACCTGCACCCTTATCCACCAAATTTGGGATGAACCTCAAGAGAGATGATGAGCCAGGAGGACCTCAAAAGTCTTCTTCTGGATGACTGAACCTTCCAAAATCTTGTCCATATTACATGTCCATTCAGCTCTGGCGTCCCAAAGCTTGAGTTTGAGTTATGTACTGTAGGCTGCGATAAACCTCTCTGTCTTTATCCAGTTTCATGACAAAAACAATCACTTGAGTGTATTATACTTGATAAGCATTTGAAATCCCTTGTTTTACATTAGCTGTCCTATCAGGGGAAACATGTCAAGTCAAAACAACTCAGTAGAATGTACAAGACCTCAGCGTGAAGAAGAAACTGTTGAGCTTGTCTCAGTCTTGTCTCTCCTTATAAAATAACCCACATACATTCAAGATTCCTCAGTAAATGCAGTTTGACAGTGAGACTGCTGAATAATGACGTTAAATGTGAATTAACCCGCAAAAGTGCTGAGGAGTTGCTGTGGGCTTCAGATTTCGAGTGCATGGCATTCCTAGCCTTAGTAGTTTTGTCCAGGTGGTGAGCACATGGTCACATCCAAGCAAGGGAACACTGAGCTTGTCTTGATGAACAACAGCAGTGAAAAACAGAGTGGGGCAATCTTCCTCTCCTCAAGTTTTCAAAGGAAGTAAATTGTTTGATGTACAATATGGATTATCTGGCATACTGGGAATAGCTGAGGGGTCTAGATACTGTAACAATCATAGCCAATAGTGGTAATTCACTACAGTCCTAGTTTTAACAGAGGTTTTATCACTCCGTGACAATCACACAGTAAAAATGTGTTTTATTAGGGCTGTCACCATTGAATCGTTTTGAAATCAGATATCCTACTGATTATTCCATGAAATTATTAATCGAGTCTCCCATGCCCCCCCCCCCCCCCCCCCTCATTAAAATAAAATGTGATAAAAAGTTTTAGTTTACTCTGGTTAACATGAATTAAAGTGAGAGGATATAAATACTCTTTATTTATTGTCCACACGTTGCCTATGCTAATTGCGATTAGCATTATTTCGCTTGCATTTACCATTTATGGGCAACAAACAGCAACTGTTATTTAGTTCACACCCACATAATGTTATATGTCCATTACCTATGTATTAGTGTCTTTAAAGTTAGTTACTTACAGACTATGCTTCAATAAAATTTCAAGAGCAAAGCTAAAAGCGGAGCTGCCTGTTATGCAAAAGGAAGTCAATAAAGGCTTGCTAGTCTTCTGCTGTTGATTCTTCTTGGCAAGTAACTGTTTCATGCCTGATAATACAGCCCTAGTACATTTTGGGATGTTCACAATGTCCTTTCCTTTGTTTTGGGAAGCTCCATGTGCTAATATTGTCTTTAATTAAAGCCAGTTAACAACTAAGTCGTTTTTAACCCCTAAAATAAGATCAGCCATTCGGCCAACAAATGGAGCCATATATCCAGATTATCTTTGCATATGGGTGTTTTGAGTTTTAAGAACAGTTGAGGAAGTAATGTGACTCAGTTGATTGCAATAGTAGTGTAGAAAATGGTGATGTGTAAGCATAAAAGCCTAGGACCGATCTTTCCATTATTATTGTTAGCTGTGAAGTACTTGTTTGTTCCTCGATTGAACAGTTAACACACACATGTGCATGTCATTTGTTTTTGCAGACGACGACTTTCAGTGCTCAGTTGGAAACAATAATATTGTCATGCCCCCCTTCCTTCAAAAAAAGGGTGAAACCAACTTTCAAAAACGAGTTTTTTTAGTCTTCATTACAAAATGAAGAACCTCAGTGTCACAATAAAAAAAATAAAAAAAATCCAAGCACTGATGTTCTGATCGGTTAGTAACAACAGATAACTTGAATGCAACAGTGTGGGCGTTGTCTCCAAAATAGAGGTTATGGCTTTGTAACAACAGCAGAAAGAAAAACAATGTTGAAAACCACAAACAACCCATCATGTCCTCACATCTGTCTAAAGGCTACTTTTAGAACTGTAAACACTAAAGATTATACCTGTGTCATGGGAGCAATTTTGGGGAATGGATTGAAGCAAACCTGCCCCACCTATGTTTATTTCCTTCCTAATTATGATGCTGTGTTGGACTGGAATATGTAACATTTACCAGGCACCTTCTGGTTATCTATGTTTCCCTTTGGATCTTTTATTTCTTTGGTGTTACAGTTAACTAGACAGAAAAATTGGAGGTTTTGTGTTTGTTTTGAAAATATGTTATTCTCTTTTCCACTGGTGGGGTCGCTGTCAAGGTACAATTATTTTCAATTGCTCTCAGACCGTACTGTATTTTTTTTCTTTGAGAGCACCTTTCATTGTGGGGAGCAATTGGACTTTACTGCAGTTTAAAGGGCCCATATCACGATACTTTAAACTTTCCACAGTTACTGTAAATATATGCATATAAATTCGACACGTTGGCTATTTGATTTTTAAATATGAGATTTATAGTACCCATATCTCTAACCTGGAAGTGAAAAGTCTTGTTTACTGAAGCCGCACTGCTCCCCCTGTGGCTGCCTCGCCCCTTTCATGATGAAGATCAATGCTGGCCGCCAAAAAACATCCATCCATCATCTTGATTGCTTATCCTCATGAGGGTTGCAGAGAACTGGAGACTCCTCCGGTGGAGTGACTGAAGGGGCCAAAACAGACGTTTTACTGACATCAAAATGTAAAAAATTGTCAAAAGACCACACTCACTAAGAGCCTTTCCTCCTATCAAATCAGTCCCAAGTTTCACCCCTGGGTGATTCTGTTAAACAACTTAAAACAAGAATCTGTTACTATACTGACGTTGATTGTCCTGCTGTGTGCTCCCAAACACATTTTTGCAACCAAACATGCATATGTATTTTGGTTCAATTCCAACCTGTAATCTTAACTTCGTCATGCATGTTTTCCAGACACACCCAGCATTAGATAGAAACTCTTCTTCGCCGCAAGATGAGTGTTTTGACTCGACGTATCAGAGATGTAACCACAAAGTGGGCATTAATTTGCCTGCCGGTAAATTTCAGAACTCGCTGAACCGAGACATAGCGAGTACATTCACGCGGCATCACGCATTCACATGCGCCCCACTGTGTAATTTTTGTTGACAGTGACAATATACTTTTAGCGTCCGCAGCTTTAATGCCTCACAGTCCGAACCTAATGCGGGGAATGTCCCGATTTACTCTAAATGTGTGGCCGTTGAGATGTGATTAATATTTCTGAATTACATTATAAGCATACACTGAAGACATGTGACTGCCCTCTTAACGGTCCTCTTTGTGTTGCTGTTCGCTTGCGTCTCAAAGTACGGACTCAGTCTTTTGTTGAAAGACCTCTATTGTTCAGCCTGAAATTAGACAGGCTTTAATTAGGTGAGATTATACTGAATGCATGTGTCTGTTGGGGGCGTGGGTTAGGGTATTTATAAATTTGATTATTACAAACCAAAAGGACGATTTCATGCTAGCACACGTTTTGGATATGTTTTAAATTTTGAATAAGAGTTTTAAAGTTCAAATGCATCTTGTCAGGGGTTAATATTATTCAATTTACAAATCAAAGGGTCAAATTCATCAAAAACCTTTTTTGATAGACGATGGAGCATTTTGAGACCTAGTTTAATATAAAAGTGTCAATCTTCATAACTCCCACTTCTCACCAGTGAATATTTGCTTATATCTGCACGCTTCCACTTAAGCAAGTTTTATTATCTTTGTGTTGAATCAAAATAAAATATTTGTTTTTAATTTGGGAAAAAATATCATCATTTTCGCCTTTTTATATGTTACAGTCAAATCAGAATGTTAGTTAATTCATTTTACTGCACTGTCAATTTGAAATAATGACCTTTTTTTTAATTAAAAAGGGGAATTAATCCACTACTAAACTAATTGTTAATTGAAGCTCTACTTGAGCCTTTTCTTTTTGTTTAATCACTACATCTACATAAGCTCTGGGAAAATTGTATCTTAACATTGTGGAAAATATATTTGGGGCTACTGTACATTCAAATCAACAATATGGAAAGGCAGATTTTTTTTAATGAAACTTCATCAAAATGTATTAAAATTATACAATTAAAATGATACAATCAGCATAAAAAACTGAAATATGGAGATGCAGACATGAAGATTGGAATCAAAGCAGGACTGCAGGTTAGCTGAAAACTTAGATTAAAAATATGTAAAAATGAATAAAAAGGACTCCAAAAGGATATTAAACCATACTGAAAAAACAAATGATTGCAGCTATAGCTTAGCTATAGTTCTTGTTCAAGAGTTGAACAGCTGATAGAGGGACGGGTGTGCCACTGAGAAACAGCTGAACAAATAGCAACCAGAGGAGAATTATTGACATTTTTGGCATCTGAGCAGGACAAGTGGCACAGAAACTCAACCTGGAAAAATGATTGTTGTTCATGTTGCCTTTAAAAGCTGATGATAAGTTTAGAAACCGGGAGTGTACGCTCACTGCCCTTTAGATTCATTTGTGGGCCATGCTACCAATTTATAGGCATCTATTTTTTTTCAAATGTTTTCTCAGCAGCATAAAGTTTGTCATTATGTAAGTTCTTTCAGGAAATCAACTTGACTATTCACAACACCCGGCAGGATCCGCCTCGATCATGCCTGCGGGATCACTTGGTGGCGTTCGCTTTAGATTAGTAATCCAGATCCAGAGACGGAGTTGTTTTCTGTTCAGATTCTGGTGTCCCATTTTCTCGAGCCGAGTATGCTAATGTACTTAGCATCAAGAAGTCTTCTTCAAAGCTGGTGTTCACTCATCTGAAGTGCCAGTGTTGGTGATCCGAAAGCTTGCCTGGTCTCATTGCCTCGTGTCACAAAAACAATGATAAGCCCCCGTTGAAAGCCGATGTTCCACTTCCTCATCAGGTCCTTCCTGCTTCACCAAAGCAGGAAGCTTACTTGGGGCCCAGAGATGCCCTGCTCAATAATCTTCAGAGGGAACGCAGATGTTATTGGGAGGATGCGCAATAACTTATTTGTGTGTGTGTACCCGTATATTTATCCCCTGCTCAGCATGGAAAACCCATTTTAAACCCACTGATAACCACATTTTCTCTAAAGCTACCATTGTCTAGACTTGACAATTTTTTGGCTTGTGGACATTTCCAGTAGAAGACAGCCTGATTTATGGCTCCAAGTGCAGAGCACAGCTTGCATTCTTTGGTACCTTCTGCCAGACAACCAAATCATAATCTTATCTTCTCAGCTGGCCGCGGCCATCAAATCTGGACAGATGTTTTTCTTGCCTATGCACGTCCAACTCTTGATTAAACACGCCCAAATTAGCTATGTGCGGAACTTGGAGCCAGCTCGGCCTCCTCGGCAGCTGAGCACTCAATTGTGCATTACACCAGCCCCCTGCTTTGTTCGTTCGTGGGGAGTATTCTACAAAGGCATTTTATGAGATGATTTCTAATGCAGTTTGCATTAACTGCCAGGCCGTATCGAAATTAGAAAAACCCTGTACATGGTGTTCTTGTTTAACTCTGGCAGTCACTAACATAGGTTACTAATAATGCCTGGACTCAAAACCCAAATCAGCGATCGCTGTGCGCTTACCATTTAATCACCAAATCCGAATCGGAGTTCTTTTGGTGAAAATCGCGTCATTGTCCAATCATTAAAAAAAAAGCTAAATGTGATCATATTGTAAAATGGGCTGAACTTGTTTAAAGAACGTTATCAAGCTGTCAGATTCACTTTTTGTAAATATATTTACAGATTTTCATTCCTTTTTCATTTAAAAACGCTTACTTCAAACTAGGGTTGGGCATTAATGCAAATTAATTTGATTATTTTCATCATTTTAAAAATTGAAGATTGTAAAATTAGCGAAATCATGAAATCAGTGTTTTGCAAAAGTGGCAGAATGTTTGCTATACTTTAACCTCCACGACCACATTTGGCCAACAGCAGCACACCGTTTTTTGTTGTTGTTTTTTTTAGTGTTGCCCATATGGTGTTAGCTGGCTTGCACTTTTATAACAAATGAGCTTTCATGTAGTGTAGTAACTCCCAGCTGAATTTTTAGTGCATATGATGCAAGCTCAGTTAGCATTCAATGGTCCATTTGCCCCAAGGTTCAAGTCAGGTTAATTGAATCCTAAATTCCCTGTAGTAAAATGAATAGTAAATGCTTCTTTCTGTGTGATTGACTGGCAGTCTGTCCACTTTCCAACGGTTCTCACCAAATGTTAACTAGGAAATGCTGCAGCTCTCGTGGCCTGCGCAGAATAGATCAACGAAACTTTTAAGATCCCCTGAGGGGTAACTAATTGTTCAAACAAGGGCTGTCTTGCTGTCTTGATGTAGATGTTTCTTTCTTGCTTAATTTACCGAAATTCCAAGAATCTTTCTGTAGCAATTTTAAAGAGCAAGAAATCATTTTTGATGAGCTTGAGTGGTAATAGACGCCACGTGTGTGGCTGTAGGGGAAAAGAACCATGTGATTTCTCCCAGTCTGTCAGCAAATGAATATTTCATTGAGTGCCTCATAAAGAGTTAAGTATCCGTCACATTATCTTGTTCTCATTCATTATTCTTAGTTTTTTAGTCTGCTGCGCTTAGTTGATAGTCTTAATGTTTTAGTTGAATATATGGTTTCAGAGTTTAGCATTCATGATCCTTTAATTCAAAGCTCTGCTACACTAGAGGCAACCTCAATCGTCCGCGAGCTGGACATAGCCGTTTGTCTTGTTGGCTCTATTCAATTAGTTGCCGGGTGATTTGAACCAATGCCGAAAATGCGGTGTGGAAACATTGCTGGAGCTCCATCTTGAAGATTGATCCTGTTGCTTGCCGTCAGTCCCTCCTCCAGTCCCTCAGCTGCCATCAGAAGGAAACGCTTGGCTCCCGTCATAAAGCAAACATTCGGTTCTCCGCTCGTATCCTTGGAGCTCCCAGCCGTCGTTACTTGGGCCCCTGTTTCAACGCGCATGGGTTCTCGCAAGTGCCGCTAGAGGTCACGGCATGGGCCTCTGAGTCTTTGTGATGGCCCACAATGGCTCTATTCTCCAACGGCGGCGAGGTCTTCTAAAAGCTGCAAGACATTGGACACCATTGTGAGTCATGGTAATATGATGCAGACACATGGGAGTGTCTATGTGTGTTCATCTAGACTTCACTTAGATGGCTTTGGAATGCTCACACTCAAAAGTGTTACTTGAAGTGACTGAGATGTTTGAGCAAAGTTACCCGGACACCAAAAATGATGTTGCCAGGGGTGCTGGACTTTATTAGCCAACTGTTGACTTCATTTTGTTTTGGCAAGGTAGCCAATGACATCAGATTTGAGAAGCATTACAAAGGCTCAATTCAGTTCAACATCTTCTTTTATGGCTTTCTGGAAAGGTCCAATCCAAGGGGAAACAAATTGTTGTTGAGTTTTCGTAATTCCACGCATGTACGAAAAAAGTGGTTCTCAACCTTCTTTTTTTCAGCCAAGTACCTGCTAAACAGTGCAAAGTCATTTTGGATGCAAAAAAGGAAGACAAAACAGACTGCTGTCTCTGATTTAGTAACCATTGGAACTATATTGGCAGTGGTATCACTGGGCATATTTACTTAAGAAACTCCAGAAGATCGATCAGTAACATCCCGTTTTATTTCTGACACTAACAATGCACATCTGTATGAAACTTAGCAAAATACTAACATACATTTTCAAACAAATCACAATAGCACAGTTGAGTAATTGTAGCTTTTTCTTACAGTTAATTTGCTCTTAATTAGAAAAAAAAACATGTATGTTCCTGTCCCAGCATTAATACCCATTAAATTAGATTTTCTGAAACCTGCAGAAATTTTGTGAAAATCTCTTGTGAAAATCTTTTGTGAAAAAAGTACCTTAACAAAACTCCAGGGGCGCTCGTACACCCATTTGAGGGCCACTGTAATGAAGTAGCATATTCTATTCATTTAGCGAAGAGTTGTTGCTTACCTTCACAAATAAAGACTGGGCATATTTTTTACACTAACGAGCAGTTTTTGTTGTTAAAATGTCTCTGTTTTTTTTGGTTATTTGAACTGTACAGGAATGGCAGAGTGCGTTCTAATGTTCGTGTTGGTAAAACAAGTATTTCAGGACACTTGATATTGACTGAACAAGTCCCTATTTCCTGTATAGGTAGGATTGAATAAAAAGGACCACATAAAGCACCAATGTTACAGATGCTGCTATTCTCAAATACAATTTAAATGTAACCCTTTAACTGGGCATAGCGTCCGCTTTCGGCTGTGACAGGCAAAACAGCCGGGAGCATTCATCAACCGCCGTTGCTTAAATTCTAACGTCCCCCTAAATTTCTATAAAATTCTGAAAATTCTTGCCTGTTTAGGACTTAAAAGTAGAAAAACGTGTGCCTAATGAAGGCGGTTTTTGCCTGTTTAGACTATCGGCCAAAAGCGGCCGCTGTGCCCAGTAAAGGGTTAAACAGTAGAGAAACTGTCAGTCAAATAGAAACACATTCCTTGAGGCTGCAATCAAGAGATGGAAGAATGTCTCTAAAGAAAAAAAAATGGCTTGATATGTTCAGAATATATTCACATTTATTTTAACTCTGGTTTTGTGTGGCCATGATCATTAATTAAGTAATGTCGCTTTCTGCATGTTTCTAATGGTTCTCAAGTCCTGAGCGGTCATGTACATGGCCTTGATGGAATATTCTACGTTTGTGCCTTGTCCTTCAGCTGATCGTAATCAAAAGCAGAAGAGAAAAACCAAAAAGTACACGAGTGAGAAAAAGTTTCCGAGGAGGCCCCATTTTTTCCATGTAAAGTCATTCCCGGGAAACACATGAAAGTACACGTTTTGTGCGGGACAAAACCTTGAACTGTCAAGTGGAATAATACGCAGCGTGCGGGACACTTCTTGTCGAGGAGTTGTGACGAGGCAAACGAGCGTGTGGGAGCCCCTGATAGTAAACGCAGGGCCATATTTTCCTTACAGTTTTTTCTTTTTGTTTTTATGTCTTGCCGCTGGTAGAAAACGTGAGTCGGTTGTAATCGGATCTCGTCTGTGGTGAGCTCATGTCGGAGGCCTGCTCGTGGTCCACCCATACAGCCGTGTGTGGCTCCCTCACATAAACCTCCTAAAAGTCACAATCCGTTTAGTAGTTGCAGCTTTAACTCAGCGGCAACAAAGACACGTCTTTACAACGTTATGTAAAAGGGCACTGAGGCGACGCAAGAATAACAACTGTGCATATAGGTTTGTACTCAAATTGCAGTACAATAAATATATGTGCTTCTCAAGTACCAAACGTTGCATTACAATAACAGTATTACATTTTCTGTATGTATGACTATTCACATATACCAAACCTTTTGTCTTCATAGCACCCAACGTAGCTGAGATGGACCTGAGATAACATTAGCAGCAAGTCTACTTGTGTCCCGGTCTTCTGGACCTGAAACACCAGAATGGCAGAACCCACCGGGCTAAGTTCTGGGTCGGCAACGGGGGCTGGCAGTGTCGAGGTAGACCCCTGCAGCCTGGAGATAGAGAGGAAGTATGACATCATCCCTGCGGTCATCTGCTCCATGTGTTGTCTCTTTGGCATCATCTACTGCTTCTTTGGTGAGAACTAAATCATCATCAGTAATAATTCGCCCAGTACTGAATTCTGGTTTCCCATGGGACTGGTTTATTAGGAACGACTCTTAGTGAGTATGGCCGCTGTTTTGCATTTTAATGTCAATTTTAATGCCTGTTTGGTGCCTTCATTCACTGGCAGACTTGCTCAAATACGGGGTGTTTGCGAGTTTAGTTTGTCACAGAGCTTTGCTATAGCTTGCTACATTAGCATCCTTGTTGCGATTGTTAGCTATGGCTGCAGTCACAGCTGAGCGCTTTGCATTTATGGGGTCGGCTAAATTTGAGCTACTTCTGTGCTAAGCTATCTCCTTCTTACAAAGAATGCATATCGCTCAACCTTTCCAAAATTTGACTTCAAATCCATGATGGTGTCTAAAGCCAAAATTTGACTTCAAATCCACGATGGTGTCTAAAGCCAAAAGGATGAGTTATCATCTCCCAATTTTACTGGACCTGAGCGTATAAGTTATGACTTGTAAATTGTTAGCGATAACAACGTCCCTGATGCCGTGTCCTCTTGCAGGTTACCGTTGCTTCAAGGCGGTCATGTTCTTGTCGGGGCTGATGTTTGGCTCCGTCATCATCTTCCTCCTGTGCCACAAGGAGCACGTGCTGGACACTCAGCTCAGCGTGGAGGCCAGCGCCGGCATCGGCCTCGGCATCGGCCTGCTCTGTGGCCTGGTTACCATGCTGGTGCGCAGCGTGGGCCTCTTCATGACGGGCCTTCTGCTGGGCCTCCTTTTGGCTCTGGCCGCCCTGCTCCTCACTCTGCAGTTCTACACGCCCACCACGGTGTGGGTGCCACTGGGCACGCTGCTGGGATCGGGCATGCTGTTTGCCGTTCTGACTCTGCAGTGGCAAAAGCTCTTCACCATCCTCTCCACGGCCGTGTTCGGCGCCGCCATCATGACGGTGTGCGCTGACTACTTTGTGGAGATGCTGGCTTTGGCCACGCACGTGTACGGCTGCCTGCGCCTGTCGCCGGGCCCGCCCCTCTGCTGGTACAGCTTGGTCATTCTGGGCATCTGGCCTGTCCTCGGCCTCATCGGAGTGCTGGTCCAGTGGAAACTGACGGGCGGCGGCTTCTCCCACACGGAGGGTGAGGATGAAATAGTGTGACGTGATAGCGCTCGTGAAGTCACGCTAACATTTGCCCTCTTGTCTTTAGTGGTTTTAAGCCGGCGTCAGAAGAGAGTGCAGCTGATGCGTATTCGAGAGAAGGATGCCCGGAAGCGTCAGCAGGCAGGTGGGCAGGAAGGCACGTACCGCCGTAAAGCCACCCCAGTCAAACGTTACGCTGGGGACCTTCTGGCACCGGTCAGTGTCACCCAACATGGCGTGTGCTGTTGTTACCTTCTATTTCACAACTTGTTTCCATCTTGACTTTCTTCTTGTTTATTGCATCATAAATTACACAGTGGATTCTCAGAACTCAAAACCACGTGCGTCTCAAAACAACGGAGCAATGAGTTGCCTCATGTTCCATTTAATTTTCTCTTGATTTGAAAAGCAAATCTACTGTTCCAATATTCCGAGGGTCCACTGCATACTTTGTCCTACTCTAAACCATAACTGTCAACAAGCTCAAACTGTCTCTACATGTTTCTCAGAGCTACCTGCAAAGTCTGCGGGACAGACAAATGGGCACCGGCACTTCCCTTAGCAGTCAGAGCACCACCAACCACACCATGATCGACTTGGACTGTGACACGGGCTCCACGGTGCCACTCACGACTACGACTCCTGTGGTCAGGGTCTGAGCACAGTAACCGGCTTTAAGAGAGTGGGACAAAAAAAAAAATTGGGACATTCTGGTTCTGTTACCATGCTTGTGATGTTCTGAAGAATCTGCGAGACCGTTTTGTTGTTGATCTATCTGTGAATATGGGATTACCAGTGGAGAGGGATGCTGCTTTTTTTTTTTCAAATTGAGAAAGGAGAACGTTTAAAGCCACTACAACTGCGGTGCTTCTCAGAGGAACAAGACACGGTCCTCCATTTCTGTAACAGAATCTTGAGGTGTACTTCGATTAGATTGAAAATCGGACATGTACTGTACCTCAAAGTTAATTGCATTGCCATTAAAGTGTTGCGTTGTTACTGTTTAACATTGAAGGATGTGTGAATCGATTTTTAGCTGCAGTGTCAGGAAAATGAAGGCTACAATTATGTCAGAGTCAAGCAAAAAATTACTTACATTACAAACAGTTGTGTGTAATAGCTTGTTTTGTTTTTTTTAGCTGCACTCAAGACTTTTGTGAAGTTCAAGTCTGGGCTTGTCAAACATTATTTATTTGTCATCCAAGTTAACGGTAGGGATTTTAAACAAGTGTGTCATTGGGAGCTGTGTTGTTTGACTTCGGCAGAAACAATTCAACGTGTTACCTGAATGTCATGTTGATGGAAATGCATAAAATACATGTGTTTTGATACTAGTTCAATGAGTGCCATTGTTTTGTTCTCTTTGGGCTCTTAGCAACCAGACCTTTCTCAGGCAATAAAGAGGTCATTGGAAGGATTTCCTATTCTGGAGTTGGTCGTAGCTGCCATGCTGTGTGCAGCCAAGATTTTTTTCTTGTTGCTCACACAAGGCAGGAACAAAACAGCCTTTCATTACTTCACTTCTTTCTGTCTTTTTCACGAGTCTGTGCATCACAACACAATTTTTTGTCGCTTCTGGCATCATTCTGTGTTTAATTGTGCAAAAATATCATACAATCACAGCTTGTGTAGTTTCCCGGCGGTCCAGTGTGAATCTGCACAATGGAAGTACTGTGAATCAAAGAGTTCCGGTCGCCTGCACACTCCCATCATCACGTTACGTCCTCTTCAAAGTATCAACGCTCAAAATCCAGCACATAAGATTTTTTGGGGGGGGGGGGGGGGGGGGGGGGGTATATTTTACTTACACTACATAAATTATGCTTTAATTTCTTAACTGATTCTATACAAATTCTATTATGTCTCAAAGTTATTCACAAATCTTGAGTCGGATAGTTTTTTCTTTATCCACAAACATCCGCTATTTTTTTCACGTTTCACGTTTCACGACTCATACAGTGTTTAAGTCTAGCTGTTTGGAGGGGGGGGCGTAGTTTATCAAACCTATCTGGAAAAACGCAGGATTCTAAACTTTTCTTTGGTTAAAAAACCTCGCTATACAAACATGTACCCCCCCAACCCTCACGATAAAAATGCCGTACTATACACTGCTTTTTTATAAGAGAAAAAACATCGGTAAACTGCTTTTTTTGGCCACTGTAGGGATTTTAGTGGAAAATATATTTTACTTACATTACATAAATTATGCTTTAAATGGCTTGGAATAAAACGGGGGGGGGGGGGGGGGGCACATTAACATTGTTCATTTGGAATTGAAAATTTCCATTCGATACATGGGTGTCGTATTTACGCATATACCCCTCCCCGAAAAAAAACCCGCTAAAATATCGATGCTGTTGTTTTTTCATCAGTAAAAAAAAGCCGTGCTATAGGCAAAACTGCCCTCTAGCGGATCAAGGCGAGATTGCCTTTTGACATGAGACGCGAATATCTTGAAAACAGCGTGACGTTTGTCTCAAAAATAAATGTGCACGCTCACACGCTGATCTAAAAAAAACTTCCCAGAATTCAATTATTTTCAAATGACAAATCGCGATAGATGGTCACAAAACATTATAAAAGCCTGTATTTATGATCTGGAAACCCATAATATCACAGAAATATTTGTGAGTATGAAAATGAAAAAATGTATTTGTGTGAATAATTTTAAGAGAAGTTTCTTCCCGTAGTCAAGCGTCCCTCAGCATCGCATCCAGCGCTCTTTCTTGCTCATTGGGTATCCTCTGTCTACTCTCAGCAGCTCACTAAGACGCCAGTAGTCATCCCCCTTGAAGAAGTACACCCTGCCGTTGGTCCAGGTGAAGGCGGCGTCCGGGCTGGAGGGCACGCCGGTGAAAATCATAGATAGCGGCCTGGGAGTTAATATATTGTACTTGAGCTCATCCCACTGCCAGAAACTGGAGCCCTGCAAGCAAACGGGTGCCATCAGAGACAGTCCACCACCGCGAGCGTATGATCCAGTCTCAAGATTGATGCTCAACATTTACCTTGATGAAAATCAGCTTCTTGTTGTTCTCCATATACAAAGCTGCATCGATGTTGGGAGGTATTCGCTGCATTTTTTTAGGGTAGCCGTAGTCCAGCACAAAGCCAGTGTATCGCCACACTTGATCACCTACATTATCCCCCCCATCGTCAGCCACCGGCAGATTATCCATCAGCAGAAAATTCCATCTATTAAGTGACCGCAGAACTTTCAGGGTGTTTACCTTTAAGAAAGTAGGTCTTATCAGTCCTTGGCGAATGCACTGCTGCATCCATATTGCCAGGGAGTTCCTTCCACAGCCTGTCAATCCTTAGTGGTGTGTTGTGTCCCAGATCAGAGATGGTCCACATGTACTTCCCGCTGAAAGCAAAGGTCTTCATCCAAGGTCCTGTTTAGATGAACAGAAACATCCTTAATATCTGTTATGCAGAAACCCTATTAAATCTCCATCTACCCTCATAAGTGCCTCTATGTGCCCTCATTTGCGGATCATTGCCTTATCGTTTAACCTTAGTTATAACTTTACATTAACCCCAATGATATGACACTGGAGTGAATGTCTCAATCTTGTTGCACATATGTGACTACAAATGTATAGTTGAATTTACATTTGTAAACTTTATCATGGTGGTTTTATGATGCCTGAAGCATTTGTCAGGCATCATACCAAGCAAGATGGCATCCAGTGTGGCCGTGCATGGGTCAGGTGCACTCTCTGTATCATTGGTGCCTTCAGTAGGAACAACACTGACTGAGGTTGTTGGACTAGAAATGTCAGAGGTGCGCTTGCCTGAAAAAAAAAAAGAATATTTAGAGCATGTTTTAATTTGTCGTGGTGACAGTAACGTTTCAATGACTCACCATACAGAGCTTGGATGCCTCGCACATCATCAAAGTGCAGCTTGAAATTGCTACGGTAACCGATATAGACGGCGGCCATGAGGGCGCTTCTGAACTGAGAATGACCCAAGCCGAGAGCGTGGCCGATTTCATGGGCCGCCACGATTCGCAAATTTGAGCCGTAGTATGATCCCTCCGTCCAGAACTCATCCTCGTCAAAGTGGACCATTCCAGATTCTGGCGGTTCTGCGTGGGCCAGTACATGACCTGCAAGGAGTAGATGGTGGTGATGATGATGATGATGCTACAATCAATTAAAAAAAAAAAAAAACTAACCTTTGCCATCAAACGGGGTGCTGCAATAGCCATCTCTCCCGTGAAAGGTGATTCTGATGTCACCTCTTCCGTATTCCACCTCTCTGAAAGTCACATCTGTCACGTCGCTCCAGTACTTGAAGGCCTCCCGGATAGCGCTTTTCACTTGGTCTTTCTTCATGTCTGGCGTGTAGTTGTAAATGCGGTAGGTCAGGTTCTTCTTCCTCCAATGACCTGCAAAGATTTGAATGGCATCAATGACGTGAAAGCCAACTGAGCAACAGTGTTTAAATACAAATAGTGGAGCAACACATGTTGACAGGCAGTAAAATAATATTCGATATCGCAAAATAATCTAAATGTGTTTGTTTTCCTTTTAATATTGCTATATATGTGATTATTTTTCAAGGTTCTCTTCATATTTTTTCTAATAACAGGAAATAAATTTATCTGTTTTACAATGAAAAAATAGCAGATCTATTTTATATAAATGTTTAGTTATATAGGCTAGGCCTTTGTTTAAAATAAGTGTAGCTGAATCACTAATTAATGTGAAATACAGTTTGTTTACTATGACAAATTCACAAAAGAACAAAGAACAAGAAAGATATATGGCGGAAACATAGATAATGTTAAATATGCAACACTAAATTTGTGAAGACAACATAAATAAACAAATAAATACATAAATAGACTACTGATGGACCAAAATGAAGTGTTTTCCCTTAATTTCAGCCAGTGTGATTTCAAAAATTGCAATCTGGTACATTGTGGTGTTACTATAAATTTGATGAATTCTTCAGAGCTATTAGAGACCATCTAGCTTTCCACAGCATAGCCATTAATACTCACAAAATATTACTCACCCAAGACTCTGTATTTATGTTGTTTCTTGTTGAAGGGGTCCTCCAAGCCACAGCGAGGTTTCCTCATGATAGTTAGGGTGGCCTCATCCAACTCTCCACTGGCGGGCAGCTCATTCACCCTTTGGAAGACCCTGGAGCCAAAAAAAAAAAAAGGTACTCCTGAGCTGGTTAACAGATTCAGCACTGTATCTAATATTTGGTCTTTTCTAAGAGTGTTTGGTTGGGGTCATATTTTAATAAAATGTCTATTATTGTGGACTTTCTTCATCTGATACTATTTGACATTATTTTTTTACAAGATATGGTTGAGTACCGATTTCAGGGCTGATACCGACATTATTTCAGGGTATCGGGTTCTCATGAAGTCCTCTGATACCAACTACAGATACTTAAGAAATAATAATATCAAACAAGTAAGGGGGGATTCTGGGGACAGCGGTTTAGGGGGGCTGAGCATCCGCTGAGGCAAGATGGCTTGAAGAATTTTGAACATTTCAAAATAATATCATTTCCACTTTAAAAAAACATTTCAAGTAGCATTAGTAAATTTTATGGGTGCTGGAATTCATTTTAAGGGTGCTCCAACAATAGGCTTGGAATGCCTATGAACTAAGTCATGGTCTTAATTTGAAATGTGGATAGTATTGTTGCTGGCATCAGTATTCAAGAGTAAATAGTCATATTAGAATGTTTAAAAAAAAAAAAAATATATATATATATATATATTAGGTAATCATGTTGCTGACATTGTTAATCGGTATAAACATAAAATATGCAAAATATGGCAAAAAATTGGTTACCTGAGAGCATTTATGACCTCCTCCAGATAGCTGGGGTCCTGTGGATCTGTGGGTTCATTCAGGTAGCCATATTGCTTCAAATAGGCCTGTTGATGTGCCGAAACAAAAGTTGAGTTCCTGTAATAGTAGTCGGAGTAACACACTGAACGGTATCTTACCTGCGCCTCATTCAGTTCGCTCCACTGCACCACTGCACAGAGTGCGCCGCTGCAAGTGAGCGCCACCGCCGCCAATAGAAGCCGGCTACGCTCCATCTTTGAGCTCTGAGGTTTCCAGCTCAAAAAGTCACCTCGGAGTGTCCGGTCTGTGAAGGCGGCGGCACTTTTAAAGCGGGCCTGGCGTCTGACTCAACCTTGTGGAGACGATGAGCCATCGGGGAAGAATGTAGATTTGAGGAACAGGCTGCACTAAATCTGTGTGTGTTTGTGTGTGTGTGTGTGTGTGTGTGTGTGGTTGGACTGGCCAGCTGTTCCCAGTGGAGTCACGGCGCTCGTCTTTGCTGGATAAGCGTGTGTAGGGTCAACTGCCTTGCAAGCAAAACTGAGCAGAGAAACTGTCAAGGTGCATTGAGCAACCTAATGCATTGGGTTAAGGATTTGTCCCAGGATATTGGCTTGAGATTTTGATCCAAAAAAGGTGGAATTGGTGAATTTAACAAGCAAAAAACGAGGACGTGATGAAATGATGACAAAACAAATGACATTTTTGTGGGGCTACATTTGGATAGCTTAAGCTTGAACTCATTCAATGCCAAGGACGTAATTTCACATTTTGTAAGAGTCCAGACAATCAATCCCTTAAGTATTGATTTAATACTTAAGTATCTGGAAATGAATGTTGTTAATGTACTTGTATCAATTCAATACTTAAGTAACTGGGATTTATTGTCTAGACTCTTAAAAAAAACATGAAAATATGTCTCTGGCATTGAACGAGTTCATGAGTGAGAGGATTACTTACTTTCTTATTTTAATTTGGATTATAATATTTTTTACAAGTACAAAAGCCAAGCCCTGGTCTAGACAAACCGCTTCATCTTAATACAGAGGTGTTGATTTTATTAGTTTAATAATAAATACACTTTTTTTTTGTTTATTCTGGTCTTAGTGGCTTGCAATTCTCAGCAGCACACACACACACACGCGGATGAGTTCATGAATGAGTAATTGCATCTGGTTTTTACCCTAAAGCCAAGATGATTTTGATTGATCTATTCTGCGTACCCCAATGTTCGGGCAGCCATGAGTCACAGAGATCCGAGGGAGCATGTTGACAGCAAAAAAGTCAAAACAGGACAGGTCCACCGGAAAACACAGTACTTTTTTTTTTTTAATATGACAAGGCTTATAAGTGTTTCTGACAAGTCTTGAAAGTAACAGCAACAACATATGGGGTGATGTGCAAGAGGAGGTTGCACAATCCTGTGTGCGTGTGACCAAAACAACAGCATATTACACGAGGCCCGAAGCCACAATAACCAAAATACCCAAACAGGATGTGGCTACGCTTCTCAGAAGTTGTCCTCATTTTCCTTTCAAATCCCTGAGCACGGAAGCCACATCTGCCCCGCATATAAGCACCTAGGTGAGCACCTTGCTGATGATCATCAGTGTGAACGCCTGCAGTTTTGTCAACTTCGGTCGGCAAAGCGGAAGACGGGCTTGCCAAAGCCTACGAATGTATCACCGGCATGTGAGTCTGTTAGGAGCACGTAATGTAGACCAGCAACCCGGAAAAACTGCAATAATTGACACAATCACCTTCTTATCTCAAAATTCAGGTGGCTGGAACATCTCTGCGTAGCCTGCACATAAAAAATATAGTGATAGATAGATATCTGTATAAAAGATGAAACTATCTATCTATCTATCTATCTATCTATCTATATATATATATATATATATATATATATATATTTTATTTTATTTTTTTTTTTTTTCATGTATCATTCATTCATTTAGTATCAGTTTTGTCAGATCCAATTTATCTCTCTGATCACTGTTTTGTCTTTTGAATAGTTTTGTCCTTCATTAACAGTGGATATTCAATACTGTATTACATTTTTGCAAACCGATGCCCGTATGAGTACTGGTAGATACCGATACCAGTACTACTTTTGAGACACAAAGTCCAACCGCACCCCAAAAACGATTACCCAGAGAAATCGATTACTTTAAGGTATTAAGTGATCGATAATAAAAGTTCTTAATGACCTAAACTGATTACTTTAGTACATTCCATTATTATACACTCTATTAGCCAAACAGGTGAACACATTTGAGAAAAGAATCCCTTGGATTAAATGTTTGGAGTCTTTAAATAAAAACATAAAAATGTCTTTGGGATTGAATGAGTTAAAGAGGACGCCAAAGATATTTAATCAATGCTCAAACAGCCTTCCATACAGACGCCTGTATTGGTCGCTCCGCATCTTGTTGAGACTTCCAAATTCTAGAGAATTGGAGTCATAGCCTGGAAGAGTTTTGGATGTTGTTTGAGGGATGTTATCAAGTCTATTCTTCATCGTCGCTGATTGTTACCTTCACCCTGTGCCAGGCGTTACTCAGCACCCCTCTCAGGTTCCAGATGGGAGCGACCGTGTCGGGCTGCATGTTGTAGCTGTTGTCCACGGCCTTGCAGACGATCTCCATCTGGCGGGCCCCTGGAGGAAGAGGGGCCGTCAGCTCCCACAGCTTCCAGGCCCAGGCTCTCCCGGGCGGGGGCGAAGGCCCCGGCGTTTGGTCTTTGTCGCCGCTCCTCAGCTGGGCCACCTGCCACGTCTTCCCTCCATCCAGGGACACGTCCACGCGCACCACTTCTCGTCCTCCGCCGCTCCACGCGTAGCCCTTCACCGTCACCTCTTCGGCGCCGCGGGGGACCACGGCGCCGTTCGCCGGCGCGGTGATAGCGGACTGGACGGGCAGCTCTTGAATGGCCGGAGCAGACTTGAAGTCGACGGTGTCCCAGTCGGTGGTGGGCGAGAAGCCCTTGTAGTCGTTCTGCTGCCAGTGGCTGCCGCTCTCCTCGGCGCTCACCGTGATCTTGGAAAGCCACTTGACGTTGCGGGCGCCCACCGTCCCGGGTACCACCACGCGCACCGGGAAGCCGTGGTCGGCCGGGAGCGGCTCTCCGTTCATCTCGTAAGCCAGCAGCACGTCGCCTTCCTCGCTCGTGGCCTTGTTCAGCGGGATAGACGCGCCGTAGGTTGTCCCCGTCACGTCTTTGTCCAGACCCTCGAATTGCACGTGGCGAGCCCACCGCGCCACGTCCGGACCGTAGCCGGCCGCCAGCAGCACGTCCCGAAGGCGGGCGCCGGCCCACGTGGCGTTACTTATGGCCGAGATGCCCCAGTTGAGCCCCTTCACCTGCTTGACGGCGTTCATCTCGGAGCGCCGGTTGCCCGCGCACTGCAGCGTGGCCGTGACCGTGTGTTTGGGGAAACGCTTCTTTAAGTCCTCCAAGGACAGCTTGAGACCTCCTCCGGGGAGGCCGTCCACGTGAAGTTCATATGACGCCGGGTCCACCTGTGGAACGGGTAGGTGGTTCCTCTTGAAGAAGATGGCGGAGGGAGTGATGAAGTTGTCCGAGAGGAGTTCGGGAGGGGGCTCGCCGTTGAAGGGCTTCAGGCTGTTGACGCGCAGCGCGGGATGTCGCTCGGGGTCGGAGGAGTACGGATCTAATGACGCCGCGCTCTGCTGCTTCTTCTGATCCTCCGCTCGCAACTCGCCAACCTTTCAGACAAATACAACTGAGATGAGGATGGATGTCTAATGGCGTAGCTACGGGTGAAGAAAATGTGTGATTTTTTTTTTTATTTTTTGATTCTTCTTCTTCAATGTTTTTTAATAAGGTATGTAGGTAGGTAGGCAAACCTAAGTAAACCTAGGTAGGTAAACCTAAGTAAAAAAAAAAAAATCTAACTCATTTCACTATTTTGGCTGAAAATTTTTGTGACTGAAAATTCTGTGCACCACGTTTCATAATGCTGCACACACATTTTTTTTGTACCTTATATTCAGAGAGTATGTCCAGCACGTGCTCCTGGTTGTGCACCGCATAGAGAGCCCAAAATGGTTCGAGGGCCCCGCCTGCCGCCAGCAGGATTTTATCCCCGCCGGGGTGCATGGAGACGAACTCGGTGACGTCGTAGACGCTGCCTTTGTAAGTGACCCACACCCCATCTTTCAGCGACCGATGCTTGGTGACTTCTTCTTGGCTGAAGATGGGAAGTTGGGAGGTCTGCTCTTTGACCTGAACACTTAGCACGTCGGTGTGTTCTGCCTGCACAGCATAGACAACAACAACAAAGACGTTTTTATCATCAAAAAGAACAGCGTGTGAAATCCAGTTAGTTCAGGATTACTTTAAAATAGACGATGACGTCTTTTGTACTGAATCATTTCTCATCAGTTAGGGAGTCAGCCGCACAATCCAAACTGGGATTTATCCAATTTCCCCTGACTTTAAAGCGATCCGACAGGGATGCTGAGTTCAGGAGGTGCAAGCTGAGTCACTGGATGTGACAAATGTGCTGAGTCGGCCTTCTGCTAGATTATTTGCAAAACCATGGTGTGGGCGTGGCAGCCAACAACTCAACTGAACATTGCGGACAAAAGTAACAAAAAGTAACAAAGTTGGAATACTTTTCTCTAATACATTGTATATACATGATTTTGTAATCTCGAAAAAACTCCATTTCACTCTAAAAAAATGACTTAAGTCTACAAAAAAGATATGTTATCTAGAAAGGTTTTTTTTTTTTTGAAAATATAAAATTTGTCATTGCGAAAACATACAAGTTTGCTCTCAGATATCAGATATACTTCTAAAAAATAACTAATTTTACCTGGAAAACAAGAAGGTTTTCATCTCAATCTTGAAAAATGACAGCTTTTCTTTTAGAAAAAGTACACCTTTACCGTTAACGGTCATCAAACCTCAAAAAGACACAACTACAACCTAAAAAATAAGCAAATAAACAACTTTCAAATTATACTTAAATGAAATAATTAAGCATTTAAACATGAAGGTATTTTATATCAACTGCTGACATAAATTAACCTATCAATGCGAGTTCCTTAATGTAGGTTAAGGGGGGAAAAAATTAGACCTTGTGATAGTGGAAGCCATATGCCAGAACAGCTCCAGTCCCAACCAGAAGTCCCGTTAAAGCTTGTCTCAAGTTTGGACCGTGCCCGGATTGCTCCCATCTCTGCTCCTTGTCGTTGCTGCTGCTGCTGCCAATGAGACGAAGCGCACCTGCAGCAGCCAACTGTTGGGGTCTATAAAAATTGAGATCATCACAGGAATTAAATATTAACTCAATCAATCCCTAAAATATACAGTATGTTGACATTTTTTAAGAGTCTAGGTATTTCTTTTTATATTTTCCTTATTTTTTCAAGTGTTTGCCTTCACTGATGCACTTGGTTATTTTTTTCTGTTTTAGACTAAGCTGTAACCCATATAAAAGCTGTAAAAAAATACAAAAAGCAGTAGCTTTTTCCTTTTGTTAATGTTAAAAAGGATACAGATGGAGGTGTAATTGTAGCATTTTTATATATAATAATCCTGTTTGATATTCACGCGTCAAGTGGGGGGCTGGGGGGGGGGGGGGGGGGTTCTCTTTCCTGGGGCAAAATATAATTGCAAAAAAGCACAGATATAACCTAAAGTAAGGAATTACTTTAGGCAATTAGGTACAGAAGTAATTCATTACTTTAGTGCTTCAATACCTAAAGTAATGGACTACTTTAGTACTTTTAGTACCTAAAGTAATGAATTACATAAGTACCTATTTTATTGATTGCAAAATTTGTTGGCCATTTTTAGACGCTCCTTTAGCCAGACTTGAAAAAAATATGTATTTAAATATATGTAATTGAATGTCTCGACTAAATGGATAAAAAAAAGGGTTTTGGTATGGACTTTGGTATATGACTTAATAGGGATGAGAAAAGCCAGAGTACCTTTGAGGTGGGAGGGGACCAAATGGAGTTGGACATCGTCGACAGTGTCTAAGCAGCAGCATTTCATTGAAGTTCTGTGGAAAGATCAGATTGAGATTTTGTCCAAATCTAAAAAGTCAATAAAAAGTGGTTATTAATGTAACAGTCAGGCAGTCGCAACATATTCTAAGTGACTAATTTACTTAAAAGAATGGAAGGAAGAGCTGAGAACACAATAACACATTAGAACAGCTTACTTTACCGAATACAAACAACACATGCTGGATGTCAAGCACTAACCTTTTCCCATTTTTTTCTGTTTTCACTGCAGAAAACAAAGTTTGCATATTGCCTAAACTTGACTAGCGCCCCTCCCCCTTCCAAAGCCTTATTTTTAAAAGCCGTGACTTCTTATCGTTTTTCATGTCACAGGCGGGTTATTCGGACGGGTTGCAAACAAATGTGAATGTGCGCGGACATTGACTTCATCCCATTTCTGTTTAAACCTACACACACTCAAAGGTTTGTATACTATACATTCTTGTCAAAATGCCAAAGTACACATCTTAAGTCTACACCTCCTACTGAACTGGCCAATCAGCAAAGACCTTTAAAACTGAATGATTTAGGCACTGACGCTATCAGCTCACTTAAACAGATTATTTACAAGTAAAACACTTTTCAGGAGAGCCATTATGCTTATATTAAACCCTTACATGATATGGGGATGGTGAATTTGGGGTTTATAATTATCCCAGTTTGAAAAATACAATTCAAAGCAATTCTTTCTATGTATTGATATAAATTCAAATTAGCTTTACCACAATGCTGTGCTCTATTTTGGTGAGATGAACTAGTAGGGACCAAACAACAAAACCCTACACAAATGCTGAATGCACCTTAAAGATCAATAATAAGAGTTCAATTGTTATACTCGTAAATAGGTAAATAAATAGGTAAATAAAAATGAAGTCAATAAAGTCCAACTATATCTGTTAATCAACTGCTTTTTTAATCGAATCTATTTATTAACTAGTTTAGGTAGTTTATGATCAGAGACGTTGTCTTGTGATACTGTATAAACTGTAAAGTGGATAAACTACAAGAGAGCAACTGAAGAATTTACTCAACTCTTCATCAGTTCATTTTAATTTTAAGGAGATATGGGGGAAAGGCCTTAAGTTTAGCCAGATTTAAAGACTAGAAAACCTCTCCATTTAACTCCGCATTAGTTTTTATTTACAACGTCATTTGATTGCACGCAATGATAATGACTGACGGATCTCAGCCATAAACGCATAAATTATTATATTGCTGTAGTAACGGCGCACCTTTATTGATTTAAGGTCTTTCTATCAACTTTTCAGTAGCTTGTGAGAAGTCACACGATTTCCCAGCACACTTTATATCGACCATCTAGCCCACCAGCAGATTGAAAAGAAAAAAAAATCACGTTCTAGTCAACCAGTGGTATGAATAAAAAAAGTACAAATATTTTGTTGCTTTATTTTTCTTTTCCTCTTTTTTGTGCAAGAACCATCTCATCTGCAAGCTCCAGTAAACTGGCAACTCATTCGATCTGATGGAGCCAAGAGTTCAGTACAGGATTTAGTATTAATTTTACTTGTAAGACTCATGTTAAGGAAGTGACACGCATGCAGCTAAACAACTTATACGAGCAATAAAATGCGATTAAGACACTAAACTAAAGTGAAGTGACAAACAAGCGTCGCCAAGACCTCCAAGTAAACATGACTCAGTTCTCGTGTGATTTATTCACACAAATGAAGGAGCTAAATCATAGCATTTCCAACATTTTTCTTGTAACGCGAACGTCACATGGAGCTGTGTACTCTTGCCAGGAAAATAACCAGATTTTGACACTATTAGGACAAACTGCGTACACATTTGTAGACGTGTTCCTATTTTACTAGATTTACATGTGTCCTCACTGCTAACTTTGCTAACAGTTAGCAAGCTTTGTCACTGTTGGCTAGGGCGCAGAAAGCATCAAGTCGTGAAAATGTGCACACGAAATAACTTGTTGTTTTACGCATGCCTTGGAGGGATGCAATTAAAGAAAAAAAAACTTACGTGCGCTTTTAGACCTCCGCTTGATTGTTGTTAATGTGTACCTGCCACGCAAAAACACACACACACACAAAAAACCCGACATGCATGTGATGTGAACTCAGCGGCAGGAACAGATAAAAGGAGAAAATTGGCAACCGGGCAAAGCGGTGTTCAAGATAACAAATGTTGCGCAGTGTTGAAAAATTCCTGTCGAAATTACTCCGCCACACAAAAAACACAAAAAAACTGACGGCAAGTTTTCTCATAGGCATCAAAAACATTCAGATTACAGTAACGACGGTGTAGGCCAACATATTCACCAGGCACATTTCATAAATTACGTTTAAATTATTATGAGCAGCTCCCAAATATGTGTCGAAAGATGGAATACAGTATTTGTTTTGTACATGGAGTGAATCTCCTTGTATTCATTGTTTGCAAATGTGTTTACTTTAAAAGAAACATTTAACAAAACGTTCTTCTACGGTTCGATTCCATTCTTGCTCATCACCTTGATTAAATAGAACTGAACTGTACTAAGAAAAAGAAAAGAAATAAACAGCTCTGAAATAACAAATAAAAAAATGAAACTCATTTAATTTGGAAGTACAGTATATACATTTTATTTTCAAGAAATGTCCATGACATAGAACGACAAGGTATGGATTAAAGGGTCTAGTTTAAAGAGTAAAAAAGTGTTTATAGTTACACTGCAGTGTTGCAGGCACATGTGCTTAAATAAGATAACCAAAGTATTGGACAAAACCTAAATGGTTTTTAGTCTTCCACACCACCTCAAACCAAACTACAGTACACTGAAAAATAATGACAGTTACGTGGTCATTAAAATACATTTTAAATATTTTAATATACTGAAAAACTTGCCAGTCAAGTTTGTGTAGAGTTCTGACAGCTGCATTTTTTTTTTCATTAGACTAAGGTCGTTCCAAAAATGCACACATACACACAAAATAAGTTACAAGTGCTACACTTATTTCCTTTAAGATTTGACAAACTGTAGCACATTGGAAATAGTGATATTTTCGTTCACTGAGTTCTATCCTTTTGCGTTTGTACGTGTATGACTGTTCATGAAATGACATAATTCATCTTTTTTTATTTTTTGATGATTATGTAGTATAATGCTTTTGTTTCCCTTATTTAATTTTGATTGAGCTGTGCTTGCACCTTTGTGTCTTTTTTTGTTTATGAAACCAAAATGTTATTCTCAAGTCCCTTATTTGGTTCTTAATTTCATGTGACACACCATTGTGACAAATGCATCAAGAAAGGCAGCGGTTTAGAATTAGATACTTTCTTTTACTGCGTGTCAGATGGATATTTAAGTGCAAAGTGTGACAAACACGACAGAGAATTCAATTGTATGTGTACATCGGTTTATTATTGTGCAAAAGATTCACTACACAAGTTAAATAAAATAATCTGGAAAGTGGAAAAGCGCCTCTACCATGAGAGCGTCTACAGCACAACACAGAAAACGTCCGAGAATTTCCATATGCAGCGTGTAGTCCAGCGATCACTGTTGTGTCATCTTGGCTGCCTCGGCTTTGATGAGGGAGATGAGTTCCAGGTTTATTAGAAACACGAAGCGAAGTCCTGCGATCTATTGAAAGAGATGTAGCCTGTAAACACCATGTCACACTGTGTGCCCAGATTTGAGCCCAGAACCCCTCAGGCACTGTTATTCCATATAGGGGCCATCATTATCGAATCTTATTAAAATCCATTATCTTATCACGTATTCCATTGAATAATAATGCACTAATAATAATCTACTAAAGTTGGAAGTGAACTTATTTTTTGTGTATATTCTCTTGAGATTTACGTTGAGTTGGAGTGACTGGATATGACAACCCATTGTTCAAATTTGCCTAGGTCAATTGACTAGCGATCACGATTAGCATTAGCATTTAAGGTCAACAAAGAGTATCATTTAGTTCACATATACATAATGTATATGTCATTTGTTTCATGTACATTACACACGAAATAGTGTCCTTAAAGCCACTTACAGGAATGTTTCAACAGTATTCCACAAATAAACTTGACAGTGAAGCAGCCTGTTAGCCTCTATGAGGTCAAAAACGTTCTGTTGTTCTTCTTCTTCTTTTTGATGAGTGAAGTGGGCACGTCTAAAACTGAGCCACTACAGCTTGTTTGTAGTGACAAGTTATATTCTCAGATAATACAGCCAAAATGCTTTTTGGGAAGTACACACCTCCACTACTGAGTTGTTGTTGAGTTTCCACTTGTTGCCCGAGAGGACGGGTCTGCCATCGATGTAGATGGGCCGCCTGCCCTCGTTGGCAATGAAGAAATCCCCATTGTTTTTCAGTTTAATGATTCCTGAGAACATCAAATGTCATTTTAGTCTCTTTTTATTTATTTATTTTTTTTTTTACATTTTCTCATCACATTCAATCACCTTGTTTTCTTGAAATTTTCCAGGCGGGCCCCTCTAGTGACAGATCCACATCAATCTGTTTATCTTTCGTTGCCCGGCCTAGTGTAATCTGAGTGAGGAGAAATGGAAAGACAAAAAAACTCAAGTGCAACTTTAACTTCTCTTACAGGAACACAAACGCCTCCGTGTCAGAGTTACCTCTCGCGACCTCATGAGGTATCGCACCATTCGTCCTCTGAGAGCGGCCAGCGTCTGGTTGTCAAAGTCAGGCATGCTCATTCCTGCGACACACAGTTGCACTTTATCACAAACAAATCGAGATGTGATGTAATATAGTAAGTGCGAACAAAATGTTACCTTTTGTCCCAGCATTTATAGACACTATACTTATAAAAGGACATTTTATTTTAGCAAGACAGACTCATTTTGTAAACTAGCTCCTCTGCGTTAGCAGCCATGTTGTTAGTGTAAACAGAAAATGCCTGTCAGTGACTTTGCACTTTGGAAAGATGGAAATCATCCTGACAATCTTGTTTTGAACGCAAATTCGTCAAATTCGGTTCATCTCTCACCCCCTACTTTGGCTACTTTTTAGTTTAAAGAAAGACTCTATTTCTACCTGTGATGCTGTCCACAAGGACCTGCCAGCGCGGCAACTCTTGCTCCAATTGCCTGATCTCCCTTTTTTGATGACGATCAGATATCATCAGCTCTGGATTGGAAAAGCAGATTTTTAATGTTTCCAATCCAGACAATCAACGATACAAAAAGAAACGTTTACCCCTCTTACCGTGTTCCAAAACTTCATCTTTAGTCTCCCTGAATGTGGACAGGATTAAAAAAAAAAGAATACATCAGAGGCATATTTCCTAAATTATATATCTTTTAGAAACGATCATTCGACATTTCCATCATATTTGGTAAAACTGTTTCTAAACAAAGACACCAAGAGGCCTTTTGCTTGGACCCGGATAAATCAGAACTATTATCATTTGGTTCACATTTTGAAGCACCCTAACAAAACAAATGCATAATCCAAATTAAAGCCTGCCTTACTTTAACTTGACTTCATCAACGATCTGCTCAGCATCAGAGAAGTTCAGGACTTGGTCCCCCTTTGGGAGCGGCTGGACTGCAACACAACAGATGCTAAAATTATTTATGCTCTTCATTCAGGATTGGATCACATTTGGATTTGTAACCAAATTACGTTTGTGTCAAAGAGTTAGTATAATGTCAAAACTATTGTGATTGAGAAAGCTTAACCAATTCAAATGCTGATAAATTCAGTGAAAGGAACTGACAGTAGTAGACCAGATCTAGCATCAATCAAATTAAACTTGCCAACTAAATACATTTCAACTAAGTATATTATAAGTCCCTCACCACTCTGGTCATCCAGTAAGTAGTACTGCTTCAAAAGCTGCCAGTGAACCAGTAGACTTTTGGGGGTTCGTGACTGGTGAAAAACACCCGGATGTTTACTGAGAAGATCCTGGAATGTGTCTAATTTGGGCTGACTTGTCTGTTTGATGGAAAAAAACAAATGCAGAAGATTCAATGACATTGTTACAAAGGTGAGACAAAGAGAGAAGACTCATCCGTACTGACCGAACCAATCTTGGCCAGTAGCACTTCCTCAGCCTGGCTGAAGAGCGCTTTGCTTTGTATTGCCGCTACGGCTTCTGGATGAAGCTGCCGCATCGCCTGCCACGCGAGTCTGAGCAGACACGACCACAGGGAGGAAGGTGAACGATAAAAATAGTTGGAAGAAGAAGATGCTGTTTGCCTGCCCGGTGTCTTACTTTGAGATGACTGGATCGTAGAGCAGCGCGTACCATCGCTCTTTAATTTCCCGTAATGTGAAACGACAGCTGAATTTGACCCCCAAATGAACAGATGTAAGGTCGGTTGTCTGCAGGATATAAACGCGTACATTTTCAATCATATACAGAATAGTAACACTTCGTTACATCTACAGATACAATTTTATTTAAGTGTTGCATGTTAAATAATAAATATCCCTAAATATAAATTTAAAGCTCACCTGAAGCACTGCATTAATCAGCAGCAGGTCATCTGTAGGCTTCCAACGACCTAAGTCTTTTGTCATATGTAGCGGCTGTTTACTTTTCTTCACTCTTTTGGTTATCGGAGAAGGATGCATCAGCATTGTGAGGGGCGGTGTTAATGCTGGTCCTGCTTTTGCCACCTGACATCATGGCATAAGGGCATTAATAAATGATTGCAATTAAAATGAAAGTTGAACTTCTATTCTCTCACTCCTGCGATTTTCTTTACCTTCTTTTTCTCGCTGGAAGAAGGCTCACTGCCTGAGCAGCGTAAAGGCTCCATTAGAGGAGGACCTTTAACCCGACTTGACGATTTCACAAGGCTGCTTTCCACCAGCTCATCATCAAACTTCTTCCTCTTTATTGATCTGCAGATGTCGTTTGACAACATTGACACAGTAGTTTGCAATTCAAAACTCACAATTGTCCCAAGGTGCAAGAAGTAAAAGGATTACATCTTCATTCATCCCCAATAGAATCTAAGATCCAAGTCAGATTTTGATAATAGATTGAATGTAACCTGGATGAACTCCTGCGTTTGGGAACACCAAAGGCTTGAGTCGCTGTCCTTTTCACGTCTTTTATTACAAGTGACTCTTCATCTTCTGAGCGGCTGTGAGAACCTGCTACTGCCATCGACACACCAGGCTCAACCGCTTGCATCTGCTCCAAACAGAATAAAAGACAAAGAAAACAATTTGTCCTGTTTAACGATTGGACCTAAACTCCAAAACTCGCATTCGGCACCAACGTGAAACTGTCACAATAACCGTAGCCATGAGCGCATAGTTCAGTTGTATAAGCATGACCAATTAAAAACCAATCTTCCGAACAATGCAATGCATGTTATGCAACTTACTATACAGCTAATATTTTTTTGTTTACATGTTAGCGTTAGCCACAGAGCCTAACCCACTAACAACAAAGTGTTCCACTTCGCAACGTATGCTATGCCAATCAACACCAAAATAGATTAGAGTGAATTGTACGTGTTTAATATGATTCTAGCGGGTTGGCTTTTTCTCCTATCTAGCAGTTGCTGAGACAAATCAATATTTTAATGTGAGCTAAAGTTAGCCGCTGTTGGTTAGCAAGCTAATACCCGCGAGGTGAACGTTCCTCGTGACTCACCGTTCCTTCGTTGGCTTATTGCAGATTTAGATTCAGTATTTATGTACGTGTGTATTGAATATCTATGTGTAGTAAATAAATACTCGTAGACATGCGTGTTACTGTACTACGCAGCGAGACTATGACAAAATACAGTTAGCATAAATCTCGTTATAGCATGTCTTGTTCGTTGCAGTCATGTTTTCTTCTTTTAAGCGTCGATGTTAGTTCTGGGTTCACGGTGCACTAGCGCTATCTTGTGGACTGGAGCAGTGTGATTTAAAAAAAAACTGTTACAACTACATCACCACAGAAAATTTACTCCCCAAAATGTTTACAAAAGCAGTTACAAACTACAGTTAAAAAAAAAAAGGGGGGATGCTATTCTCACAATTTCAAACCTTATCAATGAATGACCGGGCTCAACTATGTTTGTAAAATCAGTATAAGAGTGACGTGAACGCCGATTTTATAGTTTTGTTATTGTAAACAATTGTTTATATGTAGTTGCCTCTGGACTACATTACTCTACTACAACTATTACAACGAATAACTTTTTTGGCATGACATTTTAACCAAGTATGTTTTAAAGCCGCATCTAATAATGACCTGGCCCAACCGTACTGCACGAAAATCAAACATAAACTTCAGCTCAAAACATAGCACGTGGCTCGTTTTTAGTCTTTTTTTTTTTAACCTTCTTGTTTGTTGAGTCTAGTCATACTTACTTTTTTTATTTGAAGCTGTGATATTCGTAACATGTTTTGCAGCACACTGACGCCGCCATGTGGACTGGAGAGGAAGTGATGTGGTAAAAGTAATCGGTTTTACAACAGCTACACCACTGCGAATTTACAAAAGAATATTCGTAAAAAAACATTTTAGTATTCTTAAAAGCCTTGTTTGTAAATGAACTACACGTGCAGTACGTTTAGAAAATCAAACACGGAAGACTGAACTCATCAATTGATAGTACAGTATTAAACTTGCATCTACCGTACTGACGCAATGTTCTTTTTCTTCTTCGTTGTTTCGACTCATTTTTCTCCTTGTGAAGAAGCGGCGATGTTAAGCATGTTTGTGATGCATTACCGCCGTGTTGTGGACTGGAGAGTGAGCAGCGCGTCACAAAGAATTTGGTTTTATTACAATTCAACGTACTATATGTAATCAGTTGGGTTTCTACTACTAGAGCAACATTATAAAAAAGTATAAACAACAAACAATAAAAAAATAATTTCACATGACTTTTTAACGATTTTAAGGACTTACCGATTTTAAGAGCCCACTTTAAATCAAGTTGCTCAAACAAAGAGTTTCTGAAAAATTTAATACAGATTGAAAGGATTACAATAGGTAAATGGTACTGATTAGGTGGAGGGGCCCAAATAGTTTACTGTATGCTATCTAGTCGATACTGCATATTTACAGTAGCAGTACGCTTATTGATCGCTTTTTATTTGACGCAAAAGTAAATATAACGAGTAGTCTAGACACAAGAACTTTGACATCCAATACCACATTTCTGAGAAATTTATGTCTATGTGCCAAAACTTTAGCTCCTGACTTGCCATTTCTAAGAAAGTGCAATCATTTGGATTCGACCTGATATAAGAGGGCCAATGATAAAAAGTTGGACATTACATTGGCACTGATGGACGGGGGTGGGGGACACACATGCACACGCAAAAAGCAATGTTCATGTACCTGGGATTTTATTGTCAGGTAGTTTTATGTTAGATTACAATAAATACAGAATTCAGACAATGTTGCTACACAACTGTAAAAAAACACGTGAGGATATCCTTAACAATACAGTCAGATTTACACAGGGAAATCAAAATATTTGCACCACGATTGTTTATGCAAAGACATATTTTTAAAAGCTGCCACTTGGGTGTCGATTTTTTAAAAGTACCCCATCCCCAATCTTTTTTCAAAATACTGTATAACTGCCTCATGATAATGCTTTTCATAAACACATAAAGGCTTTGAGTGTCAAGTCATCTCTTTAACTATGCATAAACCTTTTGTACTCTGTGAGGCTTTTGTGCATCTTCACAAAAGTGGAAGGTTCAATGTAAATTGCCCTCAAGCTTCATACAATTTGGGGCTGAAACGAAACATTCTTAAAAGTCAGACAAACCTGGCATTCAATCGCCACACGTGACATTGAACAAGATACCCGCTTATCAGTTTTGCACGTTTTTTGTGTGACATCACCACAGTAAAAAAAAAAAAAACAATAAAAAGTGACGGCAAAGAGGAAGGGGTGTGGGGAGAACCATAAAACTGGAAATGGAACTTACTGTTAACAATTACTTAGCTGCTCAAGTGAGCAACACAAATAATAACAAAAAACAAACAAAAAAACAATGACCTACACACAATTTACTAAGCAGATGCTAATGTAAATACACATATTACTAATTCAAACAGTACAATATAAAACACCACTAAGTAATAGTATGGATCCACCAACAACTGGTGAGTATTATTGCTTGAGTTCAATTTGACAAACTCACGTTATTATGATTATTTTTTGCATTTGTGTGTGTGTGACTTGGATAAGAATAAGAACATTTTAGAATGATAAAGCTTTCATGAAGGTGACATGAGCCTAGATTTAAATGACTGCCCTAGTTTCCTATAGGAGAACGGTTTAGAAATTAGAACGTCGCACACGTTCACGATACATTAAGTTTGAGTTTGGCATTTCCACTGAAATGCATGAATGGTGTTCTGGGGAGCGTTTATTCAACAACATTCATGGGCGCTCTCAGACTTTAGTGCAAATATGTCTTATCGTAATCTAAAAGGCTAGTTAAACTGGCCTGGAGCACCAGAGCCACTGCTCTCCACTCTAGGAGCGTCCTATGGGATTTCAGTCTTTGTGATATGATCCCAAACAGGTCGTCGCCTGCTCGCCGCGTGCATTGTGCTCTGGGGAGCCGTGGTCACTTTCACGTAACTCAGCCCACTCCAAAGAATGGGTCATCGTTCAACAAACTGCAGGTTAATGACATTTTCAGGAACGAGGAGCGTCCGCGTCATGGGCTTCACAGAAACCCCTTTTGGGTCCGGCCGCACGTCGAACTCTATCAGGATCTAGCGAGACCAGAAACACAAAAAGGAGACTGTGATGTGATCAGCAAGAACAGGATCTCCCATTACTTAATATGACACTGTGAACCATCGCATCACACTGGCTGGGCACACACAATCTTGGGTACAACTGCACACCTGTATGGCGTAAAAAAAACTGTAGTGACTATAATTATGATAAATTGTGACTCACACTTGTCAAAGCGGCCTCAGACTGTTATTAATGTTGCAAATGGCAGTGCGTGATCTTTATTAGGGGTGGGAATCTTTGACAGTCTCTTGATTTGATCTGATACAGATTTTTGGATCTACTATTTGATTCAGAATCAAATTGTTTTTATTCAAAACTATTTTGGATTGAAAATGACTTGATTGAGAGTGATTTCTGCTTCAATCTGTAGATGTGCAAAAAATGGTTATGATCTACTCCTGCATTAAATTAGATTTGCTGATACCTGCAGAAACCCTGTTAAAGTCTCGCGTTCCCGCTGAAGTGCCTTCACGTACTCCCATTTGAGAAACGCTCGTTTAAAAACCCAGAGTGGTATAATGAACCTTATACTCTTTAATCTAGATGGATGTTTACAGAACAAAAAAAAAAACGAGTCCTCACCCTGGCGAGAGCGAGGTAGAGCTCCAGTTCAGCAATACGTCTGCCTATGCAGCTGCGTTTTCCCACCCCGAACGGCACCGAGGCGTATGGGTGATGAGTGTGGTCCTTCGTCAACCATCTGTGCGGCAGGAATTCATTTGGATTGGGAAATACGTCTGGATCCCGTGACGTCGCAAAGTGGCACAATGTAATCAATGTCTGGAAAGATTGTTTTCTGTGTTAGTCTTATATGATGTTGATCCTGCCGAAATTCCGATATATCCGATTCCTACGAGTACTCACATTTTTAGGAATGAGATAGCCTCCGACCTGAATGTCTCTCTCAGTGATGACTCGAGCATTAGCAGGAATAACCGGATACAACCTGGCAAAAATCGCCATATGTGAGCATGATCAAACTTGCTTGTTTTAGCGGGGCTTCTTTTGGAGGGATCCTACCTGAGCACCTCTTTGACTGTTGCTTTCATTAGAGGCATCCGTGCTACATCTGCTGCTTGGGGGACCTTCCTGCCTTCCAGTACGGTCAGAACTTCATTGCGTAGTGCGGCCTGCACCTCGGGGTGACGCGATAGCTCGTACAGTGACCAGGACATCGTGCCAGATATCTGAAGGATAACACAGACATCATCATGATTATGATTAAAATATATTAAAAAAAAAAAACAGCAGTGCTTGCCACTGTACCTTACATTCAAATTTAAAACCATATATCCAATCAGGTTTGTCCTGATTGACATTTATTACAGACATTTAGTAATTACTGGGGATGGGATGAGATCTCCAACATCGAGATCTCGCAAGATTAGAACATCACCAGATTTCTTGTCCCGGTACTGTACTGTATTTTTTTATTTTGTTAGATTTTTTGGCAGTGGAGTACACAGGAGAATTCTCTGTTTGTTAATACTCACTGCTGCTTGTTAATGTTCTGCATGGCAGAAGATCACGCCGCCAAACATGTATGGACACAAAAGCCTTGCTATGCTTTTATTTTGAAGTTTTCCAAGAAGCATGTCTGGACAACAGCTGATTTGCACAGGCTGTTGCTCCCGGAGTGAGCCGCAAGTTGCAACTCCTGATATAAACAATGCAACGCTGCTTTGAACTTAAGTTCAATTCCCAGTTAAGGCGCATAAAACGACTTAACTACGACAACATTTTATTTTATGGCGCCTGTTGCCAGACAATTTAATAAACATAAATGACTGATCACACTTTGATGCAGGCAGCCTGACAAAGTTGCTGTTCCTACTGATCACTTTTTGAACAAACCTGGCTGACTAAAATGTATATTCCATTGTTCCGCCACATTGGCTCATTAACCAAAATTTACGGGGAAAGAAAAAGGACTAAAATGGCAGCGTTTTAAAATATAACAATGATGTATGACAGCATCACGATGGCATCCGATACCAGTCACTGATACCAACGTGCCCTATAATGGTCGTTAAAGGACATACATGCCAGACAGAATATTTTTCCGAACAAAATGTATTCATATCAATCCTCTCATATGTCCTTAAATTTTGATTTTTTTTTAATTAGTTTTCTATAGATATTTTTAATAAGGTTAATATTGATGCTTGGATGTATTACTATTGCATTATACTTTGTTAATTTAATTTAAACTGTCTGATGGCTTTCTCCGTTACAATATTGCATACAAGTACTATTTTGCACATTTATCTACTTTCATTGACTCAACAATAGTAGTGGTATTGGATACTTGGTATCAGGGAATAGAATCAAGGTCTTGCACTGTCTGTTCTGATAAAGAGTATTATTGAACACCCCGGGATGCTTTATAACACCAGATGATTTCTATGATTACGATGTAATATTTGTGGTATTACATGTTGCGGCTGATCCCCTACTGAACACCCACATGCCATACGTAATGGCCGCCAATGTAATGTATGTACGTCATGTGCGACGTTTGGTCTTACGGTGTCGACGCCAGCAAGAAGTAGCTCTGTGATATTGCTGTAAACAGTCTTCATGGGCAAATCTGTTCGAGACAGGAAGTAGGCAAGGTAGTGGCCCTCGACTTTTTTGCCATTGCTTGTTTTCGCTGCTTCCCTCAGGCGCTGATCGATGTGGCCTTTAGCTGGAAAAACGGCATAAAGTCACAAAAAAAGTGTACAGTAATCACATGACATCATGACATTATGAGTCATAATCCAGCCTTTACATTGCCGTATCTTGTAGTGCGTGCAGTTTAAGGATGATAATCTCTGGTTTGCTAATCTACTTTGGATCCGCATGATTATTTTAAACATGTTCGATTTTCATGTTTGTACTCCTCAGTTGGGCATACATATTGGATAACAACCCATAATAATTACAGCAAGTGTAAACATTGATTTTCTTTTTCCATCTGGAGCCTCATGCAAGATAGCATAATTTCAGCCTTTTTAATGATATGATTTGATTACTCAAGCACATCTCATAATCTCTCAAGTATGAAACCTACCAAATTCAAACATGTTATCCCAGCATTGACAAAAGGTGTTCCAGGGTTTGGGGAATAGCAAATGCATCCATTTTGGCATGACCATAGTAAGAAGCGTCTTTACAAACATGGTGTTGATGGACTCGATGAAGAGCTCTGTTTCTTTAGGAACAATTGGCTCCAGGCATCCGATTCTGGACTCAAACAATACCGAGGAGATGCCTGTTAAAAAATTGGGAAAAAAAGAATCCAGTCAAGTGTTTTTTTTTTTTTTTTAAATGGTCAAGACAGGCTTTAACCCACATGCATGTTCAAACTATCAATTTCATCACAAAACCAGACTTAAACTGCGTTTCACCTCACCCTCGAGGCCGAAGTAATAGAACTCCCTGGCGATGTCGGTCACCAGGCCTTCGGGATGTCTGCGCAGGCGAAGTTTGCTGATGAGGTCACCGACCACGCTGTTCAAAGTTTGGTCGTAAGCTTCCACCGCCTTGGGCCGCAGCATGTGTTTGGCCAAGAGGCTTCGCACCTCCTGCCACTCCTCGCCTTCACTGAGCATAACACAAAGTAACATTATGATCATCAAAATGTATTGTCTCCTTTCCTACATGGAAATTGTTCATTTCAGGTTACAATTAGAGCAGAGCGCATTTCTATTTGCGTCTCGTTTTATTCTTGGTTCCTATCAATAATGCAGTGCAGTTTGAGGCGGAACTAATTGTTGCCTTAAATTTCCGCATGGTCAAATGTCCTCATGTGAACCAGCCTATTCGTGAGTTTTATCGTATTCTCCACTTTGCCTCTCAAGAGAGCAAAGTTATTGGCATCCCACCCAAACAAATGAGATATCATTGGCACGGATATCTTCTACTGAGCACACTATGACTTATTATATAAAGATCTAGAAAAAAAAAAAAAAACAACTAATGTCTACTACTGTGGACACAAACGAATAGGCCGGCTCTCAAAATGAAATGCAAAGTTGCGTGTATTCATGTAACTGATGCAAGACTTTTATGTATTTTATTTGTTGTATGTTAGTTTTAGCAATAAAGTTAGATTTTTGCTGGCATAAATTCTGTTCCTCTATATGAATTATACACTTCTATGATGTCAGACTACTAGCTGAGGTAAACTATCTTTCACATCACTGATTCTAAAATTGTGGTCTAGTATGAGAAAGAATTGCAGCGAATGTTCACTGCAGTTGTATTTAACTTTTGATTTCAATGCATTTGCATTTAAGTTTGATAATTGTTTGTTTTGAAACATTTATTTATGTAGATAACATATTTGACTTGTGTTTGATTAACACTTTGGCCTTACTCTGCACTCTAACTTTTCAGTGCCAAGCGATATGGGAAACCCCTAGAGGGCCAGTATATTTAGCATTTTCACTCATCTTTCAAGGCCGACAGATTATTGTGTGCTATGTCTATAGAAATATGGGTAGTATCATATGAAAGCTTGATTTCTACTTTGAATTGCATGTAGGTAATATCTGTGTTGTATTCAATGGTCACAGTTAGAGCTACTGTGCTCAAATGGCTTATATTAGAGAATCATTGGGGTGTCAGCTACCCTCCATAAAAAAGGTGATTGACAAAAATGTTATTATTTATGATTGTTATTACTATTTTAAAAGATAAGAATTCTCCTCCATGGCACTGAAAGCGGTAAAACCATTTGGGTCAAAAATAATCCTAATAAGGGTAAAAAATGGACAAAATCACCGTTTTGGATTACATATTCAACACATAACGTCTGAGCATATCAAATAAATAAAAAAATACATCTATATATCCCAAATTAGTTTTTGTTAAAATTTTGTTTTTTAAACAATTCCTCATTTGGCCC
Source organism: Hippichthys cyanospilos (assembly GCF_059441005.1). Taxonomy (NCBI): domain Eukaryota; kingdom Metazoa; phylum Chordata; class Actinopteri; order Syngnathiformes; family Syngnathidae; genus Hippichthys; species Hippichthys cyanospilos. The sequence continues at coordinate 13,364,606 of NC_142377.1, read as the reverse complement.
CCCACAAAGTTGCAGTTTGTTTAAGATTTAAACAATTAAGGGCGCAGGGCTAATTCAATAATTGAATAAATTGTGTCAGTCAGTTGTAACCCTGACCGAGTTTTAAGTGTGCTAGTGCATTTTAATGTCAGTGACTGTGGTAGCATATGACCAACATCTGTTTAGAGGCTAGTAAAAGTAATTACAGCTAGCTACCCAGGTGGCGCACCCAATTTAATCTTTTGTGCAACATAAACCAATTATAGAGTTAGCCTAAAATTTGGCACAAAAAGTCATCTGAAAATTAGCAACCCAAAGAAAAACTATTTTAATGTTAGTTATGATCGTAACATTTAACCACCATCTATCTATAGGCAAGTAAAGGTAATTGCAAAAAAAAAAAAAAAAATAGATTAGGTGGATTTAAAATTAAAATCCATCAAACTTTGAACACTTACGATGTCAAGAGTCCGTAGTGTTGACCTCTGAGCTTCCTGTAGTCCTTCCAGGAGGAAAGGTTAGAGCGCATGGGGCGTTGGCCCTCTTGCCTCAGCACCTGCTCGATGAGCGCCGGATCAGCCACATGGACTGTGGTGATGGGTCCGAAGCTCGCTTTCCACATGGGACCATACCGCTGCACTCCTTCCAGCTGGGACATCAAACACGCGTCGGGTCATGACACTATCACGCTTATGCGCATCTGGAGGGCTTGCATTTCAACTGAAGGTAGTTAGATTGTTGGCCTCCGACAGTTGTCATAACCATCACAGTCCTGCAAGGTGGTCTTTTTGTAATTACCTTAACCCTTCAAACACTTTATAGTCATGCTAGGACAACTAAAAGACTGCATTTCACCTCAAATGCTCCTATGTATTCATTTGAAATTCAAGTTTTTGGCACGTCAGTGAAGCTGGAGACAGTTTATCTAGTGATCAAAGCTTGCAAATCATACGATAGGTATGTACGCTTTCTGCACACAGTAACAGTCAAAAGTATGAAAACACCTTCAGATTCAAATGGGTTCAAATGCTTGAGGAGTCAAGAAATTCATTAAATCTGAGCTGTAAGCCATTCCAGGTCATAAAGCTTCACTCACATCACAATGCTGTCTGAGGAAAAAAAAAATATGCAAAGCTTGGCAAAATCTAAAAACTGAAACGTTTTTTGGCTTGAATAACAGTTTTAACTTTTAGTATCTGAGTCCATGCTGCTTCACAGTCTGAAGGACCTCAGTTTTAATTCAAATCCACAAAAGGAAAAATAACAAACACAAGTGATTAAATCCATTAATTATGAAAGAATTTGAAGGCGTTTGCAAACATTTGACTGATTGTGTAGATCAATTGTCTAAAACTGCCAAAAAGCATTAATTTAAAAATGAGTGAAAACTGCACGAGATGATTTATTGGTTGATTTGTAGCTACAAGAATATTTAACAGCGCTCTCTGTGTAATGCAATGCAGCTCCAAAACTTGGCGCATAAAATAAACGATAATACCATACGGTTCCTACTTTCTTGACTCAAAGCATTATTACAGAAAGTTTTGGGGGGATTAAGCCTGAAAGTACACTAGCTTTTTACAGAGTTTACTCGCTCCTCCTCTGAAGCACCAATTAGCTATAAATAAGCAAAAACTTTTCGAACCCTGAAGTTCATTTGCATAATGCATTCGTATGTCTTTCAAATATTCTATCTGGCTGCAGACATGTCGAACGTGCTTCTACCTGTAACTGGTGCAGTTTGGACAATCCCCGGCGGGCGAATAAGTCCCAGGCGAAGCCGAGCACCGACGGCCCGGGCATGTCGTCCAGAGTCCTCACCGTCGTCCCGTCGGGACCCGCCGCTGCGCCCTCAGCCCACCTATCCATCCACTTGAGGAGGGGGAAGGCGCTCCGGCCCGATACTCGTAGAGCTTGCTGCAGCATCTTTCTCACAGAGATCATGAAGCGGTCGCCGCACGCCGATGCTCATTTTCTCTCCCCCGTCGGGCTGCAGGCTCTATTTATAACCCCGCGACCTGCTCCTCGAACCCGAGGAGATAAAGCTGTAAATTTTCTGATTCGGGGCCAATCGTGGTTGTGTGTACGGCCCAGGTCCCGCCCCCCGCCTGGATGAGACGACGGAGCCTGGAGGTGTGTCCAATCACAGGGCCGAACAAGGACCATCCCCGAGAGGCAGCACACGTGGAGCTCCAGGATAAATAATACATGATTTGTGTGCGTGTGCGTGCATGCGTTTGTGCGTGTGTGCGTGTGTGTGTGTGTGTGTGGCGGGAGATGAGGGGGGGTTGAGAGACACCGCTTTATCTCGAGCACTTTGCTCCCCCACAGGCCCTCGAGGTTGACACATTTAGTTAGTTATCATGCATTTATGCATTAAGGTCATTCAAGGCGAATGTTACACATGGGGATAGAAGGCCTACATCACAGGATGCAAGGTGTTTGTGCACACTGAGACATTTGCAGATTGGTAAATTTGGTAACACACGTAAAGCACCTGTTTTGATACTTAGGAAGATAAAAAAGACTTAGTCGCAGGGATGATTCCAGAATCACAAGTTTTCTGAATCATGTTGGCCTCATAGTTTGGAAGGCCTGAGTGCAAATCCTGTTTCCAGCCTTCTTCTGTAGCATGTGTGAATGTGGCCCCTGTGCTTGCCTGTGAAAATTCTCATTCCGGGTTAGGGCTTCAGCTATTGACTAATTTTTGTATTTTCATAACCTGATGAAAATTCTAATCAATCTGCAAAACACTGTCAACAGGCATCATAAAATACATTGTCAGCATAATTAATTTCGGATTGGCTTGACATTTTTTTTCTGACGTAATAACAGAGCCTCTGGCTTCACAAGGGAAAGAATCAGAGAAAACACCACAAATTCACAATGGCATTGTCTGAATAAACTCCCAGAAGTAGCCCAACACTCGTACTGTACAAGTCTGTGAGCCCAAGCGATCGATCGCATTCTTTTGGGAAGCAACCTAATGGTTGAGATGGTTTCTCAAACTTCAAATGGATGACCTCCCAAACCATTTGTCTTCTCTGTCCAGAAAATGTACAATGTTGTTCTCAAAAGAGCAGTGTTTCACTATGAGTTGCACGTGGACAACTGAGTCTTGACATGAACTTAGCCCATCTGTGTTGTGACATGCATCTGTTTGGATTTCCCAATAAATACATCAGTAAATTCCTAAAGTGCACTGGACAGCTTAGGGCAGGTTCTCCCTGTGCTTTCTTGTAATTCTCTAGGTACTCTGGCTTCTTTCTGTTTTCCAAAAATGTGTCTCTTGCGAACACTTGGTTGTTTATAAGCTCCAATGAGTGATTGGCAACAAGTTCAGTTGTAGCCCGCCTCTAGTTTGAAGTACCCGGTGACTCTAACGAGGACAAGAAATATGGTAAATGAATGGAAAATTCACTAATGAAACCCACATTTTTTATTATGGACTATAATGATGTATGGAACACATTTTTAATGTGCTTTCAAAATCACTTTTTATGAGTTTGATTATTTTTTTTCATTTGGGGTCATCACCTTCAATGACATGCTGTCGCTTCCCCAGCCCTGCTATAGATTGTTATGATGTCCGTCCGTCTGTCCGTCTGTCCGTCCGTCCGTCCGTCCGTCCGTCCGTCCTTCCGTCCATCCATCCATCCATCCATCCATCCATCCATCCATCCATCCATCCATCCATCCATCCATCCATCCATCCATCCATTATGTATATTTTGTGTCCTCAACGGGGTCACAGACGAGCTGGGCCTATCCCAGCTGACTTTGGGCAAAACCCGGCATACTATCGGCAAACAGCCATTCAGCCTCACTATCACATCTATGGACAATTTCAAGTCTTCAGTTAAACCAGTGCTTCTCATTGATATTTTGCCACGCCTACCCTAGGAAACACAAAACGTCCCCCCCACTTGATCCGCTGACTACAACATTTTTATAAATGATAATCTATAAAAATGGAATAAGCATACCCAAACATTTATCCTTTTTAACATTAACAAAAGAAAAAAACAATACACATCAACTTTCAACAACTGTTCATTATTTTTTTTTACAGCATTTATACAGGTTACAGCTTGGTCTAAAACTGAAAAAAAAAAAAAAAAAACAAGTGCATCAAAGTGCCTGAAACTAAAAAAACATTACCTGGCATTACCTCACGTCCCCCCCAAGGGGGCCGTCCCACTATTTGAGAATCACAGAGTTAACCGAAGATGCATGTTCATGAAATCCATATTTCTGACAGTAGAATGACGACTTCAAAAAATAAGGCGATGCAGATTCCATCCTATACTTGAGCATGAGTCACAAAAGGCGCCTGAAGAGGCAAAACATTTGAGCTAATTTAAAGGTGAACTGGAATAATAGGCCAGTCTGGTGGTGGACTAGTATTTAAAAGTGGCTCCACATAATTATTTTTGCTGACTTGCTGGGTTTTCCAAGCCCGGGAGAAAAACCTGACCTGATTTAATTTGAAGTGGAATTCGTGTAAAGTGCCATGTGTGTGCATGGCGTTAATAAGCCAACGGCTATATTCCCAGTCTGCCTCGGGGTCTTGGCTGACCCTTATAGGAGGCGCTAACCAGAAGTCTTAAACAGCAATGTTTCAGGGAAATACAGGGGATTTATTGATAATCAGCTTTATGGAAATGAGGATTTGGTGACATTTGGAATCAGTGCTGTACTGTATCTATAGCGTGGTAAAGTCAAGTCGTTGAACATACTTTCCACTGCCTGCACATACCATAGTAGCATTTGTCTATTTCCAGCTTTTTTTCCCCTTTGTAGCCACTGTATCCTAGCTTGTCTTTCGACAACATAGAAGTCCAAGTTAAAAAAAAAAATAAAAAATAAAAAAAAAACAACAAGCCACATCATTACAAAGAGACATTGCAGCAAGACATTTCATCCCATTTTCCCCCCCCAAAAAAACACAAAAGCGTATTCACAAATTGTTATAATTTTAAAGCAACGGAACGATAATTCCTCAGATATCAGCAAAAAAAAAAAAAAGTAGGTTAAGGAGCTGCTCCAATGACCCGTGTTATTGCGTCCTTTGCTGCACCTCATTTAAGTGTGCTCACATGTATGACTAGGACGATCAATTACGGCACACATAAGATGATGACACACCAAAGTCAGTACTTACCTTGCACAATCAAGACAAACACAGATGCTGCACAACTGAAATCAATTAAAAACATGGACAACTTTAGTCCTAATCATCAACTAGTGTGATGCTAATATGAGAATAAAAGTCACAGCACATGAAGCAAAGATCAAACCTCGGGAAGCGACTAGACATGGGACGTGTACACGAGACGTCCCAAGTGGAAGACGTTGGCTTATCTTGAAGGTAAAAGCTAAACATTGACACAAACAGTTTTTAGATAAGCAGGCCTCAATGTCTGGTGGTTACAAAATTGCATTGCAAAATATATCATATGTTTATTATTATGCCGCAATGCAGCAGAATTATTTTTGCTTAATCTATTTACAAACGTAGAATGTTTAGAAATATCGCCTAGCACCTAACTATACCTGCACAACCAAGCGAGAAAAAGTTTGCATTCTTCAACTGTATCACTTACACGTATTGAGGCGCATTGCTTGTCTACTTACTGTAACACTATTATTGCTTGACACTTTGCTTGAATGTATTTTTTTTAATCTACCGAGGAAATTTTGCAAGGTCAGATCGCAATTGCTTTTTGTAAATACTGTTTCTGCACCCATGACGATAAACCCGCGTTTCACACCACTGCAAACAACAATCTACTAAAATTAGAAGGCCACTGAGTTATCGCTGGAACTATTGCTGGAAGTTTGCATTCTAAAACTGCTGTCAACATATGAAGGTCGGCTCACTTCATTTTTGTTGCATATCAGAGGTGCACAGTTAACTACTGTCATGTCATAGAAAAAGCATCAAGAAGACATATGTTTAGTCCAGGTTTATAATAGTTTAGCTTCTTTATTACAGTTATTCAATTTGCACGTTTGTCAGTTTCTTTTAGTATTACTGTACTTTTCAAAAAGGAAAAGTAAATTACAATTGTCACCGAACTGATCTTTCTTATTCTATAGCTACTGATGTACAAACAGCATGCACCAAAACAGATTTCAAATGAAACCTAAAAATCATATGTATAATATGAACTGACAAAGAGATAAATGGAAATATTCGCCTATAACTAGTTAGGTTCATAAACATAAGATGTAGTTGTGGTTAGTTTCCTTTTTTAAGGCATTTATCTTTGTGCGAACCCTGCGATTAGCTGGCAAACAGTTCAAGATGTACGTACCCTACCTACTGCCCAAAGACAGCTGGGATAGGCACTGGCAACCCTGTGACTCTATGGTGGATGGATGATTGGCTGGATCAAAAGTGCCCAAACTTGTTTGCCCATAAGTTCAATGTTTTTTCTTTTTGGGTGAGCTAAAATTATAGGCAGCTGATACAGCACAATTAAATAACACACTCAACACAATTAAATGGAATGCACACAAATCAGCATTAGCAATATTAGCTTAGCGGCTGCAAAAAAATGCATGTTGCGCGATGTCTTGCGATCCGTCGATGCAATCGACCGGTCGATCGTGATCGACGCATAGAGCACCCCTGGTGTGAGTAACATACTTTGATTTCGGGGGGGTACTGAGCACATACAAGAGGCAAGAGATTCGAAATTTCTCTGGGGCAATTCTTCTTCTGGTTCAAGCAAAAATGTGTGTATGTGTTTCACCTAGTCACACATTTTCATGGAAATCAAGGGTGCAATTTCTTGCTCGCAAATGCGTTCTGCCACTCATTAAGAAGCTCATTCGCGACCACACAAGCCGCCGACGGATTAAACTCTGAGCCGAATGTGATATAGTATTAATGAAGAGACAAATGAGGGATTTATGTTGATTATGAAAGAACACAAAGGGGTGGCATGAAAGAATAGCCTCTTTGTGTCGTCTGGGAACTGATGTGGCCCAGTTGTAGATCATGTTCTCCAGGGAGGTATTTTTCCTCATTGCGTTGGCCGGGTGCCCGGAGGGGACACGGCGCTATTCTCTCAGACTAGTATGTTAAAGTTCATGACTGTAGTCTGCTGGTTGCAGAAGAGTATCTTTGTGCACGCGTTAGCTTGCGCTCACGCATGCGAGTGCAAGTGAGACTGTGCGTGCGTAAGTGCTTCTCGTTCAGAGGATTGTGTGTCCCTCCCTTAACAGACAGGGGATGACTTTGTATTTATGAGTCGGGGCAAATCTGATGCCACAACTCCCTACACTCTTTTTTTAATGCGCTTCAATTAAAAAAAAAAAAAAAATCTGTCTAAATAAAACTGTTGGAATGGTACGGGGGAAAAAAAGTACAGCAACGGTGGCACATTTGATCAATTTAATTGAGTTTTGAGTACACTCAAAAACAGAAAAGTTGCATTACGACTTAGTTAGAATATTTTACAAGAATACAAGTTATAATTGAAGTTGAACGGGGCTGTAAAAGAGCTCATTATTACATTTTTTTCCCCATGAAAATTACAACTTTTTTCTGGAAAAGTAAATAACATCACTTTTGAAAAATTCTATTTTATGTTATATGCCAGTGTTATGACAGTTTATGGTGTATTTTAGCATGTCTGAGCACCATTTCGAAAACACGTTTCTAATTACAAATCAATTCTTCACTTTTAAGGTTTAATATCACCCATCCCATCATTTTGTCTCATGAGAGTCGCAAGTGTCCAGGAGCCTATCCCAGCTTCTTTTGGGTGGAATGTGGAATACACCTTGGCACATATGGACAGATGCAACCATTTGCGTTTTCATTTTCATCTATGGAAAATGTGAGTTTAATTGGATTGTACACTTATTTAGACACTTTCAGCAGTCAAAAGTTAATAATTTGTCTACAGTTAAGTTGACAGCTAAATTATTTTTCAGTTACAAGTTAGATTTTAAAAAGAAACATTTTCCACTTGCTGTGGGTTGAAAATGACATCACATGCTCAAGTCTCAGCTAATGACCAATCCCAGCTGACTTGTATTCTGGGCTAGGACATGTGATGTCTGCAAGAAGAACTAAAAAGTATCGTATCGGCGATACCGGCACCATTATTTACTTGGTATTGATGAATATACCAAAACCTCAAGTATTGCACAGATTTAGTGCTGATGTGATTAAAAGAGTTTAAGAATTTAAAATTGTTTTGGATCAATATGAAGGAATCTAGCTCTGCATTAAAAAGTGTACCATACTATATGTGTGCCTGAATGTCCTCAGGCTCACTGATCTAACGTATAAAATGGAAGTTTGTGACAAAGGGCATGGCTGTTTCCAAAAGAGACGCTGTCGCACTGATTCCAATGACATCATTCATAATATATATTTTTTTAAAACGCTGGAAGGATTAAAGTTGGATAAATAGGGAGAATGGCTAATAATCACTGTAAGCTTGAGGTTGCTCCCAAATTTAGCTTGACCAATGCCTTGATGTCACTTGGCTCACTGATTTTGCTGGACCCAGACTACCCTGTGATGGGACACAAAATAGGGGGAAAAAGCGCTGTGGTCAGGTCCATGTTTAAAATTGGTATTGGAAATCACAGTCATCGAGTCGTCTGGACTGAAAAGTGAAAGGACCACCCACTGTGTCACCAGCTCTCAACTTGAGTTAGTGCCCATCACATGGGCAATCTGGTGCCAAGGCACATTGTCCGTTGGCTTTGTGGTGCAAGAAAAAAAAGTGAAAATCATTACCTTCTATATTTATCTTCACTCTCCAAAACACTTTGACTTTTTGGGGGATTTTCTGTTTGATATTCATGACTTGAACCTTTTTCCAATCAGAAGCCTATTTCGGTTTCTACAAAGTCCTCAGAGGGCCATACTAACTTCTAGAAAAAATAAAAGGGAAACCATAATCAAGCACATGTTAAGGTTCATTATATATTACAAACGTTTGGGGTTCAATATTTTTTGGCCTTCGACCGTCCCTCTAAGGCGTGAGTAGTTACAATTGCATGGCGGGAACATATCAAATTCTCCTGCAAGTTGTCTTTGACCCAGATACTGATTTGGGGAGTGTTCATCTGATGTATTTTTGCACCAGACGGCCTATAGAACTGAAGAAGTGTCTGATATAATACTGACGAGCTCTGTGACACTTTAAAGGGCAATGAAACAAGATGCTTAAGCTGTACAGTTGTCAAGATAATTTTGGAGTCTGCTTGACATTAATATTAACAACGAACTAGATTGTCATGAGATTTAAGAAACTTTGCTACTTTGTATAAAAACCATATTCTCACATTTTGATCATGTTCAAAACTTCTTTGCGCCACCATCTGGCGACCGTCCGGCCATCATCCGGACCCAAATGAATCGCAACAAGAGCAAAGGAGTCGCTCCATCGCCTACACTTGCCAACATTTGCCCCTCAGTAGGATAGGGGGTTAAATGCTACTGCACAAAGTAATTTTTTTTTTAAAAGATGAATTCATTAAGAGTTGTAAATAGTTTATCTCAATGATCCCTTTTTAATCTTGCCTCAACATTTTTGAAAAACCCTCAACGTGTTTTTCTTAAATTTAGATACAGTGTGTTATTATGGCAGAACAAAAGATTAAAAAAGTGTCTTCAGTTGTTTATTTACTTTGACTTAACAGATGCTGTTGTAACCTGTAATCTTCTGCAATACTATATTTGAGACTAGTCCCAAGTAATATCTGCAACCTTTGGTGAGGAGCATCAGAAGGAATGGTGCTGTTTTCTATTGCAAATGACCAAATATTCACAAATTAGCATTAATTTGCTCAAGTGCGGGGTGTTCTTGTTCTTTAGTTCAGTTAGAGAGCTTTACTATGGCTCACTACTTTAGCTTCGTTGTTGCTATTGTTAGCTGTGTCTGTAGCTAAACTTGAGCTGCCTCTGCGGTAAGCAAACTCCTTACAAAGAATGTTTATCACTCGACATTTATCAAAGGTACTGTCGAAGCATTTTCTAAAGTTATATTTAGCATTAATTGGACTGACAAATATCACATGCTCTTCCATTTTGATGTAATAATAGAATTTTAACTTGGATTAGCAATAAGGGAAACTGTTTACTTGAGCAATGAAGAAACAAGGATTGGATTGATGGTAAATGGCTTGTTTCAGGTGCTCCAGCTGCTCATTGTGTTAAAAAAAAAAAAAAAACACTTTTATGTAGCCTTTTCCATTTATTCGTCACCCATGTGTAGGACTTTAAGGTATGTGGTGATTGGCATCTGTAGAATTAACAGCATCTGGATACCACATGTATGTGCAAGATCATTTTTATTGTCCACATGATGGATGACGACTACTATGGCAACGTGTGCCGCTATAGTGAGCAGCTCTCTTCTGTGATTTGCCACCGAACAAAAAGTCTGCTCAAATCTACCTAATACAAACTCAAATGGCGATTCATGTATCATAACAGCTGGCTGACATGGTGTGATTAGTTTGCATGCTTGACTGCAGTCCAACAGATTTTTACTCTACACATTCCACCGCAATGTAATACAATCCACGCGTTAAAAAAAGTTTTTGCTATGGTTGAAGTCTTGTTATTCTTTTACCATAGAAACACAATTTGAGTTGACCTTATAAACATGCTTTTGGCACAGAGAGGCCTGAGTCCACACAGATTCAAACGCATGACTTTTTTGCAGTTGTGGTGAATAGAGGCAGACCATCCAGATGTGCAGAACATCTGGTAGAGTTTCAAACGAGTTTTAGAAGGATGGCACTGTAACCCGCAGAAAGGTGATGGATTTTAGGGGTAAGTACCTTACGGATGCTATTTCATATAAAAATTATATATTTATACAATTTTTTAACCGATCGAATCATAGACCCAAAAATCTGAATCAAATCGAATCCTGAGAGAGTCAAACATCCTCACCCCTAATTCCACAAAGCATGAAAAGTTGAATGATTGAAGCAAAAGTTTGCATTTTCCGATTAGTGATTTATTGGGCCCTATTCGGCCCATCGCGAAATTGCAACTAAGACCGTTTGAACCATGAGGTGATGTTTATGTTGCATTATGATTGAAATGTTGTATGTGACCTGTTAAATTCTTTTAAGAACACTTAGTATCTGGTTATTTTGAGGGCATTTGAGCATGAAGCTCCTTCCAAAGGCCAGGTCACATTCTTACCTAAAGCTGTCATCAGTGTGCACATGCTGAAACTATTACTTTGCTCAACCTTTTACATTACTGACAGTTTTGGGGTACGAGTTTCAGGATGGTTAATGTTGACATAAGAACGTTGGACCTCTCCCTGTTGCAAGAGTGCTCCAAATGTGTCAGATTTTGGGGGCATGTCTTAGGCATGACCATTTTCATGTTATCAAATTGATTTAGGTCTGGGCTCTGTTTGGGTCATTCCCAAAGTTTAACCTTCTATTAAAAACATTCTTTTCTTAATGCAGCTGCATCCATGGGGTCAATGTCATGCTCAAAGGTGAAATTCCTCTACAGCTTGAACTTTTTGAGTTGAAGGGTTTGCGCTAAAATTGACTGGTATTTGGACCTGCACATAATCCCCCTACCTTGACGAAAGCCCCTGTTCCAGCTGAAGAAAAACAGCCCAAGGCAGGACACAGCCACTACCTTGCTTCACAGTGCATATGCTGATTTTTTTTCTGGTGATGCATGGTGTTATTTTCATGCCAAATTAAATCCACTTGAAATTGTGTGGGAGGGTTGTGCAAAAGAGAGACCTTGTTAGCACAATGTTATCATATTGTGCCATGCCAATGAAGTACGGTATCAGCAAACGATGCTCCAATTTTTTTAATTCATTTCAGGGGGCGCAAATATGCAGTTGGTCAAAAAATTCCTCTCAATGCATTTTAGTTGACTTTTGCTGTTCATGGGCCAACCAGTTCCAAGGAATACGAAAAATGTACCATATTTTCAATGAAACTGCCCAAGTTGAGTCAGAAACAAATGGTTTAATGTGCTAAAATCATTTTATCCGAGTCTTATTGGGATCCAAATCTGAGAAAAGCCTTGTGATCTGATCACTTAGTGTAATGTTGACATCCGACAGATGCAGAGTGCCTGGGAATAACTTCAACCTTAAGGGACAATTACGACATCAAAGGGGAAAAGCGCTGAACAAAATCGCTTTGGTGTCTTACTTGGTCAGCTGATACAGGGTGACTTCCATAATGAGGCAGTCATGATGTCATAAGCCGCAGGTGTAAACACTAAAGAGAGGGTACAGCTGTTTGCCACTTTCAAACGGTTACTCGTATCCATAAGGCATTTTGAATATTTCTAACAAACGCATACCTTGATTTGATCTCATAATAATACTGTAGTGGGTCAAGATCAGCAGAATATTAACATTATGACCTGAAACTTGACCTGAAAGATTAGAGGGAGCAATTTTAAATCCCATAATCCCTATTAGGGCAAGCAGTCAAATGAGGTCTGTGGCCTGATGGTGGAGGTTACATACATATAGAAATACACTACGTATATCCTTCATGATGATGAAAAAATGCAGATTGAGAAAACTGAGAGGTGATTTTCATAAGACAACAAGCATGAGTTGTGAGCACATACCAATAAGGAGTGGATGATCTGTAAGAGAAAAGAGCACCACAGCCTTGGTAAATTTGCACAAAAACCAGTAGATAGTACATAGATGGTAGAAAAGCAGCAGTTCTTTCATCCATAACTTTTTTACCTTGAAAATGTTGAGTGAGAGGAGTTTCCTGTTGCATGTGCATGATGAATCATCTCCAATTTGTTGTGGCGGGAATGCAATGAGTCAGGAGCTGTTTAAGTCTTCAAGCTGAGTTTGGGTCTGACGAGTACCCTTAAAAAAGTAGGTTGCAGGAAATTCACGAGTTATCAACAGCTGCCTCTGTAAACACATCCAGAGAAAGGAGTGATGACATCAACAAATCTGAGGTCCAGATGGGACAAGATGCAACTTCCGCAACATGTTACCAACTTACCATTGACTGTTATCCAATACAAAAGGTTTCAGTGCTCACATCAGCTTCACCTTCACCTTTAAAACCTTTTTGTAAAGGGCTTTTTCTTCCTATTTTCATCCATTTTGTTTTTGTAGCGTCACAACTATCGATCTAATCAACAAAACCTCTGAAATCAGATTCAATTGCCAATTCAGGGCGCTAAAACCAAATGAAAGTGATATTTTACTGTACAGTACCTGTTGCAAGCATTAAATTATATCTTTTAGGTCTATGAAACTGGTCTAGACTGCACATCTTATGGTTAAAAGAAAAAAAAAAAAGACGGGCGCACAAAATTGTCCTTGGATGTGATTGGGTGCGTCTCAATGTGCCATGCAATTGGCTGGCAACCAGTTCAGGGTGTACCCCGTCTAGACAGCTAGGATAGGCACCAACAAGCCAGCGACCGTAGTGAGGATAAGCAGCTATGGAAAATAGATGGATGGACTCTGTACGCTTTGACGATGACATCTGAAACAGGAGCTGTTCCTACTGATCACTTTTAACAAATCTTTTTAACAAAATCTTTTAACAAAACTCACTGTATTTCTCTGAGTACAAGTCGAGTATTTTTTTTACTTTTTCAACCCCCATATTAGAGCGTGACTTATATTGGCGTAACTTAAAACCGGACCAATTGGGTCCACATATCCATGCTTGAATAACATTGATTTGATTGTAAAATAAGTAATTTGTGTCATTTTTTTTCACGTGTCAGATCGTAACTTCCACACTCTGTTCTCACCACAGTTGTTACTTGGGTAAAAGAAAGCTTGGCAGAAAATCTCAAGTAAGAAGATCAGCAAATAATTTGACCATCCATGCTACCATGGATGTAACGAGCTTGTTTGAAAAAAATGACGAGGAAAAAGACCATGTCCAATAGTTACATCCATACATTGGAATAGGAGGAGCTATTTAGCATGTCAGATAGTGATGATGACTTTTAGACAAATTAATATTCAGCTGTGTCAAAAAATAAAGCATTCAAATCACTTTATTGTTGCAAGATCAATTTCAGTAGTTGGGTCTATGCGCATGCCTAGATTACTTCGCAGTCATCTTGTTTCCACCCCTCCGACACCATAACCGCAACAGTATGTTACTCGATATGCGATGTAGAAATGCCTCTAAAAGTAATTTCATCATTTTAATAACATACACTGAGTGTTTTAATTGGACAGCCATGATGTAGGTAACCACTAAAGCCAGGGACAGACTTATAATGCCGTTTTTGTAAAATTAATCCAAATTGCAGTAAAAAAAGTGTGTGTGTGTGTGTGTGTGTGTGTGTGTATGTGTGTGTGTGTGGGTGGGTGGGGTCGACTTATAAGCGAGGTAGACTTGTACTCAGAAAAATACAGTAAATGTGCGCCACGTGATTCTTACATCACTTTGTCTCACGAGCCAAAATTTACGGGGAGTTGTCTAAAATCTCAGTTTATATTTTACCAAAAAAGTTGATAATAAAATCAATCATAGAGGTTGATCATTCATAATTATTTGGAAATGTGTTATTTGGTCTTTTGTGTTCATATTTGCTTTTCACAAAAGCCATTCCCGCACTATGATATAAAACAACTTTTTATTAAAATACCAAGTCTTGAGACAACAGAAGAAATTCAGAATCAGCTGTGGCAATATATTGTTTTTACAAAATATTGGCATAAGACAGTTTGTAAACACAGCAAAAAAAAATATGCCATAAACCACAACTAACAGGAACTGTACGCATTTTGGTAAACTATTCAGTAAATAACTGCAGCTAAAAAATAAGCCTGACCTGTTTGCATGCTTTATCGTAAATTTTCTTTGTCTTTTCAGTAAAGAGAAATCGGTTAACGATCTGCAAAATTTTGATTAAATTTCATGATTAAACCCTTGGCAATATAAAAAAAATATATTAATCTTGTGAGTCTTCTCGTCTTGTGGGATTTGTGTCTCATCTTATTAGTATTATTAAATGACCGATATTGCATGACATGGATTAATAAATTTGAAAGATGATGAACACACATCTGGACAAATGAACAAAACCAAGAAAAATGGAGAACTAGGAGAGAAAAATAAGTTCTGAGGGAAGGATGAGGTGTTTTTCCAGATGATTGCAGATTTATATCACTAATCTCATTAATACTGATCGCTATTAAAATCTGTCAAAAACTACATCAAGGTGAATTATTCTATTCACTATCTTCAATTACTGACACAAGTACTGGCCTGTCCCTAATGACATCCCCTGCAGCAGAAATACTTCCAAACTCAAACTTGAAAAAAAAAAAAAAAAACACCCAAAGTGCAAAAATTAACTAGATTTCAGAAAGCTGACAATTGGGTCACAAGCTTCTCTTGGCACCAACGACAATAAACTAAACTCTATCTGCAATATAGAAAATAGCCGCTATTGTCAATTACATTCTCGTGTAGTTAGCCTGTGAGCTTGAACCTGAGATTCAATATCTTAGCACGGTCCAATGAAACCATAGATGATGAAAAAAAAATGAAAAAAAATCGCACCCATGTATTAAAACATGGATGTGGATGATGGACATGAATGAATTTTCTCACTGAGGCAATCCAAGAAAATTAAAAAAAAATGTAAGAGTGCAAAATGTGGCTGAAAAAAAAACGCTTTTTTTTTTTTGCTTCCACTGTATGACAGGCCTAACACAATGATACACATTTTTTTCCCCAGAATGTTTTATATGAAACAATGGAGAATCTTAAAATGAAACTTCAGAAGAAGAAACTAAGAAATAAAAAAGCAAAAGCCAAAACTGCACGCATCACGTCTCATGACAGTGCATGAAGAAACAAATGAAGACTACATCATGTGCCATAAAACAACATTTAATCTTCCATGATGCGCCACCAAGAGCAAAGTTCCCTTATTGTGTCCGTAGTTTTAGGCCAAGACTGGATCTTCAATCCGCCGAAAAATAGCACGAAAATTTTGTCCTCCGTTTCGCTGAACTTTCTTTCCCTCCTCTGTGCACACACCCAATCGAGATATTATGACATCATCGACCTGCACAATAAAAAAATTAATAAATTACCAGTGTGTGATTATATAGATAGATAGATAGATAGATAGATAGATAGATAGATAGATAGATAGATAGATAGATAGATAGATAGATAGATAGATAGATAGATAGATAGATAGATAGATAGATAGATAGATAGATAGATAGATAGATAGATAGATAGATAGATAGATAGATAGATAGATAGATATAGATAGATAGATATCCAGTCAATGCATTCTGTGAACCAAAGGAAAAATGTTTACGATCAATAAGATCAAATGTTTACCATAAATATATACAAATACATACAAAAAAAAATAAATATATACAATACGGTACACACTTTAACAATATACCTATAATATAATACATGTCTTAACATATTTACATTATATCTACTGCAATTATTATCGACACCAATTGAAATGCATTGGAGGGAACAAATGCTAATTTAAAATAAATTTTCAAATTAATCAGCTGATTAATTGGTAACGTATTTTTTCTCCCAAAAATCAGCATTAACTTAAAACAAATCCACATTGGTCGATTTATCATTTTGAAAGGCTGCACTACAGTAAACTTTAAATATTTACCAAAAGTTCTCACTTGATAAGTTAAACCCCTAAAGAAATTTGGAACACTGCACGCACAAAAAGTGTGACCTCCGTGGAGCAGACAGAAAACAAACACAGTTGTGTTTGTCCTGCAAACACAAAGTGCTCCACGTACCAGCTCCTCATTGGGGACCTGTGTAAACAATGGGTGATCCCTGAAGTGCTTCACCATCCAAAGGTGGACTTCCTCCACATCTGTGATAGTGTAAACCAGACCCTAAGAAGCAAAAACAGAATGGCCGGTAAAATTTAAAAAATAAACAGTATATTCACCTTAAATGTGAATGAATGTATCAAACATTTAATTCACTCACCCCAGGAAAGGTTTAGAACTGTTAGCTTAAACTGAAAGCATATCACAAAGCCCCAAATTGGAATCATACCGTTTTAATCTGATTTTACATTACTCTTTCAAATAAATGGCCTACAGATGACTTTTCACCGGAAATGTGCCCAGATATTACCCGTAAAAATACCAATTGTGAAGAAATAACTGGACATCCTTGTAAACCAAGCTTTTTAACAGCCACGCAGCAGAGAAAAAACAGACATAAAAACACCATAACTTCTCAGACTACACTATGAAACCCACCAGTTTAGAAAGAAATAACTACACGTTATAGAACACCAAACCTAACAGTCATAGCTTGTATATAAATTGCCACGATTAACTCATTCAATCCCTAAGACATATTTTTAAATATGAGATAATTTTACTCATGAGGGTAAGCATTCGATCCTAGGTATTTATTTATTCATACAAGTGGTGAGCTAAAGGAGTATCAGAAAATGGATGCACTGAATGAGTTCAGTAGTTTGGTTTGTAATGAGTGAACACATGCCTTTTAAACCATTCATCCAGCATTCTGTCACTTTTGCAAAACATCAATTTCATGATTTAGCTTCTTTTTAAATCTTCATTTTTTTAAATGTTGGATTCAAATTATTTAGATTTATATCCCAGTCCTAGGTTAAACTGACACGAACCTTTTAAAACAATTAATCAGTAAATAGGCAGTGAATGAGTTTACTTATTCGCTGCCAGCCCAGTAAAAATGCATCTTTGATCTTTAGCCGTCACTGGCAGTGAATGAGTTAAGCAATAAAGCGGAAAATCATACAAACAATATATGAATCCAAGTAAGGCGGTAAAAACTTTTTCAAGGTACTGTAGGTATATTTGGTGGCTTGCAACTTGGCCTAAATCCAAATGAGGGTTATGGAACCATGACAGAGTTCTGTGGTCCAGTGAGAACTATTCCACTTACTAAGATTGCTGTGTAAATTGCATCGAAAGGTTTCATCACATGTGCCGAGCAATGATCTTTGGCAGTATGATAAAAATAACCCAGAGACAACACAGAGGTTAATCCCCTATGTCGCTGCAGTTTACATTGGTGACAGCACAGATAGCTTTACGAGAACAAGGACTTCTTAGAAAACTCAGTCATGCCACACGTTACATATTGAATTGCACTTTACCTCACTTTTTTTTCCCCAGAGGAGCCAACATGGGAAAGACTGGACACATTTTTTTCAGCTCAGCTGTCTCAAAAGTCAATTGTGTTAGAATGCAAAAAAAAAAAAAAATCTTGTCCCTTGTTGGCTGTAAATCATTCTTTGTGGGGAGAACTGTATCATGTAAGTCAACTTCTATGACAGTCGTCCCACCTGCCAGCACAATTATGGCTGCTTGCCAAAAAGAGAAGGCCGTGCATGCACACACATGGCAAAGGAAAAATCAGAAAGCTTAATTTGGCACAAGGCCCTTCTCTGTTAACAGAAAAAAAAAAAAAAAAATATATATATATATATATATATATATATACACATATATATACACACACACACACACACACACACACACACACACACACACACACATTGGGCTGACATCTGCACAAACCGGGAGAAAACCTATATTATTATTTTTTTTTTTTTTATTAAACCAATGAAATTCAGCTTCACTTAGTGACTGTGCTTTGATTTGTGTTGTACATACCCCTATTCTCAGTGTGTAGGCATACTCTGCCAACAACGTTGGACTGATGATCCTCCATTTGTGTTTGGTCTTCTTAAAATGAGGGTCCGGGAAAAGGAAAAACATTTTACTGAGCTAAAAAGAAACAAAAACGGTTAGAAATTCCTCAATGAGCCCCGAGACAGAGCAACTTTGAATCACTCTGATCCACATACAGTTGTAGTTTCCATTTTTAAAACAATTACTTTGAAACAATATAACGCAACCTTCTGAACATGGCAGTCATGAGCTTTTTGATGTTGTTGATAGAGAGAAAGAAAGAGAGTGAGAATAATTAATTTCGGGTATGGATGGAAAGTTGTGAAGGTAATCATGGGGCCAAAAAAAAAAACAAGCTACAAAATAAATCAGTAAGACAGAAAAGTGTTCCCCCAATTGAGGAATAATAATAATAAAGTGTAATTTAAGCTTCTCTGAGCTTGCAAACGTCACTTCAATGCCCTCGGAAAAGAAGTGAGCCATGATTGGTCATTATGTGAGCCCAGAGCAATTGTGATGTCATTTTCAGTTGACAGCAAGTGGCAAAACGGTTGCCCTCTGAGGTGGAACAAAACAGCTGTATTTCGCTGCTTGATTTATATTCCACAAGCACAATACTAACTAGAAAACTCTGTTTAGAATATCCTTATCTTATTATTGCAAGGAAATGTTTGAATTGATTTTAATACCTTCTTTAATGTTTTCAAATATAGTCAGTTGAAATACCGTAGTTTAATTTACACAGAGGTGCCCTAAAATGGATTGTGCTCGATTTTAGAGGTTTTAATATACGTGGATAGCTTTTACAATCCAGCATATCAAACCCATGCCTTGTGACACGAATGGAAACAATCAGCTTTTTTACACACCTTTGAGAGGTGTGCAGCAGTCATGGACCAGGAGAGCAGACAAACATACCAGTAATTGACCACGCTACAGTTAAAATATATTTTACAGCCTAAAGTTTAAAAGTCACTCCTTATTATGGTGAGCTGTCAACACTTTCAAATCTGCCTGTGAGATCAAATAATCTGTCTTGTTATATAAACATAGCATTTATGACATCATGCCAAACTTGGCACTAGACCATCAAATGCTTTCAATCAAGTAGTGAAGAATTTCATACATACTGCAACAAGACTGGGGCAGGTGGTAACTAGTAATGCACACGTTTTTCCAAATTAAGTATGTTCTATTTTTGTTCAATTTTCTAGTCAATGCATTTTTTTTTTATCCTCAATAATCACTAGGGCCCAGCCAGTCTGGATTTCAGTCTGAATCCATCTATTTTCTATAGCTGCTTATCCTCACTAGGGTCACTGGCTAGTTTGTGCCAGCCATCTCTGGACAGCAGGTGGGGGGGGGGGGAACACCCTGAACAGGGCACACAGGAACAAAATAACAATCACATACCCAATCACGCCTAAGGACAAATTAGTGTCCAATTCACCTAACATGCATGTTTTTTGAATGTGAGAGGAAGCAGGCCTGCCTGGAGAGAACCCACACGGGCATGGGTAGAACATGCAAACTCCAAACAGGAAGGAAGCTGAAACTGACCTCGGGACTCTGAATTGTGAGGCGGACGTGCTAACCACTCTTCCACCATTCGCCTCAGTTGAATACATGTATTTAACACGTTTATACTTGATTTAAGTTGTACTATGTAGTATTTTTTAAACATACTGCCACTTTATGGTGTGTGTAAAGTTGAGACATTTAGGTGACTTTGTTACACAACTAAAACAAGCTAAAAAAAAGTTGTGCAGTAACATGTTAGATTTCTGTCAATGAATAGAGATCATCTTACATTTCAATAAATAATAATTCAGATGGGCACGTGACAATACCGCATGTCTTTACTGGACTGAGACCAACACTTCAAGTTGTCAGTACTAACAATTGTGATTGATATCAGTATTTTAAGGAAAGATCCAACAATGCACATATAGTACATGTACTGTATTTTCTTTAAAGTTATTTGTCATTGTTTTTCAGAATGTTTTATAGATCAAGAGTATCAATGGTTTTGGTACTTGATATTGGAATAGGGGCCTACTCATGAGTTGAGTTCTCATATTGGGATTGGTTTGAAAAAGAAAAAAATAAGTGGCATCAAATGTCCCTAATTCCAATTAAATTATTGTGGATAAGGAAAAAAAATCTACAGACCCCTGATCAATTTATAGTTTTGTTAATATTAACAAGACCAAGTTATGTAAAG
Organism: Hippichthys cyanospilos; assembly: GCF_059441005.1. Taxonomy (NCBI): domain Eukaryota; kingdom Metazoa; phylum Chordata; class Actinopteri; order Syngnathiformes; family Syngnathidae; genus Hippichthys; species Hippichthys cyanospilos. The sequence goes on along the minus strand of NC_142377.1, from coordinate 13,343,708 downwards.
CTCAATGCAACAAAAACATGAATTGTTTTAATTTTCAAGAGTATAATTAAATAACAACTGAATAATATTACATTGCTGCTGCTTTTTTTTTTTTTATACTCAGGCCTTTTGAGGTGAACATTTAATCCAACGCAACTATGACTGTGGTACAATACGTTCACTGTGTAATCTAACAGAAGAATTAACAAAGCATACATTAATGCTGCTAAATGGAAGAGATAAAAAAAAGTGTCTCGCACTGATATACTCTAAACTCAGCTGATGCTATACCTCCTACATCAATCACTCCATTGTTGTACAATCCTGGATTTTTTTCTCTTTCTTAAATCCCTTCGGTAATTCACTCCATATGTTAAACTTGAGGAATGTAATTATTTTGTTCAAAAGAGTACTCTTGAGAACATTATATTAGTTTTGCCTTTACTCAGTCAATGGCAAACCTGTAATTCATATTTATAGCACAAAATTATATGTGACTAGGAACAACTAAAATGAGTAACTAGTTTTCTTATGACAGCAGACGTTAAGATCTTACGGTGTAAAAAATGATATACAAACGCATTGACATGGAATGCATGTACATCCTACCTGTCCCTTCTTGAAGAAGTTGGGAAGATACTTCATGGCGTTGCTGCGAAGACAGGCAATGTTCTGGTAGCTTCCTGGATTGGTCTCACGCAAGGACTTGATACGATCCTGGACATAATCGGACACTTTGACCCGGATCTCCAGGCCCAGCATGAGTTTGTCTGGGAAAAGTGGAGCAAGCTCCACTGACAGATGATGCAGAGTCACAAATGCCCAAAGTTGTACCAAAACTACAGGTCTAAAAGATTACGACGCAATTACCTAAAAGTCCTCCATAGCCACAGCCAATGTCTGCAAACTCAACTTGTGGAGTTTCTTCCTGAGACTGATCCTCAGTAAAAAATTGTGGATACAGCTTTTGCCAGTCCATCTCCTCCGGACACACAGGACTGACAAGACGAGAATAAAAAGTGATTCCCCAGGAACAAAATTAGAATGAAAAACAAGAACACCGTTTCGTGGAAGACGCGAAATGTATGTTCTGTAAATGTTGAAAAGACGTGGACGTCACTTACTAATCAAACGAATGATGTGCCATCGGGTTTGAATGTGCTCGTTGTCTATAATAACGCTTCTGCGGCATTGATGAACTCATCCTGGCTTGAACACAGATGCCACCCCTGATAACGCTCAAGTTTTTTTTTTTAAATATATATGTATATGCTACTTCTAAAACGAGTATTCTTTCAGAACACAAACTCGTGTAAGGTTTGCGCTCGCACGCTGCATTCAAAACATGGGTCGCATATTTTTGACGTCATCGTCAAGCGACCAAACAATTTGTTTATTATTTTTATAAGTTTGTCACTACGGTATTCAAAATCTGGAAAGAATCTCGACAAACCGAAAAAACATTGAAATCCGTGGATGCCTATCCAAAGGTTCTCTTATTTGTTGCACTTTTTGACGCTAGTTTTCACTGGAAAAAAAATGTTTCACACAAAAATTGGTCTGAGCAGTGTACAAAAATACACACATAAAATACATTTTTACTATAGCTTGCAAAACAAACCTTTGTTGGACGTAGTTTTTGAACACTTCATATGCGTAGTGTACATTGTACAAATGCCTAGTTATCATCCCAGTGGTACATCGAGCTACAAGTTGAGTCACTTTAAATAACAGCATTTCATTTATACCTCGTTTACATGACTATTTGACGCAAGAATTTAGCCGTTCTTTCAATACGGATTTTTATTAAGATTTTTAAATACATCAACCTTTAGCCCTGCAAGTTCAAAGTTTCAATAGCTACAATGGAGTCAAAATACACACCTTCAGAAAAACAGCTGACGACCATGATTGGTCCTGACACTGAATGAATGACAGGAAAAAAAGAAAGAAAAAACAAAAGATACAATACAACCTTAAAAATATACTCGTTTATTTTTTTTTCAGCAACTCCAATATGACCAATCCTTTCACCCTTTGGCTACATAGACAAAGTATGTGCTTATGTGTGTTCTGTCTGGACGGAAGTTCTTGGCAGTGGCTAGGTTGCAACATCCGTTCATTTGTTTGCTTCTGACTGCTATACGGTGGTCACCCTCATGACAACTTCATGGTTGATGGTACGGGTGGGCCTTAGTTTGTTGAGGATGCTCAGAATAGTATTGCCAATATAGAGAATAATGCAAGACCTTGAACGTCGCCTTGGCTCCTGCACATTGTCGGGTACATCCACAGTGTTCCTTTCTTCACCACCAGCCCCTTTGCTGTCGGAACTGATTAAGTCTATCGTTTTCTCATAATCCAGCACTTTCCACTTCTGGTTCATTGTATGCCAGCGCCGAATAATCCTGTACACAGCCGGTCCTTCTTGGATTAGAAGTCCTGTGCATAAAAAACAAAGGGTAGGAACAAAGGAAGTTTAATAGTACTTTTTCAAATATGCATGTGAAATTCTTGATTCTTGCGGTGCCATGAGTATAAACAGCAACCCTGAGGTGAGGTTTCTTAAAGCAATAGAACAGACATTTAGCATTCGTTAATATCAAGGCACAAATCAATTACCAAGTGTAAATATTTTACAAATTGGTCTGGTTTATTCAATTCACACATTTATTATACAGTGTATGTGTGAAAAATGCTCATCAAAGTTTGCAGAGGCCTTTCTTCCTAACCATAACATGTATGGAAATGTATGAAGCCTGGAACGCAGCTACAATTATCAAGAATGAATAGCAAATGCCTTAAATTTCGATCAAACTGGTTCGGAATATGTTGCTTGAAGGGTGCAGTGTCGTACCTAGACAAACGAAGTCCATGAAGACATACATGCCATATAATATCTGAAAGATATAATCCTGACGCTGGAATTTGGCAAAGGGGCTGACAAATGACCACATAAGCCAACTAAAACTGGCCATGAGGAATAGAGAGCCCAAGATGATGGCTGAAATCTGTACCTTTTCAATCAAGTTCAGAGAAATGGATTGCCACTGCAGAAACAAACAAGACACATATAAAGGGGTCAGTATCACTTTAAACTAAGTCAGTGGTTCTGAAATGAGGGTACATGGATCTCTGCGAAAGCACTTCAGAGGGTAAATGAGCCTTCGACAGGGTTTCCAAATTAAATTTTATGCTTTTCAATACTGTAACAGCGACAGTGTATTTTCTTTTCAAATTAAGAGCAAATAAATAACATGAAGCACACCAATCATGGATGACTCAAGCCATTATGGTACCTGCAGTGGGTTCTTCATGCAAACGGAAAAGACCCGGTACTTGAACCGGCAAAGCTCACAACTCCAGGACCCCGTTTCCCCGATCCAGCGGACAAGGCAAACTTGGTGAGAGTAACGGACAGAGCCATCACAGCGACATGGGCTCAACAGATCTCCCTGAAGAACACAAAGTAAGATAATTCATGTTCTGCTCTAAATCCCCAAGAAGTGAAAAGGATCTGTTAAAATGATCAGCATTAATGCACGCTGATTGGTTGTGTTAAAATATTGACCATTATCTATAAATAAATGAATAGTGCAGAACTATATTTACAGTTGTCCTTACTTTAAGTGTGAGTTGGTGCGTGAATGGTTGTTCATCTCTGTGTGCCCTGCGATTGGCTGGCACCCAGTTCAGGGTGTCCCCCCACTTACTGCCCGAAGTCAGCTGGGATAGGCACCAGCAAGCCTGCTACCCTTGTGAGGATAAGCGGCAATATATATATTGGATTATATATACAAACATACAGTAATTATATTGTATAATTATTGTATTTTGTCGTCCAATTATATGCTAAGCGTGTGCTTCACTTTTAGATTTGGTTAAATATTCGTATTTTCCCTTATAATTTATGTTGTTTTTGTTTGTAGTGGTTGCATTATTACCAAGTGTTTCAATATTGCTACTGTGACACACCCACCACTCGAAGAGCGCTGTATAAAGAGGGATACATGTAAGTCTCGATGTCCAGTGGCACTATACTGCCCCTAACAGGTCAAATTTGTTAGTACATGCCACTTACTTTCGCATCAAGTACGAGATCTGAATTTTGAAATTTCTCAAGCATCACATTTCAATGCAAACTTGGAGCAAAACAGGGTGTGTATATCCTGCCTTGACTAATTTTTCATTCAAATTGTATTTAGTGATCCAATTTAGTTATTTAATGTCCAGTTGTAATTTAAATTTGCACAATTTTGTTCGATTCGGTCAAGTTTCACTTTCATTCTTATTCTTTTTTGGATGTTTTGGCACGGTGTGGATAATTAATTCTACATGGGACACTTGTGATACACTGACATACATTGGGCAACATCCTAAAAAATGACATACTGCACCGCTACAATTTAAATTAACTTATTGATCCCTCAAGCTTGTGCTTTGATATGATAGCCAGCAAAGCCTGGTAGCTTTGATTATCAAATCAAGCAAACCGCCCTCTAAAGCAATGGTTCTCAAATGGGGGTATGTGTACCCCTGGGGATATGCGACGGCACTTCATGGGGTATATGAAATTTTAACCGGGTTTCTGCAGCTATCAGAACATTTCTTTTTTTTTAATGTTTGACAGCAACAGTGGAATCTATTGCTAAAATGTGTGTCAGTGATTCATTTGCAAAACACTGTGTTCATTAGAGGTTTTACAGGATAAGCATTGTCATTAGTGACACGATTTTCAGGCAGATGAGCCAGGGATAAACAGATGTTGCTCCATATCCTGGAGTTCCTGAATAAAATACATCTAGAGAAACCGTAAGAAGTTCCAAAGCTTCATATATTTAGATACAGATGGTATACCACGTTGTCTTTTTCAAAAAATCTAAATTGTTATGCAGATAATGAGGTACTTGGTGGGAAAATACTTTTTTGCGTATGAAAAAGATTGAGAACCACTGTTTTAAAGGGAATTTCATTTTTCAGCTGCTGCTGTATGCTCTGATTTACAGGCGCATGTTCATTATCTTGTTTCATTCTCTTTCAAGTTTACTTCAGTGACTGGAAAATCGGCCTGTTCGACTGAACAGAAAGATGTGGTCAAAGGAAGCCACGACTTAAAAGATGCATGCATGACATCGGGTGAGTACAGATTCATTGTACCTTGTGCCATCTAGTTGTTCCACGATATGCAAAGTTTGTATTGCATTGCGTCGCATTGAAATGTACCTTGTCTGGACCCTGAAAGCAGATGCGGCACTGCGGGGTACGCATTCCACTTTCTGCAAGACTGTGGAAGGATAGAGCATCCTCCTGCAGGTGCTTAGCTCTATCATCCTTCTCCTTCCTCTCCTCCTTCTCCTCTTCCTCTCCCCCTCCCTGGCGAAAGCGGGCGAGTGGCAGCCAAGAACAGCCTCCGAGGACACCCGTCATAATGGAGCCCGTGTCGGTCCTCTGCTCCTGCTTTATTCGGAGCACAACACCGTTAGTCAGCTATCATTCTCTTGAGGGCACGCTATCCAATAGCGAACGGCTATTGACAGATTAAGCTGAGCAGCCAGTAAAGGAGGACCCCTTTTTTGAGCGCATTCTTCACTTAGTAAAAAAATATGACTATACTGTATATCCGTTTTTAGCCGAATTCACTAAATGCACAAATTAGCCTCATCTATCCCAAACTGTCCTCCCCCCTTTTTGTCAGTGTATGAGTATGATAATAAACCATGTTTACAAACTAACTCTCTTCAAGAGATCGTCCCGACGCCACTAATCGTAATAAGCAAAAGTGTCAAAAACAGGTTGGTCATCTTTCAATCACCTTCTTCTGTCGGTAATTATCTTGTCATAACGTGGACATGAACGATGGCAATTTTGCTGAATTGTGACAAAGATGACGCGTGTGTTGATCATCTTTTTTCCGGTGACATAAATGACTTCACGAAGAGCAATCGCATCTCTATCAGTGCAGTACGCAAACAGAGGCAAATGAGTAGTCGTAATGATTGAGGATTTTGTTTTGTGTATGTGGGCTGATCTATCTGCACTGGGGTAAAAAAATGACTTGTTAAATTTCATTTGGTTTTCTTTCGTGATGTAAAAAAAAATTAAACATGAATATTTTCAGAATGAAACTGTGTACTGCAATTTAATTGGAAAACAGTCAAATATTCCAGGTAGTGAATAAATACAATGATCCTTATAACCACTATATCCCCGTTAAATTCTGATATTTGAAGTTCACCCATGAACAGGTCAGCTTTGGGAAAAACCTTTAGGAAAAAAATGATCTGTTAAGTTGTTTTATACCTGTAGTTGATCGGATGTTTTATAGTGGGAAGGAGCGACTCCTGCAGGACTCAACTTGCATCGGGTGGTTCTTAAAAATTCAGTTGACGTTTTCTGAAGAGCGCATATTAAGTGTTAATGCTGTTGTGGTACTAAATACAGCTGACAGTATTCTTAGGGTCAATTGATGCGACTCCTCATTCCTCTTAAATTCAGCGCACTGAAGGAGTGCAGTCAACGTTCTTTGGAAATGCAAGAAAATCACTATCAGTGGATGATATAATGTTGGTCGCTAAAAAATGGCCACTTGGAGACCACCGTCAAGCCCAAGCATTTTTATGTAAGGATGCAATACCACATTTTACAGACTGTCACCAGAACGAGTACTCAACGGGAGTTTCCACCAATACCAAAACCAACTACAGAGTGCCAAGTACCTATGTCACTAAAATAAAAATATTCCAATATAATTTTTTCCCTGAAATTTCATGTTACTTACAGCAATGTTCAATTCTTCCAATATGTAGGCTACACTCAAAAATAATTTATATTTATTTTAATCATTTATATAGAGCATATTTATATAGAATGTTTCAGTAAATACATTTTACTTCCACACTTCTCACAGTGTACTTTAGTGATCATAAAACTGCTCCAACAGTATGGCCAATACAAGTACTGTACATGTATCGGCTGTCATGGCGATGACTGATAATCAAATAAGGCCAGGTATCGACCTGGTACCAATATTATGTACCGGTACCCACCTATACTCATTTGTATGTGACATTAAAAAAAAATGCAAAAGAGAGGCCCTGGATGAACAGACGGCACAGTTGCCAAACCTGACCAGACAAACAGTTGAAATAACCAATCAGCAAACAGTGTGCATGCCGTCATTAAAGCTTCACATGGAAGTCGAGTAAATTCAACATGGCTAGTCGGAGAGCCCGTAGTGAATGAGTGTGAATGTCACTGCTGCGGTAAAAATGTGATGATTCATGGTGTTATAAGTGTTACAATGTTTGGTCATTTAACTCTTGAGCGCAACAGTGACTGAGACAAATTACCGTCTCTCCCACACACCACCAATGCCGAAAAGTGATGTTGCTCACAAAGAATGTCACAGTAAATAAAATAATTTGATTGCAATGATAGTTTTGAACTGGGCCAAACAGCAGTCAATGAGAGTCCTTCCAGACCAACAATATTTCTCTCAAGAAAGTGAGTGTCAATACTAAGAACTGGACATTCTTTGTAAATGGTTAAAGCCAAAATGCTGGTCACAGCAGCTGCAAAGAGGCCTGGAGCAACATTAAAGTAGCTGTAGAAATTTTTTTGCAAGTACAGGCTGTGTTCAACACGTGATGACATGGACAAAGGTAAAGTTGCAGCTTTTTCTTACAAAGACAAAAACTCAAAGACTGCCCAATTATGAAAACATTTGGTTCAAAAACACCAAGAGAAAAACAATCAAATCAGCATCACGCTTCAGGGGTGCTTTTACTTATCAATCCAGTTGAAAATGATTACTTCATACTGTCGTGCTTTGTTCTTTGTGACTGATTCGTCAAATAGCTTTTGACGCCTCACATGATGACATTCAGTGCAGCGCCATCATATTTATGAAATCTGTAGTTCGATTTCGCCCCTCCAGAAAGCCAGAGGCGGTCCTCCCAGGCTCACAGAACCACTGTTACATACGTAACTGTCATTTTATTGTTTTGTTTTCTTGTTGTGAGAATCTGAGGAAGTTGAAGCTGGAGTCAGCACTTGTCTCCTAGGCACTGGACTATTTAACTCCTAGACCTCAGTACATGCAGCTCCAAACCTGTGTTTCTAAGACTGTCCAGTGTAGTACAGGGACCCCACAAGGAACTGTTCTGTCACCCTTTTTGTTTACCCCGTACACATCGGATTTCCAACGTAACTCAAACTCCCGTTTTCTTCAGAAATTGTCTGATGACTCAGCTGTGATGGGTTGCGTAAGGGAGGCTATGTGGGACAGGACACAAATAGGGAATTTACCACCTGGAGAAACCTTAACCACCTGTGGCTGAACATCTCAAAGACCAAAGAAATGGTCTTTGATTTCAGGTGGAAGAGGCCCGAACCTGATCCCGTCCTGATCCTTTAATGTCTGCGAACCATTGCTGTGCTCTTTTTATGAGACTGTTGTGGCCAGCGCACTGTTTTAAAGGGTTATGTGCTGGGGGGTGGGCGCTCGCACTCCACACAGAAACACACTCAATAAACTGATAAAAAAGGAGGGCACTGCCATTAGCATCATTTAGGATTTTGTAGAGTACGCCTGAAAGATGTTCTGCTGCTGTAACACCTCAATTTTCTGCAAAGGAGGGATCTATCTATCTATCTATCTATCTATCTATCTATCTATCTATCTATCTATCTATCTATCTATACAGTAGACTTTAAAAAAAAAAAAAAAAAAATATATATATATATATATATATATATATATATATATATATATATATATATATATATTTTTTTTTTTTTTTTTTTTTTTTTTTTTATTTGTACATTACATCAAGGTTCTTTCCCGCTGTACCGTCAGTCTTAAGTGGTCCTAATGCTCCATCCCCTTTGGAAATAAAGGAAAGTAAGGGGAAATAAATGCAAAGTAAATAGGCAGTGAATGTAAGGATTAAAAAATAGAACTTCAAATGTTTCAAGTGCAGTATTTATTAGAGCGACTGCTAAGGTTAAGAATATTCTGAGATAAGGCTGTATACATATTAACTGGATAGTATATACTGTCAACACACTCGTTTCCGTGTATTAACTGTAGGTATACTTGTTAACACAAGTACCCTGCTGAGCAAGAGTACCCCTAAAATAATACATATCTTCCAAGTCTTGAGTTTTGTGAAAAATAATCTGTAGTCTCCACTTTGTTGATTGGCACTCTTATTGTTAACACTCAATTATTAGTACTGCATGATCTCTGCTACCACGTAAATACTCTTTGGTGCGTTAATTAATCAATAAATAAGTACGGAGTCTATAAATTTATTACAAAGTATTCTGCACTAATTTTCTTAACAGGCGTCTGACAACATCCATATTTAAAATCCGGAAAGGACATTTTGATGTCACTTTTGACACTCTATTGGATGAGTGAACAATATTAATTATAATACAAATATGCTTGCCAGTTTCCTTATCGCGGTGCATGCCAATGAGCACTGCTTCTATGTAGCACCGCCTCCGAGCGGATTTTCTTGAAGCAACAGGAAGCGACAACCCCCCGAAAAGAGTGCAGACTGCGAGGAAAAAGAAAGGGTGGGAGCGGAGGTCCAACTCCTATCGATTGATTTGTCTTTTCTCGATCGAGATCCCTGGGCCGGCTGCAAGACTAGACCTGGCCGCCCCTGAGCCCTTGTGTGTCGGGGTAAACTTCGACGTGGCACAGCATCGAAAAGCATGTACGCCTCATAAAGTTCGAAAAGAAGCGGACCCGGTTCTGGAGAGAGACCAAGGTACGATAGTGTGAAGCAAAAGTGTGTGACAAATATCTTTGCTTTTTCCCCTCGTGTGGGTAACAGCTTGGCCCCTAGTCGTTTATGTAAAGCCGCACGTGCAAGTTTGTTCAGTTCTCTTTCTTTTGGAGTGTGCCTCGTCAGAGAAGGTGAAGGTGTGGATGCAAACGTTTTTTTTGGGTCACTTTTTTAGTGTTAACTTATAATTAACAAAAGACGACGCCGCACCACGTGTTGCGCTTCCCCCCGTTCTGGCCTGGTTCTTTCACTGCCTCCGCCCACCGGTCTCCTGTGTCCAGATGGCTTAGATAACTAACAATGTTGCAGAGAAACACATAAATGTATGTTTTAACCGTCAAACAGTCCCACGATAAAGTTAGCTTTAAGGGATGAATGAGTGGGCTCCGTGTTCAGGTGAATGACCTCAGTGTTAGCAGACATCAATGTTGTCTCCAGCTGTTTTCCCTGCTGGCGTTATTGAATAATCAAATGTTATATGCTGCCTTGAACACATTGGACTAAAATCACAAGGCGACATCATGTGATCCGCCTCTAAGGTTCAGGGTCCGAAATTCAAAATTGTGTCGCGTTTTAATTTTGTCACTATGCATTAGTTCAAGTAATCTTGTGTCCTCAACATGCATGCCAGTTTCGATGCAAGGCCAAAATCGGTGGTTCTGTAAGTGACCAAACAAAGTACAAAGCTCTTCAAATACCACCGCCGTGACCAATATTATTATACAGTAGAAAATAATGCATACGCCATGAATGTTCAAAGTATGGCCCAGGGGCAGACTGCGGCCTGCCATTCATTTTTCAGCGGCCCTTGGAATATATAATTATTGACATTTGGAAAGGCCCACAAAGCTATTGAAATGTGAAAAAGAAAATTAAAGCAGACTTCGCATAGTTCCATTTTTCTCAAAAGAAAGTTTGGACACCAAAGTGTTCACCAAAAAACACGGCAATTGCTTTTACTCAATAAGTATTTCAAGTTATACAATAATTTGCAATCCACTGTAACAGTATACAGTCTTGAGTGTTCACACAGCACTTAAATATGTAGAATAAAATATAAATAGCTGGCTATGATTTACGCGTACTTAATCTACTGTAAATATTTGAACGTTTAATCCACTGTAACATAATGCACAATTTAGCAGTGTATTTAGTGATTTAGAACAACTGGTCGTTGTCTTTACCCTTCTTATTGCTCAATGTCGGTTGGGAAATGCTACAGATCAACCATGACGCGAAATGAGGACAAGCACTATAGAAAATGGATGGCAGAGGTCGTGTGGTCATTTGTCTTGACTTCATAATGATTGCCACAAGAACAAACTTGCAGTAAAAGACATTTGCTGTGCATCAGCTCATATAATAGCCATCAAACACAGGAGATTCTAGGCAGTGCCTTTCCTAGACTCCCGAGCACCGCCAGGTAACCTCATTGACTCCCCAAGAATTTGTATAAGCACACGTATATTATATTTATTAACTCATTCAATGCCAGGGATGTAATCTCACTTTTTTTTTTAAGAGTTCAGACATTCAATCCCAGATACTTAAGTGTCAAATTTAATGAAAAAATGAAAATGCGTCCCTGGCATTGAATGAGTTCAAAAACAAAACAACTAAATGCTTCATCCTTTAGCAGTGTCGCTCAACCTTTTTTCTCGAGAACTCTTTGGAAATTAAAAGATTAAAAACACGTTGTGTAATTGGGGTTAGAGATGTGTGCACATACAAAATATTATAAACATGAAGTGTCCTTTTGGGAAATCGTCAAGATCTGCTGAAGAAGTTATTTACTTAATTTGAAATAACATTTTGAAGTGATAGACAGGCGATACTCGTTGGCATATAATGTCTTGGGTCAGACCGTTCTGATATGGGCTGTAGGGTTATTCTTTGCCCACCCACCCAATATTTTTTACCACATACACGGGTTGTGAAAATTATTAATCACTCGCACACTTTAAGTTGTAAAGCTGGCTGGAGTTTTAGCCTGCATTATTGCTGGTGAGGTTTTGCTATTGATCCGAAAGTAAAAATGCGATGATTGGATACGACAACAAAATGACAATTCTTGTCGTATACAGCAGGCATGCGTTTATTGAACTTCTGATCTTTTTCTTATGAGGCAACCTTGCAAAAGCGAAGTTACATTCCGACATGCTGTGAACAAGTTGGACCGCCATTTCACAGCATTAATATTTTGGAAACCGACGAGAGGGACGCACTACAAAAGGCAGTTGATTCATTGCCTGAAGTGTTTGGCTTTGTAAGTGCTTCTCTTCATTTGTCGCTGCACTTCAATCACTCTCCCCTGCAGACACAATCCACGCTGCGGCCCATTTCTCCGCCTTGAACAAGCTCTGACCCAGCAGGGCTTAGAGGCACCATCAAAGTCACACACACCTCTTGACAGCATTAGTTTAACCAAAGAAATTAGGCCTCTCGGGTAATAATTGATCTACAGAACAGCCCCTTTTCACAAACAAAAAAAGTGATGAGACGGCACAAAAGCCTAAATGTTTGGCATTTAAATTAGAAATGTCAAGAGATGTAACAATTAATAAAGTTCTGTAATTCATTGAAGTCTGAAAAAAACTTACCTTTCTTTTAGATTAATATATGACAAAAAAGTGGCTTAAATAATGTATTTTCTTTAATGGATGCATTGTATTTGAGCCTAGTCCCAAGTGCGAACCTTTAGTTTCAACCATCAGTTTTAAAAAAAAGTTTTTTTTCTTTTTTAAATCACTGAAAAATGTTAACATTGATTAAAAAAAAAACATCGTCTGTCCTGTCTGTCGCAGAATTGCTTAAACGCAACTCTCACTCCATTTTCACTTTTTCTTTTGCTCCTAAACTTGCAGGTTATGCCAAACACAATGACAGCCAATCAGTGTTCATTACAGGAATGACCTTTTTTTTTTCCAACCCTCAACTCAAGTACAATAGGACAGATGCATAAAAACGAATCTCAAAACATCAAGTTTGATAAAGAAATAGATTAACGCTGCTAATCTGTGTTTATTTAAGAAGAATAGAAGAATTTGCTCTCTGTGGTCATCTCTGCTTGTTCTTGTATTCTATTCCAAGATCATGTAATACAATCTGTATTTCTTTCTCAGTGTGAAACCGGTCATGGCCCACGGCACCAGCGTCCAGTATGAGCGAGTGGCAGAGATAGGCGGCGGAGCTTACGGGACCGTATATAAGGCCCGTGATACGGAGAGTGGTAGGTTTGTGGCTCTAAAAAGCGTGCGGGTCCAGACAGACCATAATGGCCTCCCCATCTCCACGGTCAGAGAGGTGGCTCTGTTAAAACGACTGGAACAGTTTGACCACCCCAATGTGGTCAGGTAAGATAGTGAGTGGCGGTGCACTCAGCCTGTTTTGTGTGGTTTCTTGTCAGCGCAGCCTCAGAGATCCTCACTCTTCTTTTGACTCTTCCAGGCTTATGGACGTGTGCGCTACCCAGAGGTCGGAGCAGGAGACTAAAGTCACTTTAGTCTTTGAACATGTAGAGCAAGATCTCAAGACGTATTTAGAGAAAGCGCCTGCTCCTGGGTTGGCCCCTGAATGCATCAAAGTAAGTACAGCAATTTTAATCATGAGAAATTGTTGGATCTAAACTCATTGACCAACAGAACAAATTTTGACATTTATAGTTCAGGTTTGAGAGATAATGTTGGAGAGATAACAAATTTTTGATAAGTTACAGATTGTTGTAACTCCGTCGGATGCACTGGTATTGGTGCTGAACCTTTTCAAATTGCCGCAAAACTTTCATTGAAGTTCCTTCAAGTACCCCCAGGGGTACTAGTACTCCAATTTGAGAACCACTGCCCTACACTATGAACAATTGTGTCATTTGTGTGTGCTTAGACAGATATCAAACTATTTGTCAAAAAGAGATGTTTGAATGCTTCAAGGAGTTTATTGACTAAAAACATACACAAACAGAATTTCATGTATATTAAAGCCTACATGGCTTGCTTTTGCAATGCTGTGCTAGCTTAATGCTAACACTTGTTGAAAAACACTGAGCAGGCTAACGATTAACATCCATGCAACAGTATAATGCTTGAAATAGTGAAAATTCAAACACAAACATTGAAACAACATGCACAGAATGATGGTATAACATTTCACATGGGCATATATTGTTTCTATTCTGTTAAGAATATGTACCATTGATCTTTCTGTTACTACCTGCAATTGTCGTTTTATGGGAGTGGGTATCATTAGCTTCTTCAACTAGGACTTTGTGGTGTCTGGTGACATGTATCTGCTTGTTTTTGTGCAGGACTTGATGAAACAGCTGCTGTGCGGTCTGGCATTCCTACACTCAAACCGTGTGATGCACAGGGACCTGAAACCGGAGAATATTTTGGTAACCAGCCAGGGTCAGGTGAAGCTGGCTGACTTCGGACTGGCGCGCATGTACAGCTGCCACATGGCCCTGACTCCTGTGGTAAGAACCATTGTGAATTTTATGCATTTATATATTTTTCATGTATTTAGTTACACATTAGCTGGATGTTAAAGGAACATGTTTATAAATATATATATTGTGGCACACTTTCAATTGAGAAATAGAATACTTTCTTGCTGAGAATGCAAACAAAATAATGCTTTGTTTATTTTTTTTATTCTTGGTCAAAAACCCATTGGTATTTTTGTCCTTTTTCCATTTTAAGGGCTCAATCCCCCAAATTTCTTTGCAACAATATGTTGTAAACGCCCTCAACTATTTTAATGTGGTCATCTGATTAATATTGCAATTGTGGAACATGATCAAACATAAAAATCTACCCATATTTATAAATCTCAGGGGGTGGTCACTTTTTGTCACCTGGAAATGACATTGCTGTTGCACTGTGATGTCATTTTGAAGTGCCAGCATGTGGCAAAATGGCCGCCCCCTTAGATTGCTATAAGCGGGTGGGTTTTACTGCTTGATTCCTATTCCACAAACACAATATCAATCATAAAGCTACATTTACAGTAGTAACGTTGCATAGAACATAACGAAATATATTTTTAGGGTTGACTTCCCCTTTAACTCCAAATAAGAACTTGGCCAAGAGAATTTGGGGGCTAGCATTTTTTTTACTATTTTGAAAGCAGAATTAGAAAAATAAGTCATTTCAGATTTATATATTACATCTAAATCAAGGTTTACTAGTCCATTATCTTAGCTCTGTGTAGCTAAATTTGAATCAACTATACTGAAAACATAGATTTTTGCATTATTTTAGTCATAGTCATTATATGTGGATCTGTGGACCATGTCAATGAAGTTAAACCTTTTTTGTTTGAATGTGAGCACCCAAGCTGTCAAAGCTGATTTGAACAAACAATGTTGACATGGTCGTTGACTTTGGCCGCATGGATCTCTGTAAGGTGGTGACACTGTGGTATCGGCCCCCTGAGGTTTTGCTGCAGTCGACTTACGCTACACCTGTGGACATCTGGAGCTCCGGCTGCATCTTTGCTGAAATGTTCAAACGCAAGTGAGTCAGCAGAAATACTAATCGAATTAAAAGACTCTGCTTCTGACGTCACTATAACGAGAGTCACTCTGCTAGAAGGGTAAAAATTGGATTTTTAATTTGTATGTAGAATGTGGGGTTTTATCATGGAAAAAGTTGTTTAAGAACACCTTATTTTATGGTGTAGTGCGGTTGTACACTGTATGTCACGTTCGTTCAAAATTGAGCTGAAGTAAAGGCTGACTTTGTCACACGGGTGCAAGCGTACCTAATAAGTTGACCTAATGATTAAGTGTCTCCTAATTGAACATTCAGCTCATTTGCATTGTGAAATAAGTTCTCATTTTTTAACTGTCATAATGACCCTACTATTGGAAGTTCTATTCACAATCTGAAAACCCAGGAAGCAATTCCAAATCTCATACTTAAACTGCTATTTCTGTTAGACCCTTATTCTGTGGAGAATCCGAAGTGGACCAGCTCGGAAAAATTTTTGAGTGAGTCACACATTCATGAAGAGTTACCTCACCTGATTATTCTCATTTCTCATAAATTGGATGTGTCATTGCAGAGTGATTGGTCTTCCACCTGAGGAGGAGTGGCCTACTGGTGTTACACTTTCAAGAAAACACTTCCCCCCTTTCACGGCTTGCCCAATAACTGACTTTGTTCCAGAGATAAATGAGCAGGGGGCACAACTGCTGCTGGTAAGATGTCCATGAGTTGGAAGTGAAATGACGGCATATGAGGATGTTAAGACAACCGCAAGCTGAGACGTCGTCCTGACTGGGGAAATAAAAATAAACAGGATTGCGCCATGTTGCCATGGAAATGTTATTTTACAAATTCAACAAAGTGTTTCCAAAAGATCCCCTGAAATGTGACAGGTGGCATTATAACCATTGAACACTATCATGTGAAAAATGACTCAGAAGATTTATGTTTCAATCAATATTCCCAGAATAGGAGGACATTTTAGCTTCAAAATTCTTGAAAAGTAAACCTTCACTTTTCAGATTTTCTGCTACATATACAACAGTAATAGATAGTTAACTATAGTAAGTAAATACAGTATATATTTGTATAATACCGGTAAGTGTTGCAAAACTGCTAATATTAGCTTTTCTTCAGGAGTAGAAACTATCTGTTTAGCTAGCTGTTACTGCTGACCAAGAGGACAAACTTACATATGTACTTACAAAAGAAAAAAAAAAAAAAAGTCTCATTCTTAGTCTTATGCATAACAGTGTTGCATGAGGGAGAGTGAGACATTCAAGTAAAGCTAACTTGCATGAAAAACAGGACATGCCTTTGCTCCACCCGTTTTTTTGAAAAACGTTAATGACGTTAAGTCCAGCGTATCATGTTAATCTGCTTTCTTCTTCTACCATGCTAATAAGGTTATGGTAGTTGGGTTGCATGCATATTGTGGGATACACAATCCGTTAATAATAATTATTATGTGAAATGTTTGTTAAAACAAATGCTCCTACAGTTGCAAGAAACGTCAATGAAACAAATTATACCAACAAAAAATGCATTTTCATTCCATTTGAACTGTTTCATTTGAGATTCAATTCATTGCAGGGTGTGGGACAGGAACAAATGTAATTTTGGAGGGTACACCAGTATTTTTAAAACTGTTTTCAAACATTCGTTTCTCTTATCTTTTTTTTTTTTTTTTAGATTTTGTATCAGGGCAAGTCAGTTTATTCTGAAACTGCATGATTTAGTGTTTTGCGTGTGGATTATTTAGAATTTGATTGGTGGGATGTAAAATGTTCTCCAATTCGTGAATGAACCATTCATTGATGTATTGCAATGGTATTTCTTTAGAAAGCATAATGCCACTCTCCAAAAAAATAGGTATTTTGTTTTTTGCCCTTGAAAACCTCCGTATTATGCGTATGGGTGCATGTGATGATTCATTTATTTATTTTTTTTGCCCTCGAAAAGTGATGTAGTAAAAGTTATCCAAAACAACAACCTTGATCGGACAACTTGACCCTGATCATTCTTTTTACCAAGAGCTGCAAATCTCTTTCGGTTGCCTGGCAACTGGCCTCATCCAGGATGAAAGCAAAACATCCTGTAAAATGGCAGCTATCAATGTTTACAAAGCGGATTCTAAATCATATTTTAAAGCTGATGGTCAGCTTGTTTAAGGCTCACCTTTTCACATCATTCTCAGCAAGACGGCGAATAAGCAAGCGGCACTTTCCTAATATCTCACTCTTCTTTCTTCCAGGAAATGTTAACCTTTGACCCATGTGAAAGAATATCCGCCCTGAATGCACTAGATCATCCGTATTTTCGCAATGAGGAGATATTGACTGAGACAAAAAGCTGAGCCGCTGCAATAAAACGCAGCAACAAGAGAGGTAACAGCCCAGCTTTGGCCACAAGATTCACACTCAAGAAGTGCCTCCTGTGCCCCGGGATTTTTTTTTTTTTTTTTAACTCTACTATCGGAAACAAAAGGAATCATATTGAAGAAAAAAAAATCTATGTATCACTGCCAGGTTTTTCCAAAATGTAAATGTCACACTTATTGATGTTAACATGGCATGACTTAATTGTTTGTGTTGTGGCTGTCCCTCAGCATTTAGTTAAAGGCTCCTCAAAATGACAGAATTGACATCATGGTCGTGAGCATGTCTTGAATCAATTGAAATACACAACTGAACATCAATCACACTCAAAAAGTCATTTTGGAGAAATGTTTGGCATTTTTGGATGACGGAAGAGGTGGATTTCATTTAGATTCCAGTATTGTTGTTTTGTTTGAAAACCCTCTAAAATCAGCCTGCACTGCAACCGTAAAGGAATAAAAGAAAACACTTTAAATCACCAAACAACTCTATGACTGAAAAGCTTCATTTTGTGTCAATGTTAAAGACTGTCTCAACCTTACTGTTTTTGTTTTGTTTTTGTTTTCAAAGTACAACTGCAGAAAAAATGTTTCCAAAACTATCCCCTGTTCATACCATCAGTCACGCCCACACGGGGGTGACATAGCACAAACAAATGTCTGTGTGTGGACCAAACTTGGCTTGTATAAGTCGAAGTGAGCAAAGACTGCAATAGATAGGAAATGGGCCTTAGCAATTGAAAAGGTCACAGCAATAAACAAATCAACTCAAGTCCCACTATCCAATTATGTGCCAAAGAGGCCTCCTTCTCCCGTACCTGCACTAAAAAGTGAACCAGAAGAATCTGCACAAATAATAATACTACCTGCTAACTCACGATTGTGAATCTGTGATGTTCCAAATTTTAACTCTTAAAATGCCTGTGTCATGTTTTTAGTTTTTTTTTCTTTTACATCCCCTTAAAAAATATCTCAGAATACAGGTAACATCTGCACGAATTGACTACATGCAGAGTCAAACAAGTCGTCCAATTCAACCCCTGAAATTATGTTATCAATATATAAGGTGCCTCTATCCCACTTGCAACAGTCATAGTTGCGTTGTTTATTTTGTTTTTGTTTTTTTTAATTGCGTTAATAAACGTTTTAATCTCTAACTTTATGCTTGCTGTCTGTTGAGTAGATCCATTTTATGCATCAGGTTTCTTGTTCCTCGGTGGCACCTTTTGATAAGGGGAGTGTGGTCTTGAGCTGCATTCTTTGTAAATAGGAAATTGTTTACCACAGGAGCAGCTTAAGTTTAGCCTACCACATAGATGCAAAGCACTCCAGCCACAGCTACCAATGCCAACTAAGATGCTACTGTAGCAAGCCATAGCAAACCCAGCTTTCATGTAAGCCCGTAACGGACAGAGTGGTTAATGCTTTATTTTAATGTGAATTTGTAATTATTTGCCAATGGCAAAAGAAAAACAGCACCATTCCTTCTGATGATTGAAACTAAAGGTTGCAGCCAGCAATTCAAACGGGTCTCAAATACAGTAGAAGGTAAATGGTAACAAATGCATTTTAAAAAAAAGAAATGATTGAAATCAAAATTTGACAAGACGTTTAACAACAAAACAGGTGGAGGGTTTTTCTTAATTAAAAGATTAAACAGATCAGTTAATTACAGATCTTAAATGGACAGCCCTCTTTAAAACACTCATTCATATGACCCTCCCTTTTCGCTTTTTGCTAACATTTTTCATCTTATAACACAAAGTTGATGCCCAATCAAGATTCAGACCGTTTGGCCTTTGGTAGGGGGAGCACACTGAAATAGCAGTGAGCACTGTTGCGAGGTTTGGTATTCTAAATGCTCTCCTGGTCTTCGTGTGTGGAGTTTTTATTTTCGGGGCATGAGGCCTCTCTCCATTCTAAAAATGTACAAAAAGTTTTGAAGCCTCAAAATAATCCATAGTTGTTAATGTATCACAAGTGGTAGTTTCAGTCCAGTGTGTACCCTGCCACCCACCCAAAGACAACTGGGATCGGCTCCAGTTCACTGGTGACCCTAATGAAGACAAGTGAAAATATATGGCATGGCCAGCCTTGTCCAAACGTGGCGACATCTTGCCTCCCAAGATGTCTTTTTTTAAAAAAAATTATTATTCCTTTCCTCTCTCTCCTAAATCGGCCATTTTAACATTTCATTTTAATTGTAGTCTACAAGCGTAGATATGCTAATTGTTCTGTGCATCTTTTGTATGCGAGCGGCCAGGCAGTGAGCAGGCACTGCCCATAAATTGCTTTGGAAAGGACAGAGGGAGGGAGAGAGAAAGAGAGCACCAGGGCAGAAGATCTGGCAAGAGGTTTGCACCCCCCCTCCTTCTCCTCTGTCTCCTTTGTAATGCCGATAAAAATCTGACAAACGTGAGCAAGAACCGCTACCACATCCCAGTTAGCTTCTCCTCGGAGCCAGCAAGTCCAGTTGTGCTGCAGGATTACGGTAGAGTAACTGGGGGGCTTTGAGGGGAGGAAAAGAGGAGGAGGGGCTGTGGTGAGCTGCTGGGCTTCCTCTGCCTTACAGACACGTTTTATTGACTTGCTAATTGGATGAGGCACTCGGAGGAGAGGATGCGGTGACCGAGAGCAGCGATACGTGCACAAGGAAGAATCTCTTCCTTTTTTTTGGAATCCATCACAACAGATGAGATTTTTTCACAACAGCGATTACCTGCTTTTATGCATGACATTGTCAAATGGAGGCTCCAGCTGCAAGACGCATCGTGACAAGTGAATGATTTCCTTTTTTTCGCTCCCTAGCAGGCTCCCTTTCATTTTTTTTTCCATTTTGGATTGATCAGCAATTCATCGTCAGATGTCCTGTTTGATACCAATTGATCGGCAAAGGAATCCTTCGTTTTTGCACGGGGGTCTAATTTATGCGCGAGAAAATGACGGTAAGAACACAATTCAAGAAAAAAACAAATGTGTACTTGCATCTTTTCTTGTGCAGCGATGGCTAAATGTATATGAACCTTAGAATCTGATATCTTTTCATCTGTGTGTCTACCTGTCAGATTTGTACAGGAGTTTAGGATGTATGAATGAATCAGCGGTAGTAGCAGTGTGCATGGATAGGGATTAAGTGAGGCAAAAAAAAAAAAAAACCAGTCTAGACTGGGTTCGCCATGTAAATATAGTCTAAAATTGCCGTACGATTATTCTAGATTCTCTTTTTCAGTTGACTCTCGCTGCCATGACTGAGGTTTGCATTGGAGAGAAGGTGCCACAGTGCTGAGGTGTTGTGTCCCAATGAGCCAAGCAGACAACCCACAGAAACGCACCACCTATCTCATCTCCCTCACTCTGGTGAAGGTTGAGGCTTTGCCAGAGGATGGAGCCGAGAAAGAGGGGGAAGGGAGCCCGAAAGCAAAGGAGGAGGTGAAACATGCCCCAAAAGAGGAGGAAATATGCGTTGCTCCACAAGTGTCAAATAAAGAGCGCGCACAAGTGGGAGAAGAAGTGGGGCAGGTGCATGTCAAGTATGGCAGTCCTAATGAGAAAAGGGGCAAAGCTGAGAGGAGAGACCAAAAGGACATTGTTCCAGTGGCTAAAAGCAAGGACTCCACCATGGTCCACCCCCCGTTGAGGCAAATGGTGAAGGTGTACAGCGGCAGCAGCTTCGAGACCACCGTACGCAGAGAGGGACCTCGCAGCGATGCCTCGCGCCCCAAGACGGAACTCTACCGCGAGCCCCCTAGGCTCTACCTAAAAGGCGAAAACGGAGCCGAGCTCAACAACCGCTCACGTTGCAGCCTCCCGTTTTCAGTGCCGCCTCAGGTCAGCCAGCGCCCCGAAGTCCTGATGAGGTCTCACACGGGGGCCAACTCGGCATGCTGGAGAGAAGCCAGCACCAACTTGTATCACTCTGCCAAGACCCTGGAGCGGAGGGATAACCGAGTTGGGGAGCAGTCCCCTTTAGTGGCAGCTACGACTCTGGGGCCTTACAGGGCATCTTGGGCCGACAGCGACGGCAGAGGGACGCTCATTCGTCCCGCGGCACCTCTCAGCGGCGGCTATTCCGGAATCATGAACAGGGAGAACTCTCACGAGGACAGGTTTAAGGTTTCCTTGGTTACACCGGGTACCTGCGATGTGAACCGGCCTCAGAGAAAAGCTACCAGTCGCACCCTAGATAACAGCGACCTACATTGCCTCTCCGAGGACGCCAGGAGAGGGAAAGAAGGCCAAGGAGGAACAATCCAGAGAGCTCCCGCCCGTGACCGCAAGATGCTCAAGTTCATTAGTGGGATTTTCTCCAAAAGTGCAGCTGTGCCCCCAAATGTCAGCGCTGCATCCGTTCTGTATCCCACTGTGGAGAGGGGCTCCAGCGAGGAGGAGGGTAAGTTCTTCAATGATTCATCTCTCAGAGAACATGACAGAGATCTATGGTGGGCTCCATGTACTTTTAACATACACATTGGCCTTCTAATTGGCCCATTATTTCACACTGGGTAGCTTACCTCTACAGTCACTGACAATGATGCTACCGAGATCATCACATTCCCGATGAAAAACCGATTGCAAAAATACATCCTGATCTCCTCTTACCCCTCAGAATTCAAATAAGGAAGAAGCACGGTAGAAAACTCATTCACTGCTAGTCCAACAAAAATGGATCTTTGATATCAGCGAGTGTTAAATGTTCTTCCATGACATGGCAGATCAAGGCATGGTAGTATTATTTATTTAACTGCTAGTAGTGCATTTTATTTCTTGGAAATATGCCAACAACGACGCAAAATTGCTCATTCACTGCCTGCCAAGTAAAAATGGATCTATGACGTTTATAGCCGTCAATGGCAGTGAATGTGTTAAACAAAATTTTCAAATACAACCATACCTAATATTACGACTAACTCAGCTAGTTAGTCACTACTATAAACATGGCATTTTGATTTTAATTGAGTTTGTGGAATATGAATCAGATAGCAAAAGCTCTCTTCTTTTCAACAAACACAGTATTAATCAGTGCCACGATGAGACTAGTGGGGGTGTATAGAACATGTTATCGTCAACGTTTGGAGTTGACTTCCCCTGTATTTCCTGATGGTAGTTTTTGAGTTATCGACAGAATCATGATTTAAAAAAAACGATGATGAATTAATATAAGGGCTATTCTGACAATGTCAATTTGGTACTACACTTTCTTGCTCTTCCACATTGGTGATTTATAATACACTTGCAAATGTGCGTATTTTTGACACAAATGAGGGATATACAATACAAAGTCGGCATACCCCTATTGAAATGGCATGTTTTTATGGCATAAAATGTACCCAAATACGCATACAACTAAAGTGCTTTTTCACCAATTATGAGGTTTCAATTACCAATCAGTGGTTGCGCAAAATCTTCCAGCGTCTGCTAGATGGGAAAAAAAGGCAGAAAAAGCCTTCTAACACAGCTGATATGTATTTTTTTCAGGTAAGGTGTACATGGTGTAGGTCCCAGTTAATAGTAGAAAAGGATTTATCTTGGTCTATTTTTTTTCCACAAAAACATTGCATTTGAACAGGAAATTCAGCATTTTACATTCATTATAGCATAGACAACACACCATTCGAATAACAGGGCTTATTTATTCGATTGTCTACAGCTGTCAACATCTCTCCTGATAATAGCACTTGGGGGTTTATTTATTTATTTATTTATTTATTTGTTTTTATTGGCCTTCATTATTAATTGCATTTTACTGTGATTGACTCAGACTTCTGAAAACTCTTGGAATTTGACAGTATGTTGAGCTTGTTAAATAATAATCCGTTAAATAACACCAGGGGCCTCAAATGTGATTTTATCACAAAGAGTAAAATGCTTCGGTCTTGTCAAAAACACAAACCGTGGCATGATATATTGACACTAGTCAAGTGAATTTAAGGAGTAAGGCGCGTCCTTTTATCAAGCCTTAAAATGACGAAAGTTGTCTATGATGGTGATTGTGGTATCGAAGTGAGCGCTGAATAATTTGTCAGGAGTAAGTGGGACATGAATAATTAAGGTTGGGGAGACACAGAGCTGTGTTCATGCAGAGAACAACCTACTACTTCGTGCTCTGCGCGGCCTGGTCATCAGCATTCACACTGCCGACGCGTTGACTCTTGGACAGTAGCGTTTTCTACATTTTACCTGTAATCATTAGCCTACGGTGTCGTAAATAAAACAAATTGGTCCTTACTCTGCTTCTATACACAGTGAGACACTCACACACAGAAGTGGACACAGCCTCTTTATGCCTCTCACATGTCGCCGCAACCAAGAGAGACCATTCATTGTATGGAGGCTTCTGGAAAAGGGAGTTGCCATGGCAACAGCCAGCTGTGAGAATTGTTATTTGGTTGGTGGTGTGATGCTGATTAAGGGGAGTGCGGGGATTGCCCAAAGATGGAGATTAGGGCACGGAGTGGGGGGGGGACTGTCGTCAAACGGGTTTTAAGGTAGATCGTATCCCCGATGTGGCAAACGACAGTGTGGGGGTGTTTTGTATCATCACAAAAAAAAAACGTGTGTGTGTGTGTGTGTGTGTGTGTGTGTGTGTGTGTGTGTGTGTGTGTGTGTGTGTGTGTGTGTGTATGTGTGCAAACAGACTGAGTCATGCAGACTAACGATGGTTTCCATGGACACATTAATGTTCATCTCTTAAGTGAAAGCGCCCAGGGTGCTTTAACATTGTATAGCAAGAAATTATTAAAGCGCTTGGTCTTTGTCTTGTTTTTTTTTAAGTACCCTTATGACTGTAGTTTTAGTTCATCATTCATGTATTCTGTGAGGAAAGAATATTTAAAGTGGGATATGTTATGTCTGCAAGTGTAGAGCGCACAACTCTGAGGGAAGTCAAAGTGTAGGCTATGCCTCTTAAAGGCAAAAGCAAATACGTGTAATCAAAAATATGTGTAATCACATAATGAAACTAGAGTTTATTTTTATACAAAAATACTTATTTTCTTTAAAAAAAAATGATTGTGTATGATCCTCTATAGAGGTGTGCCAAAAAAAAGATTCACATAGGACTCAAGATTCGCATTTACTACGATTCAGAATCAATATATAATGTGTCAAAATCCATTTTATTTAAAAAAAAAAAAAAAATCTCACGTACGCTTTGTGCACTGTGTGTTGTGAATTGTAAAACAAAATCGAGTTCATGCCCAAAGAGACACATGCTTCAACCACTGTACTATGGTTAGCAGATCAATTGAACATGGGAAAGAAAGGTAGCCAATGTTTTAATTAATGTACATGCATGTCCATCAGAAGGCAAATCCTACTTTGCGGAATTCGCTTATCATAAGTTTTTTTTTTTTTTTTTTTTCTGGTCGCACTTAACCGCGAAGAATGAGGGAACATTGCAAATGTTTTTTTCATGAGTATGAAGCTCCTACAAGTATGATTGGGGCTAAATGAGTCACCTTTTAGTTTCTACTTTGATTAACATTGGGCAATATTCAAGAGATTTACTGTAAATACTATGTTGAGTCTAAATAATAACAGTGATGTCATGAATTATTTGTCAGAAACCACTGATAAAGCAAAACGTTTAAATTCACTTCGCAACATGATTCATTTAGCAAGATGCTTGTAAAATAGCAGCTGTATTTCACTGCTCAGAAAGGCTAAGCAATTGCATGAACTTGCAAAATTGTTCACTATGATTCTGAAAATGACTCATTTTTATCAAATCAGGTGTGGAAAGTAAAACCACGTTACAAAAATGATTTAATATCATTTGAAAACCTATTTCATATTAGTTAGCAAAGCTGGAGGACTATTACTTAGACACAGTGGGGAAAACATATATAAAATGATTCGAAAACATTTGAAGAGACTAGACAGTAATTTTGATGACACCAAATGCACTTTTATAGTGACTTGACTCTATTAAAATAAATTATCCTGAAACCCAGCCTATTCATGCGTTTTGTTGCATTCTCCAATTTCTCCCAGCAAGACAGTAATATTATTTGTATTGCACCAAAAGACATGAGAACTCACTCGAAAGATCTGAATGTCTTCCGATAAGCACACTAAGGACTAGAAGGGTAACTTGAATGTCAAAAGATATCGACTAAAAACAAATATTACAGTGGACACAAATTAGAGAAAATTTCAATGGGTCATGTGTTCAAAATATAAAGGAGAGTCTAATTGTTTTGGAATTTTCCTGTTTGGGTTGACCTTTTTATGTCTAACTGGGCACAATAGTTTAGCAACCACCTGCATAACAAAAACACCTTGAATATAGCATTTAGAGTGTGTGTGAATTATGGAGTAGGGCAGGCATCAGCTGTTTTATGTTCGCAGAGAGGAAGCTTACCAGCTCACACTTTGAAAATCTCTGTGATAGACGACAGCTCAAGGACAACAAGTCAGACAACGACTCCACACAAATAAAACACATTGTCAGCGAGACATTTTCACGGGATCCTCAGTCGTCATGATGTCTCTCTCGTGAAGAGAAGCAGGACTAAAAAACTGTTCAAACGCAGCTCCACTTTGTTGTGCACCAAACTGCCGCAACTGCATTTATTAACCACATTCTTCTTTTGGCTCTAGCTGCATGCACCAGCAGTCAGGAATGGACCATGACTCAAACTGTCCAAGAACTTCACCTGGTAAGATTGTCTACTTTCATTCCGAGCTTTGATATTAAAACCGATTTTGAGCGCATTTATTCATGTGTGTGTTTGTGTGTCAGGCTGTGTTGGGAGGTCTGTGCAGCGGGAAGTCTGCGCTGGTCCACAGACACTTGACAGGAAGTTACCTGTCATTGGAGAACGCTGAGGGTCGGTTTCACCTCTCATCATCTCCACAATCTTTCATGAGAAATTCACTCATTGACCTCAACCATCATAATAAAAATACTCTCATTTATACCCGTGGGCAATTTTGACAACTCCAAGTGCAATTCCATTCCTGCATGCCATACGGAATATAAATGTTTTTATTAGGGTTGAGACGAGACACAAAATGCCACGAGACGAGATGTGTCACAAGACTTGAGTCTACGAGAGGACATTTTGGCAAAGTTTTTACTATAAAACAATGACAATTATAATTTTCCCACTTTTCAATGTTTTCATTTTATTGAGCAGCCTGCAAGAAAATTAACAAGCTGGCTAGCAAATTCAAACATAAACAGACGAGGCGCTTTTGTTACAGGCTCATTTTTCAGATGAAGTTGAGTTAGTTTACAACATGCAGCTCGTGTTAGCTGCTGTTGTTGGTGTTTTTTTTCGTAGTGTTTACAAACAGGCTGTCTGATATGCAAACATTTTACCATTCATTTCTTCAACTGGAAAACCGAAATATCACACAGATTTTAAAGTAATGCGTGCGTCCTGTATTTCTTCTATGGGGCTGCTTACATTGATTTTTTGGGGGGATTTGAATAAAATGGTGAAAGACAATTAAAAACACAGATGATTAAATAATGCATTTTCCCTTAATAATGAATAGCAAAAATGTATATTTTTTTGATGATTAACACATTTTTCAACTTAAATCTGAACTATGAGATTTTAGAGAGGTTTCTTCCCATATTTTTTTTTCATTAACATGACATCAGATCCAGAGAAGAAGCATTTGACCCATCCTGGTATTCTGATCCATAAAATTGATAAGCAACAACAGCAGTATTGGGCTGTCAGCATCAAAGTATGCAGTTTTGATTCAAGTGCCTCTGATATGTAATCCGACTGCTCCTGGGAGGACTCGAGCGCTGCTAGCTTGCGGCTAATTTATGCTAGCTGTTGCGCTAAATGCTGCCAACAAAAAAATATCATCTTGATTAAGTCGTTTGTTATTGCCATGAATTAGTGATGCTTCCAGGAAGAACTTTTAAATAAAAGTGTTTCAGTAGTTTATGTCCATACATTATTTGGTATACTAAGATTATTTTGAAGTTTTGGCTGGCCTTCTCAGCAGATTTGGCAGCGCGCTTTACTGTCACGCAGCTCATTCTGTTGTGTATTAAAATTCACAAAAAAATAATAACAAATAAAAAATATATCTCGTTCTGCACAGGGACCAGAAATCTCGTGGTGTTTTAAACTCGCGAGATCGCATGTACAAGCTCTTGTCCCATCCCTATTATGTATCGCGAGTCTTGATGATTATTTGTATTATCTAGGTCGTCAGTACATTAAGGATGTCTTGATTGATGGACAGAGTCATTTATTGATCATCAGAGAAGAGACTGAACTCCCAGGGGCCCAGGTGAGCTGGGAAACAATTTACGCTTGGATATAAATGATTCGGTAGCATCTCTTATGTATCGTAAGATTCCTTATCTGCCTCTCCCTCAGTTTGCAAGCTGGCTGGATGCGGTTATCTTGGTCTTCAGTTTGGAAAACGAGTCCAGCTTTCAGGAAGTGTACAAGATCTACCACCAGCTTGCCGCCCACCGGCCTGTCACCGAGATACCTTTTGTAGTGGTGGGCACACAGGGTGAGACAGTTTTGTTCTATTGGTAGGTCACTTTTTACTCATTAGTTTGAAGCAGCGCATCAGTTACACATGTGAGAGGTCCAATCCAAGTGAATGTCTTTGTGTCAAGATCTGGAGCAACATAATGCTAAAAGAGACTTTAAATAGATCTGCTTGGCTGGATTGAATGGTAGATATTTTAGATATTTAGCATTTTATGCAAAATTGGTGATTTGCTACTTTACCGATCGTTCGCTGACATGTGATTTGTCAAACATATTAGTTTAAACTTGCAATAAAGTGTTTTAGAATGATGTTACCCTTACGTTGTTGTTGTCCTGATAGCAGTTTGTCAACTCTGCAGAAATAGTCTTGAAAATGTATTGACTTATTTTGAAATGCCCTATGACTGTGACACGTACGCTTGGACAAGCACTACCAAATTGAGCCACAAACCATATACCAATTTACACAAATAATTAAATCCAAATCACTGTCACACAAAGGCGAAACACTCTTTTTTTATTATTATTATGATTTTAACAAGAATGTCATCTTTCAAATAACAAATAAGTTTAAATCAGGTTGAACCTGATACTTTTTGTCCTTTTTTAAATATGGCTCTGAAGTTAGGTCAAGGATTTGTTTACTTCTATTTTTAAGCATTGATATCTGTAACCTTTTAAAATTGGCTAAATTTATAAATCATAGCTAATGTAAGGAACTAAACTGTTTTTCAGGAACAGGACGGCTTTTACTCCTTTTACCTGATTCTCAGTGTATTCTCAACCTACTTCACTGCTTGCCTATCTCACACACACCCACTCACTCCTCTTGCAAATCTGCTCTGAATATAAATGATCTGACTGTCTGAGTCGTGCCATGTGGAGGCGAGAAAATGCATGCAATTGGGTCTTTGTATCTTCTGTGTGCAGACATTTGCTAATAGGTGAAGAAAGGGACGCAATTTAAAATATAAACGACCATATAATGCACTGCAAGTATTTCTCAAAGTGGCCTCGGAATCAAACCCGCAAGGAGATATCATACTTTATATATTCTCGGCATTTGCAGTAGACTTATTTTCCCTATTTTCCATCATTGATTTATGATTTGTGTCTCCACCAGATAAGATCAGCAGCAGCAACCCCAGGGTCATTGACGACGCCCGGGCGAGGCAGCTCTGCTCAGATGTGCGCCGTTGCACGTACTACGAAACTTGCGCCACCTACGGCCTCAATGTCAACAGGGTCTTTACTGATGGTATCTTACAGCCTCATCAACAGTCACTGTATATACAAATATGGAAAAAAGGATCATTTTTTATGTACTTTTTTTTTGTGCTAGCTGCTCAGAAGATTATGGCTGCCAAGAAACAAGCCGCATTACTGGCTTCCTGTAAATCTCTT
The DNA here is from genome assembly GCF_059441005.1 of Hippichthys cyanospilos. Lineage (NCBI taxonomy): Eukaryota > Metazoa > Chordata > Actinopteri > Syngnathiformes > Syngnathidae > Hippichthys > Hippichthys cyanospilos. The sequence goes on along the minus strand of NC_142377.1, from coordinate 13,314,187 downwards.
CCAAACTCTCCCAGTCACTCTGGAGGCTCCACCCCGGTGTCTGGCGTTTTTCCAGGACAGGTAAAGTATTGAGAATATGTCACATTTAGCCCTGTCGCTCGAAAAATTCTAGAACGATTATTCTATGGGACATTCCATCAATTCCATCAAATAGTCAGGATAATTTAATTTTTCGATTGGGTATATTACAAAAAAATCCCCCATTTAGTTAACTTACCAATTGCTGTCATATTCAGTGTTGTTTTGTGATTAAAAAACATTTAACAACAATTTGGTTACAATGTAATCCTGTGTTGAGCCAACACACTTTGAAAAGTTAAAGTTGAACCTTTGATTGTAAATCACCAAAAAGTTAAGTGAAAATCTGTCACATTTTTTATTAATTTTAAATTATAAAAATTGAATGTTACAAGTAGGGCTGTCAGTATTGATTTTTTTTATAAATGATTATTCTTTTGAATAATTGATCAGATAATGAAATAAAAAATCCTTAATGTGTATTAAAAAGGCATTTTTGTTTCCCAACTGCAGGTTTTTTTCCCCAATTATTCCTTTTCATTTGGTATTGTTTAGTGATTACCAACCAAACAGTTTAGCAAAATCAAGAGGGATTAATGTTGTGCTCGCCAATCTATTCAAAACATACTCAATTACTGGTTGGTTATCGTTTTCCCAAATTAAATTCAAATATTTCCAAATGTCTTTTTTTGAATAACACAATAGATAATCACCCTACTTTCATGACGGTCTACAAACGGTCTACAAACCTGAGGCTGAATTGGAGGATTTGGACATGATATGGACATGTTTTGTTAAATATTCACACACAAATGTCCCAGATTTAGACAAAAAGATCATGTCATTCATTCAAATGTTTTGATAGAGGCCCAAAAATCAACTGAAAACTTAAAGGGACAATGCGTAAGATTTAGATTTAAGATTTTGTGTTTTTCATTAAAATGTAATAAATGATTGTTAAGTTCACCAACTTGCACATAAATGCATTCTTAAAGACCAACAGTATTATTTAAATATAATCGTAGGTCTAGTTGTCATGAAATGATATTACATGGGGGGTGGCACTCCTCCGAAGGCTGCTGTGTCTGTTATAGCTACAGACAATGGTAAATGCAGCATCTCCTGCTCTCCGTATTGAAAAGACATCAAATCAAAGACAAAACAAGGACTATCTCTTAACAAACTCGGACTGCTTATATTAGAGCAGACCAACCAAAATGACACAAGAGGTACACATGACAATAAACCCAAAATGACAAACCTATGTAATACAAAGCCGCATACAATCAATGTATCACTAAACTGACTTAATGCGAAAGTGAATTCAAACTAAAACAGCAGAAAGAAATACTCCACAAATACAATACTCCACAAATACAACCACAATTGCATACCCCCATCCGGGAACAGGAACAGTACAGGAAATAATAACGGTCCTTGAAATGTAATGTGCCTCATACCAATCTTCGGTAAAAAAAAAAAAAAAAAAAAAAAAAGTTATTTGTGTTAATTACAGTTTTCACAAGCACGATCGTGGGAAATATTTAAAATCATCTCACACATGCTGCTATTAACGGTCTCTAGTCACTGAAGACATTTCTCTCTCCCTCTTTTCGCCCTCTCTCTCGTTTGCAGGCCAGTAATGGGGGTCAGAGTAGCGATTACTCCTCATCACTTCCCTCCACCCCTGTGATTAGCCATAAAGAGATTGGCAGGTCGGCAAGAGGAGAGAAACAGGACAACGGCACTCCCGGCTCAGTCCGCTGTGCGACCCGCAGACGCACCGCGCGCTTTTCGGTAAATATTGCCCATTTAAATATGTTAAGCCATTTGAAAAATAACGCTGTAAAACAACGACACTGGTTGTATCCATAATGAAATATATTAGCTGAGTCACCCTCCACCACAGAGGTGCTTGTTCTTTTTAATTAGCCTGTACAGAGTATGCATGCCGTAATCCCTTTGTTTCTCTGAGGGCTCCCTTCAATTAGCGCTGTTTAGCAAGTAAAGTCGAATTTGTCAGCTGCTATGGCTATAATGTGGGTGTCATTTCTGTAATGTGTCAGCCGTGTAAATGACTTATGACCCGTTTGTTATGTAGCTCTCTTCTCTCCCAGTGCTGCCATTTTCCAATTGATTTTTAGATTTTATGCAAAAGTGAAAAAAAAAACACTAGTTACAATTATACAACATTTGTTTAACTGCTTTAATTAACGATTACAGCTGTTTCAAATGCTATTTGTTGCACAGCTCCATGCAGTTATGTGATTTTTTATATTCTTGATGGGTTCTAAAATTCACTGCCAAACATTACTCAACCCTCACCATGAGTTTCACGCTGTCAAATATAAATCTAAAATAATGCTGACAATTTTGTGTATTTTACTGCATAATTCCTTATTCCACTCTGTATTCAGTTTTCAAAGACTCTAACTAAACATTCTTTTTTTTTAACCATCCTTAAGCGTATCGTTAGTTGTTCGATGGTATATTTCATTACCATTGCTAACGTAGCTTTATCGTGCTAGCAGAAGGTGGCATGGTTTGTGCGCAGTTAGCTGTGAGACAGACTGTTTCAGTGCCTCAAACCAGCTGGCGCTGATACTGTGCTGAGCCAGGAGCAGAAGGAGCAGCGAATGAAGATTTGAGGCCTGTGCAGACTCCACAGAAGCCTTGTGCCTCGTTTGCTCAAGGTGGCAAAGACAAGAACCAAGTTCGTAATGGCCAGGGCATTTCAAACTTCATGAGAAAGGCTAGTGTACAAATTACGATTAGATACGGTTACAGAACTCGCCACTATATAAAAACACAGCCCAAAGTAAACAAAGACATTTCTGGAGAAATTGCGTGTAAATGCTGAAAGATGAATTAAATTATGGAAGGATATGGAATGCTTTGGAATCGTGCGTTAGAATGGAATAATTGAATTAGATTGAATAACATTGAACAATTTGGAAGAGCCATTGAACAAAATGGCATTATGGAAAGTCATGATTTTTGGGGGGGGAATTTGGTTTTACTTTGAAAGTAATTGTAGTATTGATGAGCTGAACAATTTAATGAATCGTCAAAAACCCTGGAAATGAGAGCGAAAAGCTAGTATGTTTGGGGGAAAAAATGGAAAATACTTGCCCTCAAGGACCAGGATTGGACACCGCTAATCTAAGTGCACAGCGATGGAAAAAAAGAGGCTTAATAGAAGTGAAGTTGTTCGATTTGGTTTGTCCAATTCGATGTCACCACAGCAAGTCATGACGAAAAAGTTCCGTTTTGTATGTTAAATGGTGAGGCATCCTATTAAAGGGGATGATGAAAACCTCTATTTCTCTTGTAAGTGTATGCAAATCGTCGATGAAGAGGGGCGCCGAATAATAACTGGCCTAGGGCGCCACATTGGCTCGTGCATATTTACTTCCCCTATGAAATAGCTTGAGCGTCACCACACTTCAAAGCACATTCCTCGTCTCCTCGTGTGTCTTTCAGGGTCGGAGAGGCAGCGACTCAGCCAGGCGAAGCGCAGACTGCAAAGGAGATATGGGAAGCGGGCGTTTCATTCCTATCAAGCAGGTAAGACAAAGATGCAGAATACAAATCTCTAGTCCCTCCAACGAACTTCAGTAGAGGACATCACGCCAGGGCTCCCTACAAATGACACATGTAAGGACGCCCGTCATTGTGTGAATTAATGCACACCCCATACGGTTAGCTAGATAATACACTGTGGGAGTTTTTGGCTGCCGCCAGCCTTCACACTGCCTAACCGTATGAGATGAACTCACAAGATATCAGTGCATTTTCCCTTTTTTTTCTGTGACCTCTGTCAGGGCTTCTTGCTCAAGCGCAGTGGAAACTCGCTCAATAAAGAGTGGAAGAAGAAATACGTCACCCTTTCCAGTGATGGCATACTGTCATATCACTCCAATGTCAATGTGAGTGTGTGTTTTGGGGGATTTTGATGCTGAGACATGAGTTAGCTGCGACTTGGTTGTAACGGAGGGTGCTTTGGCATGGCAGGACTACATGCTGAATACCCCTGGGAAAGAAATGGACCTTCTGCGAGTGACGGTGAAGGTGCCGGGAAAACGTCCCCCTCGCGCTGTTCCTTCCGGCGGACCTCCGGTCGGGCTCAATGGGAGGGTCAAAGATGTGCAGGGACCAGAGGGTGTCAGCCTGGGTGAGTAAAAATACATCGCTCTCTCTCGTATTCTTTGATAGATATAAAATGTTGAAATTAGTGCGGTCAAGAGACTAAAATTGTTTATGTTAAGATCTGTAAGTGTATGGTCTAATAGATATCATTTTAATCTCATTTTAAAATTACTGAGAAAAGCCCTCATCCAGATTTTTTTGAATAAGATACATTGTTTCAATGTGGCAGCTCAAAAGATCATTCAGTCATTTATTTTCTTCACCAGATGCAATTGTAAAAATGTACTTTTTGCTGTTTTTGGTAATAGTCCCAAGTGCTGGCTGCAACCGTTCATTTCTACCATCTGGAGCAAGGGTTTCATTTCCTTTTGTCGGATGCAAAATGATTATAAATCACTGTTAAAAAAAAAAAAAAAAAAAAAAAGTCTATCGTATTCTTCAGAGACTGAGGTGCTCACGAGTTTAGTTTGCCCCAGACCTTTCATTATGGCCCGCTAATGTACTATTGACATTGAAGTCACTATTGGGTTAACTGAAGTCACTATTGGGTGCTTTGCATTTATGTGGTAGGCTAAACTTAAGCTGCTTCTGTGCAAAGAAAACATCTTACAAAGAATGCATATCACTCGACCATTATCAAACATGCTGTTTCTTTTTTTGTTTTTTACCTATTTACGCCATTTTCACAGCTTCCTAAATTTGCCCTGCCATCCACAACAACAGCCTGTCAGGTCATGTCAAACAATGACAGCCAATCAGTGTCCATTTCAGGTTATGATTGGACATTGTTTTCCAACCCCTACCAATTCAAGTACAAGAAGCCTAAATCATAAAAGCTGATCTAATCATCATTGAAAAAGCAGAAAATGAGACAAATCTGAACAATGAGATTACAAAATATATTAACTACAGTATAACTGCAATTAGTTGATCACAATCAATCTGTTATTCTGACATCCTTATCAACAATGATGAATAATTCTTAGAATTTTAGTCATACGATTGTAGTTTAAATCAGAATACTTTATGACTCCACCTTCATGGAAATCACTCAAATAGCCTCCTGCATAATCCTCCCAACAAACAAGCAAACGGCCATGAAAAAATCCTTGGCTGAGCAATTAACTATAGCAAACAAGCAAGCAGTTGAACCAGACGGGGAATGGATAGAATAGAGCTGTATTTATTCAACCATTGATTTTTTTTTTTTTTTACTGCAGAGAAAAAAGCTGCAGCAACAGTACCACACAAAATAAAATGTAGATACATCACATATTTTCAAATCAAATATTGCATATTTACGACATAAACAGTAGCAGTGAAGTGGCAAGCAAATGGTGCCAGAATATGTATAAATAAATAAATGCTATGCTCTTGTGAATGGAACAATGGAATAGGAAGAAGCGGCAGCCTTGATGGGACAGCTGTATATGAATAAATAAATCATATTGACACTGCTGTGAATGTATTTTAGAGCACTTCTTGATTATGTAGTACAGCGGAACAAAGAAGAGTTCGGACTTTTTTTTTTCTTCTTCTACATTGACTCAACTGTCGTCATAGTTCCTGTCAGTGCCAGCAGCATCCTGCAAGTGGATGACATGGAGGGGCTAGGGGGCGCTCTCTTCCTGAGGGGTAACAGAGGCGTGCAGCGATGTTCCTCCAACGTTTCCAATCATGCTCAAAGTGTCGGTGAGGGACAGCAACAGAATTCTTGAGATACTACTGTATGTATCATCGTGTGAGATGATTCAATGCCTGCAAACGTGTCATCAGACTCCGCAGTCGAGGGCGTGTCCAGCTCCTCGTCGACCAAAGACGTTGGCTCCACCTCCCCAGTGGAGGACAGGAAGAAGCATCGCAGGAAGAAGAGCATGAACCAAAAAGGGGACGCCACCATTGGACAAGCAGATGGTGATGAGCTTCTCCATATTTAAAATCATAAATAATGATACAATAACTAGTTATAAGGATTTTGCAGTATATTCTCGCAATAATCATTTCTACTATTTTGTATTCTTTCCAGCCAAGCGCAAAATGTGGAAACTCAAAAGCTTTGGTAGCTTAAGGAATGTTAGCAAAACAGGTACTGTTTGTTCATGTCCTACACTTCCGGCCTCTTTTTGTACTTATGTGTCACAAAAAGCAACGGCACCACATCATCTGGTGTAAGGCTACATTTTCCACTACGTGTTAACGTTAATTATCTTATTTTTAATAATTAATTTGTACAGTATGCTGTATAATGACAAAAGTATTTGGTAATATAGATGTTAGGTTTTTTTGGGGGACTGCTTTTTTTAAAATTATGATGTCGTCCATTTATCATATTGTAGCCAACTAAAAAATATATCCTCCTTAGACACAACCCACTGTTTTGTGTCCACTATTGTGTTCATTTTGCCTCAGCAAAAAAAGTAAAATCAATTGTATTGCACCCAAACAGATGAGACTTAGTAGTCTAGCTTAAATGAGTCAAAAGATAAACCGTAGACCAAAAACACATCATTTATACAATGAAATAAATCTAATTCTATCACCAAACCTTGACTGTACATGCCTCCCCTTCTTGAATTGTTGTGACACTCTGGCCACCCCACAAAAAAATTTCCGGCTACGGCCCTGTCTGAGACCCATACTATTAAATTGCATCCATTTTAAAAGGACATGTTTTTGGTCTATATCTTGACTCATCTGAGACATTCTCTCCTTTCCAATAATGTATCATGTTTGGATGGGATGCAGTTAAGTAACTTTGCTGTCTTACTGAGACACAATAGACACAATGGTGGACAAAAATGAATAGGCTGAGTCTCAGGAGGATATATAAGGAAATATGTTTTTGTGCATTTTAAAAATCATGCAGAGCAATAGAAAAAGGGCAAACATTTTCCAAGATTTAGAGTTTATACGTTTGTGTGTGTTTGTGTGACAGATGAAGAAAACAATGACTTCCTGATTGTGTCGAGTTCTGGCCAGACGTGGCATTTTGAAGCCCAGAGTGTGGAGGAGAGGGATTCCTGGGTGCAGGCCATCGAGAGTCAGATCTTGGCCAGCCTGCAGCTGTGTGAAAGCAGTAAAAACAAGGTCAGACACACACACAAAATAAAAATCCTGCACCTTGTTTTCAATGCGTCTGCTGTCTGCTTACAAAGAAAGAATGCACCTCATCCTTGATTCATGACCCTACAATACGTTCGTGATGGCTTTTGTCAAAAAGTAAAAGTCAGTATAATTGATTTTCCACTGCTGAAGTCACTTCATCACAAGCGTGTCATGATTTGAGGCCTGCTCAATATTGTCTTGTGCTGTTATCCGCACTGCAGCAAGGACACATCCTCGGATGAGTGCTTAAAAATGTAATTTCCTCTGATATCTCGAGTTCATTCAGTGACGCAGTTTTTTTTTTTTAAATGGAGACAATTTACCTCGGTTCAAACCCGCTTAATACAGGCAATCATTTTATAGAAGCTTTTTTTTTTTAGAGGACAATTTGGTTACAATCATTTCACTCCATAAAGAAGAGAACAGCTAACAGTGTCCACTGTGTTTTTCGCAGGCTCGCAAGAACAGCCAAAGTGAGGCTGTGGCTCTGCAAGCCATTCGCAATGCAAAAGGAAACAACTACTGCGTCGACTGCGATGCTCCCAGTTAGTGACAAATCGGTCTTCCCCTTCTTGTGTCTGTCTACCGTGTCATGTCTTACTGCTGACTATTTCAAAGCTATTCACGTATCAGTCATCCTTCATCTTCTCATTGCTCTCATTTGAAGATGAGTAATGCTTAACATAACAATAGAACAAAGTCAGCCATTAGTTATTGAGAAATTTCTCACATTTCTGCACACTCGACTAATCACAGCGGGAGGGAGGAGAGAGGGGGTAATCTCAGAATGAGACAGTGCATTGCAGAAATCAGTGTTAAAATCTTGATAACAAGCTGAGGGGAAAAAAACACTTTGATGGCATGTTAATTGTGCCACTGAATCAAAAATGGGTCACCATGATGTGGGAGGAGGGGGACTTTTCTTCACTAAAAATAAACATTTTCCTTCTCAGTTACTATAGTCCACTTGAGGTAGTTGAAATGGATAATATTCGGATTTTATTATAAGTTTTAATGTGATTATTAGTATAGTTGTAATTTGCAATGGAGTAAAACATCATACGAGCTAGAAACAGGCTAGCTGGCTAGAAACAGCGAAGCTAATATAGAAATTAATACCTGAAATAGAAACATCTAGCAAGCTATTTTGCATTCTTTCTGTCATGTTAGTAGTACACTTCATAAAAGGATTTTATAGCTGTCAATAGTAGCGAATGAGTTAATACCTCTTCAACAGCCTTTATAAAAAAAAAAAAGATCACGTTTTATCCTAGTAAAAGCAGGATGTTGTATGCATCTTTTCTATTGGATCGTTTTAGATTGTGCTTTGATGTGACTTCAAAAAAAATGTTTTTTTCTTTCTAAGATCCCACGTGGGCCAGTTTGAATCTGGGCGCCCTCATATGCATCGAGTGTTCGGGGATCCACAGGAACCTGGGGACACACGTTTCACGCGTTCGCTCTCTTGATTTGGATGATCTGCCACGAGAGCTCACGCTGGTTCTCAGTGCCATTGGCAACCACATGGTTAACTGTATATGGGAGGCGCGCACGATGGGCCACCGTAAACCCCCGCCTGATGCTACCCGGTAATGAGTAATAACAGTGCAAAAAATTGTGTGTGTGTGTGTGTGTGTGTGTGTGTGTGTGTGTGTGTGTGTCTGTCTGTCTGTCTGTCTGTCTGTCTATCTATCTATCTATTTATCTATCTATATATATATATATAAACATATCTATCTATATATATATATATATATATATATATATATATATATATATATATATATATATATATATATATATATATATATATATATATATATATATATATATATATATATATATATATATATATATGTGTGTGTACAGTATATATTCGGTAACTGATTAGTTTTCAATTAATTATTGCATCAATGTGACAAAACATAGAAAAAGTAAAATGCATCATTCTCACGAGAGAGGGCGATGATGTGTGAGGATCGCTACGCAATCATTTGCTGGTTCTTCTTGGCCGCACTGATCAACCAATCAGATGACAGGAAATTTCCGCCTGGCTGTACCTGAAGGTCTATGTTATTTTGTTCCAGAGAGGAAAGAGAGTCGTGGATTCGGGCCAAATACGAGCAGAAACTCTTTGTGGCGCCATTGCCTCCTCCCACCCCCAACGAGGGTCCCGACATCACACTGTCGGGCCGTCTTCTGCTGGCTGTGATGGAGCACAACCTCCCTAAGCTGCTTCTCCTCCTTGCTCACTGCACGAAGGACGACATCAACGGGCCCCCCAGCATGGCGTTCTCCTCTCGGTCCCTCCTGGCGCTGCGGCTGCCCGGCTCTGCCCTTCATGCTGCCTGTCAGCAGGCAGATGTGGTGATGACACAGCTCCTCGTTTGGGTCAGTTTACTTTCCTTTTTTTATGCCAATTATGAAATCGAAAGTGATGTAAAGTTCTGACTTAGTCTGACTCAATCATGGCTGACCTGTTCTGGGTATTGGTCATGTGGCATAGCCTGCACTGTGATTGGTTGTTACATCAGCCCATGTGGTCATTTTAAGCCAACAGCAAGTAGCAAAATATGTTTTTATTTTTAAAGGGATAGTCTACTTGTTTAGCCATTTTTAGCAGTACAAAGTTGATATTTTGTCTATATTTATTTTTTAGAAACATACTTTTTCGAATTGTCAGTGCAGAAAATGTCATATTATTTTTTCACAATTTCATTGCTGGTTTGGTTAGCAATATCTCAGAAAATATAGTCCACTTGTTTAGCCATTTTTAGCAGTACAAAGTTGATAATACTTTTGAAAATGCCTAAAAAAAATAAGGGTTCAATTTCTTTAAACTCAAATGCAGAAGAAAAAAAATCAAGTGTATAGTTAATTCTGCATACAATTCGCATTATTAAATTGTGAACCCTATTGTTTTTTCCCTCCTTTCTGTCAGTATGGATGCAATGTTCGGTACAGGGATGCTCAAGGTCAAACGGCGCTGACCCTGGCCCGCATGGCAGGGAGCCAGGAGTGCGCCGACATCCTGCTGCAGCACGGCTGTCCCAATGAAGCCTCACCTTCCGTCCCTACAACTGCTGAATTTGCGACGGCGGCCAACCCCGGCTTCACCGTCGCCATGACGCCAAACCTGACGGTTGCCACGACTCTCAAGATCTCACACAGAGGGGGCGGCGGCGGCGGCGGCACCGGTTTCAGCTACAGCACATCAAGAAAAGCTGTGTCATAAAACAGGAGGGGTATTTTTTTTTTCGGGGGTGGGGCTGCATATTCAGGATGGAGGAGCACATTTTCCATGTGGCCAGATGTTGCACTAGTGCTGTGACACAAGCTCAGATAGACTGTGTGTTTGTGTGTGTGCGTAAGAGAGACAAAAAGTGGCCACAAAGATCAAGAAAGGAAAGAAATTCTCAAGGCCAAATGTAAAGAACTGCAATAAAATAACAAATTGGTCTGTATGTGTTTGAAATGCCATCACTTTAGAGGTATTTCCTAGAGTGTATATATTGTGTTGCATTCAATGCAGCCAAACAGTTCTGTTGCTTTCGTTTGAATTGAAAATCTAGAGATATGATGATAGAATTATATAAATGTAAAACATAAAAAAAAGTGCTTAATTTGCAGCATTGTTATTGTACTTTTTGTACAGGTGGTCCTGTGTACAAAAGCGGCTGGAGAAGACAGATTTACAGATTCTTGCTTTGGTGTTTCTTTGATAATTAACTCTTGACAGCTCAAGACTAAGATTTCTATGTAATGTTTGTATCACTGTGCGCGACATCAACACTGTACATGATTTGTGCATTTTCGATTGCTTGAACGTGACAGATAAGCAACAGGCCGCTATGGTGATGTAAATATGAGCGAAGGAAATGCCTTCATTTCAACTGAATGTATTTAAAAGCGTCATGTCGCTTTATTGGATGTAAACGGACTCTCCTGCTGTGACAAATAGATTAAAAGTATTGGTTGATAGGTTGTTTTTCCACAAACGCGTGAGGATTTGAATGAATGTTTATAAATGGCTGATAATCAGTGTGAGGAAAAGAGGAATGTTGCCCACATGGAGATTTCAAGAGTAGCATATAAGAAAAGTCATTTCATTCATACTCGCTGTAATGTAATTCTGTGTTCATCTAATGACTGTTGCTGAGTATACAAGTCTGTGCTGTAAAGAGTATTCATTTGTATTTTTTTACTCATGCAATGATTCATAAAGCATCCATTATCAATACACGCAGATGACTCCATGCTCTTTTCATTGAGCCAAAAAATCCAAAGCGGAACATTTCAGATTCTGCCTATTTATTTCCGCCGAACTGCGGAGAACATGTTGCAGCTCAGCAGTAATGAGCCAGAAGAAATCACTTCGCACTCATCATCTCACTGTCAGATTATCTGCTTCTTGGCTTTGGCCTTCATCTTTCTGGGTCACAGCACTGGCCTCAGTTTTACAACCTGAACCAGCTGATTTATGATCGAAAGGACAGTCACTTGTTTATAAAAAAAAAAAAAAAGCGGGGGGGGGGGGCATCAATCACAAAACATCACGAGGAATTAGTTGATGGAAAAACAGAGGCAACACTGTTTCGACTAAATCATAACCAAACTTATACACAGAGAATCAATTTGCTTTGACTTCACGGTGAGGTTTGCCTTTTCAATTCTTTTTTTAGGCTAAAACAAGGGGACGCTTGTGGGAAGATTTAAATAAACCAATCTTCTAAATCTTTGATGCTCTTTTTGAAGCTTCTGCCAGAATATGCAAGCAAAAACAATCCGCGGCCAGTTGCGATGTCTCTAAAGAATCGGGGCAAAAATAAAAAGCTTATGTAGGCTAGAAACAGACCGATAAAACAAATACACAATTGGGAGGGGATTTTATGTGATAATCGATGGGGGCAAACGCACCGAATACAGCCAAACGCTACAACAACAGGAATGACTCAAACAAAAAAATAAATGCAAACATGCATACAAAAAAAGCAGCAAAATAAGATGCAATCACAAAAATGAAATGGAAGCAAACCTTCAACAAAATTAATGCAAAAAAAAAAACAACACCTACAGAAAAAAAGACAGAACATTTTTGTGATTCCATCTTATTTTTTTCCACCTTTTTTTTGGCATTTTTGTTTGCAGTTTTTTCTTGTTTGCCTCATTCCTGTAATTGCAGCATTTTGGCATTTGCAGTACATTTGTCCCTGTTGGCCACCATCATTTTACATCTGGTCTCTGCCGGGATTAAAATGCCCAAAAATTAACGTGACCAAAAATACATGTGTCAATTGCAATATAGAAATTGCTTCATTATGTGATCACCGACACCAAAACCACCACAAGACTGAATGATCAATCAAGAAATTGGCAAGCACCTTTATTTTTAATGTCTAAAAACATACTAAATTATATTCCACGGCACAGTACACAAAATGCCTGTTCAAAGACACATCTTTTTAATTAGATACTTTAATTATACTTAATTAAATACTGTAATTATAAAGACTATAAAATAAGATCTTCAGGACAGTGCTACAACAGCATATTTATTTTGGTTGTGCAAAATCAGCATGTCATTTCAAATGAAAAAATGAATTGATGGTGTCAAGAATGTAAAACGTTAGAGTAATTAATTAAGCTTTGTAATTAATTGACCTAATTAATTAGTTTTAATCGCACTTTAAAAATGTCTGAGAAAAACCCCCTACCATTTTTTTTCATTTTGATACATTGTATTATTGTGGCTGATCAAAAGTGATATGCAGCAACAAAAAAGTTATTCCAGTTATTCATTTTCTTGAACAGATGCGGTTGTAACCATTTCCGCTGTATTTATTTTGATTTAACATTTATTGAATTTTCTTAGGTCAATGGTCAAAAAATTAACCTCAAAATACAACACCATCCATCTTCTCCATCTCAGAGGCACTTTTATCTGAAGGCCCCACTGTACTTCATATAATAAGCTACACCTGATTTTATATGGATCGCAAATTTGTCCCAATAGTTGTACAGTGAAAATAAAGCAATAGCGTTTATTTTAGGTACTTTTGACCTTGTAACAGCAGATTTGAAGAAAATCTAATGCCGTTTTTTTTTTTTTTAATGATCTCCACTTATCACCTTGCATGTGTGAAAGCATGGCTCTTTGGTCTTCTAGGCAAAAATCTTGGCGATGAACTCCCTGAAACGCTTAGCATACTGCTCAGGATGAACTGTTGATATTTCTGCACCTGCCTGCAACCCATGCACACACACACACGCGCACACACACACACGCGTACACACACCGATGTCAGGATGAATAAGTAGCATCGTCTGCTTTACACGACACCGATGCTCACCCCATGTTTGACGGCCTTGGCTGCGTGAGCCGCTTTCTTCTTGGTATCGTACTGCGTCAGCACATCAATCAGACCCATGAAATACACTTCTCTCCGTGGTGCGCCTACACGGGAGTGAGGGAAGCTCAACGGTTCAGCCTTTTGCTGATTTCTTTTGAACTCCGTGCACAATCTGGCAGAATCGGTGTAACTTGGTTTTAAGGCAGGCGAGGAGCGCCCGCGGACTTACCTACGGCGCTCTCGATGGCGTACACGTCCACGTAAGGGTCGAACTCCCCGGGACCCATCGGCTTGAAGGAGTTCATGTAGCCAGCGATGCCTTCCGGTGAGGTAGAAGCTGGAAGTGTCGATTGGCTGCTTTCATCTTGATCTTCTTTGCCATCGGACGAGTCCAGTTCCATTTCCTCCTCTTCCTTCTCAGCCCTCTCCACATCATGGATACCCAGCAGAAGGCTGTAGTCCATGATCCTCAAACGCACCAGGAACTACAGAAAGAGCGCAAGCTAGCACAAATCGCACTGAATAATCATGCAATCTGTCAATGGATATCAACTCACACTGAGACAAAAAATACTATTTCTAGTTGGATGTTCTGAAAAAATTGATTTGAAAATTTCATTAGCTTTGCTCTAACCATGCAAAGATTTTTTGTAAGCATGACAGATATTACAAACAATCCCTTACATCAATATCTCTGTTCAGCTTGTCCATGACACTCTCCTTCTCCTCATCACACACATAAATCTTTTGCATGTTGTTCATGAAGTCGATGTCTTTGTAGGTGGGAAGCTCCTTGACCTGGAAGAGCAACAAGGCAAGGCAGCTTTATTTATAGAACACATTTTATACACAAGGTAACTCAATGTGCTTCTGATAAGGAATATAACAAGTAAAGTGTCACGTTCTGTTGGGATTTTGTTGTGGGTTTATTTTGGGGGGTTCTGTTCTTTTCTGTTTGCGTAGTTCCTGTTGCTGTTCATCTCTCATCACCTCGCGTTAGTTTTGATTTGGTCCACCTGTCTGCATTTACCTGCCCTCCTCATGTCATCCAATCAGCTTCCTTTTTTGTTTTGTGTCTTGTCGTTAAGGGTGAAGTGTTTTTTAAGTCCCCAGTTCGCGTTTAACTAGTTGTTGGGTCATTGTCAATGTCTATGTTTTTCCTTGGTTTTTTTTTCTGAGCCTGAGCCCTAGTTTTTCATAATAAGTTTATTCTTGTATTTTTGGTTGTTACTTTGCACTTTGGTCTGCTACCCTGAATTTGGTCCTCTCTTCTTACTAAACATCTGTTCTTGAGTCCACCTTGCTTCCAGCTTCCCTGCATTTGGGTCCTCTTCTACACTCCACCACGCCAAACCATGACAAAAACAATAAAACCATAATACAAATGAAAAGAAGTTTAGTAAAGTGGCTTAAAAAAAACACAGTGCAAGAACAACATTGGTAAAAATTGATTTTAAAAATGCTTAAAACACATTCATCACTATCATAATGAAATATTGTGAATAAGTATAATTTACTAAATTTCTAATGAATTACTATTATTATTATTATTTAAATCACAGTTTCAATGTAAAAAAAGACAACAACAAAAAACACATTCACTCATAAGATAGGGCAGTCTGCAGTCTGCCAAAGCAAGCTCACTGCAATCATTATGCTGCCATTATTAATGCTACAGGATAGGATGAATTCATCACGCATGCATGAATTTCAATCAGTTCTCACAGCACTGACACATCCTTTCATGTGAACTCACCTTCTCTTTAAAAGTTGCTTCTCGAGACACCAGGGAGCCCTGAGGAAAGGAAAAGACCACACAACATTTCTCATCCGCGTGGAGCTCAATTAGACTGGAGACTTATCTCACACATAATTTCACTGAGCTGTCGACATATCACTGTCTAATAACGTGCCCTGTCAAATATCTTAGTGGACCTTGACACCGTGCATCAGTACGCATACATTTTACTCATACATTTAGACTAGTTATATCTGTGCGAGGGTCATAAACTCGAAATTGCAACTTGAAGTTGCTGCCAGTGTACATTTAATAAATTAAAACAAACACTACTGGCAGGCTTGCCGGCTTTACCTTGAGGTCATATTTCTTGTGTATAGGCAGCCTGTGGCTGAACATGTTTCTCATGACCAACAGGTAGGTGTCCTCACCCTCCACTGTGATTCTGTACATGGCCAGGAACTGAGGGAGCAGTGTCAAACCGTGACAGGTGACAACGTGCTGCATGGGAACAAAAGAGCTCTGTTTCATACTTTTTCTTCATTGATTGATCCGACTGTGTGAAAAGCACATTTTGACTATTTGCCCACTATAAAATGTCAGTGGTGTTTCAACAGTTGTGTTAAGTTTGAGGTCAATTCATTTTCCCTAAGGTACTTGTTGCTGTGGAACATTGAAAATGTGATGACCCAAAACTTTCAATGTGTCTTTCACAGAAGTTAGGCATTTCAAGCTAGCAACTATCAGATTGCTGTAAGTCCATTTTAGGGGTACTTCCATGTATTCTATATCATTTTACAGGGAAGTGCAGCAGGACCCATAAGGATCCTTTACCGGAGCCGGTCACAAATACGGTTCATCATTACCATTTCCACATTTGTGTCATAGATGCTTTCAATATTGTGTGTCACCTGGTGATACTCAGAAAGGATGTTGTGCATCTCTGCCACCTCCTCACTGGTAATTTCTTTGACCACCAAAGTGCGGTCATATGATGCCAGCAGCAGGCCCTCACATGTCCCCTCCCCGTCTCTGAGGGGCGGACTGCGAGCCAGAGACACCTGTAGATGAAAACGCGTCCTTTTTACATACCGCATTTTGTACGCTCTTTAACATGCAAATTCTTTTCCACTGAAATGCAAATCTCCACAAACAGGACAATTGGAAAATATATTGCATGTATTCCGTATTTCCTGCAATGTTGAATCAGTAAAATGAACACAGAGTACATTATATTTTTCTGTTTAAACTCAAAAGTGTTCTGTGGGGCATAGAAATGCAAATTTCACACAAAAACATGCAAATTTATTTAAAGAGTAGTCAATACTACATGATTTCAGCCCTGTGTTTTCTGTTTCAGATTTTTTTTTTTTTCCTTGTTCTGTACCTGGAAATCCTGGTCCTCAATACCAAAGCGCTCACGCAGGTTCCTGAAGACTTGCGGACAGTACTCTTTGAATTTAAATTGCCCTGGGAGATTCTCTCTGAGAAGCAAACCACACATCGAAATGGCGATGATTTTTCGTGTATGAATAAATCGCATTGAACATAGCAACATGAGTACATCCACAGGTATTCAATACATCGATCACGATCGTGGCTGCCTGATTAATTCCTACTTGGCTAGCAATAAATGAGTCAAATGATGTGTTTTTAAGATGTCAACTGAAATGTGTGTGAACCTTTGGTGATTTAAAATCATAGAGTAAGTACAAGTCTCTTTGTAGTAGCATCACATGACAAAACACATTTTATTGTTTTTTTTTTTTCCCCAAGACTGTTACACAACCCGAATTCCTGAATGGATTAAGGGATTATTTAAAGCTATTCATTTTTCCAGACTTGAGACTTGGAGAAACTACTTTTTTTCATGTATGCCAAAAACTTGTGGAAGTCTAAACATACATAAAATTACGCCGTACATCATGAAGCAAAAGACGATTCTATTTGATCTTTTAATCAAACCGTTTTGGTTATTGTGCCACTTGCGAAGTGATGCAGTGTTATTCGATAAGGGCGGTCTCATGAAAGGGAAGACAGTACGGTACTTGTTGAAGAGGTGGTGGTTGACTTTGACCTTGGTGCTGGCTCGGAAGTCATCTGGAAGCAGCATGACAGGCACGGGCACTTGGCTCAGGTCGTTGATCTGCGCACACATTAAATCAGCGGTGGGAGTGATTTCACAGGTTGCTCTGTGAATTGTGTGTTTTGGGGTAATATGTTGGAAAATTAAAATTAAAAAAATCAATAGAACTGCATCTCCCCCCAGACTGGCTCACTGGGCATCTGCTCTCTATGCCAGATGGCCAGTTCAGCCCTAGAATTAAGGATATTGAATCGACTTTTGCCATTCTTGGTTTTACACAATTATCGGTAGCAGTCTTTACACTGTTACATTAGCAGTGTGAGCAGTAGTGCTACCACTTTTGAAGGACACACATGCACACTCACACAAAAACAGTCAAATCAGTTCCCAATCACATACCCACCGAGTGATTGACTCCCCACATGAGCACGCTAGAAACGGGCTCCCCGGCGCGGAAAACCTCCACTTTCTGCTGCACGAAGTGCTTCATCTTTGTTTTCCTCCTGTGAGGGACGCGTGACGAGCTTGGAGAGGACATTGGAGCACTTTAGCGCGACTCAAGACTTGCACGACTCCGTCGGTGTGCAGCGTTCACCTTGCGCCGTAGCGATCTTTGCTAAAAGTGGGCTGTAGGAGTGATGGATCAACTTTCTGCTGCAGGTTGGTGGCATTGTGACGCAATACCCACCTTCATCGGTTTTTTTCCCCAATCAACCAGTGACGTGAAGGTGTGCTGTAGATAGTCTTCATATTTAATAGTAATGTATTTTTCTTAAAACTCGTTCAGATTTTAAAAAGCTAAAGAAAATTATTTTTTTACGTAATTCTTAAGTAATGAACCTTATATGGCATTCAAATTGCAGTCACATTTGCTCATAACTTTAATGAACTCATTGGTGGTCAATTAAGGAGATAAATCTGTGAAAACAGCAGCATGACATTTAACAATTAAACGTTGCACAAATCTGAAATGTTAAACACTTGAAAAATCATAATAATATATGTATGTAACTGTATGGAAGTCATAGTTTGTAATTTTTTACAAATGGTTCTTCTCAATAGGAGTGCTTTCAGATTCTGTTGTTGACCCTGAAGGTTCCAACTACTCTAATGGCTCAGCTATTCTTTCAAACTAATTTTATATTATTATTCTTGAGGTATTTAGTCACATGATAGTAAAAAAAAAAAAAAGTAAAGTACAACTACACTCTTAATTAAACACTTATGTTTTTTTAATAATTTAAAAAAAATCAGGTTCCAAACTGCAAGTTGTTTCTTTTTTCTTGAGCCTGCTAATTCGCATTGGTTCGTGCCATAAACATTATTAATAACTACAATACCATAAAAGTTCTGATATTGTAGTTATTTATTTCACCATTATTTATGGCATAAATAATAGTGGGAGGAACATAAATAAGATGGTAAATATGTAATATATACAGTAGGTACATTGTTACAATAGCAGTGGTGTAATAATACTGATCTTATATATGTTAAAAGAAAAATGTGCCGAGAAAGAAAGCAGTTTACCCAAACTGAGCAAACTACATGTGATAATTGGTAAATGGTGTACCTAATGTTGCGTCTACTGTCTGAAAGTCTTGCGTAGACGTCTCTCATCAAAATAGTTCACTGTATGATCGCTAGAGAGCACCAACGGTCAAAATTATACTTGAAACCCCCTGAGTCTCACTGAATAAGAGGCACAGGCTTGGATTACATGAAAAGTTTGAGCAGGTCCTCTTTTATCAGCCGATGCTCGCCGTCTAACTCCGTCCTTTCTTTATTCCAACATTCTCTTCAGCAAATCAAGCCTTTGTGTTTTTGTGACGTCACTGGCATGCCACTCTCATCAACACACCAGCACCGACCGCGTTGTTTACCTCGAGACGACCAACACTGTACACAAATAAAGCACATACAAATCCAAAAGTGTTCACAAACATATTTATTTACAAGATTACTAGATCGATCAATCCGTCTCCATCCATCCATTCATCTCTACCTATCATCCAAATACTTTAGTAGTTATCGAACTATTTCGCGAAGTCGCTGCGTGTTACGTGTGTGTATGTTTATATTCCGTCAGAAACACACCTTTTGAAGTTTCCGCCCAGGTTTCTTTAAACAGCCACGTTTCCCAGGTACGATAACCGACTTATTTTATTTTAAACTGTAATTTTACTTACGATAGATTGTAAAAAAGATCAAACAGATATAAATATATAAATAATTTACTGTACGTATACAGCAAGTTTTAATTTTGACACATTTTAAAAGTATATTTTTAGATATCGGACTATCTATGTGAATAATGTATTTTTAATCGATTCACATTTTAAATGTAACATTCGGACTAGCTATGTGAATGTTTTAAATTGATTAACATTATGACTATCTATCTATCTATCTATCTATCTATCTATCTATCTATCTATCTATCTATCTATCTATCTATCTATCCATCCATCCATCCATCCATCCATCCATCCATCCATCCATCCATCCATCCATCTTGACTTCAATAGCTCACCTGCTTCTTTCTGAAGAAACCGCGTTTATCACAGTTGGGCATGTAGATATCATGATGGGACTTGAATAAATGGCTATCAAGGCCTCTGATAAGTGTAGTTAGCAGCTTTCGACATGGGGCCTGTCAGTTGAGCGGCGATTGATCATTAACTGTCTCCATTGCGTAATAGAGAAGAAGATGATAGTTACCTCTGTCGGATTGTCGGTAGGTACGGGATCTATAAGGACAGAAACAAAACACATTCATACTTGACTACTGAATGTGTTGACACCTAGAATCAGTTAAAACAAATGTCCGATGCGCCAAATGTTTTAAAACGTGGTCATATTTTCTCTATTATAATTACTTTATTAAAAAAAAAGATTGCTCAAAACAAAAATCCACCAATCAGACAGTTTATCGCATTTACTGTTGATGCATGCACATCCATCAACAACGCCTGTCAGGCACCAAACCCGAAACGTTACCTGCCGTCTGACTTTTTTCCGTCCAGCTGATGACGCTGAGGTTGCTGCAGACGCCCCTGCCCTCCAGCAGGGTGCGGAGGGGCCGCGGGTCATTTGATTCAGGTGCACAACGCAGACCGCTGGCACAGCTCAGAGTGTAGACCCCACATGGCTCTCCGATGGTCAGGGCGGTGACATTCAAATCTCCCGGCACGTGCATTTGGGAAGGCTTTCCTTTGCAGCTGGGACATCCTCTGGACGACGCAATTAGCGGCCTTGAGCTGGAAAGCAGTGGCTGCAGGAAAAGCAGCCCCAGCACATTCACACACAGAAGCATCTTAGACTTGAAAGTTGTCCAAATCCTTGATTTGTTGACGCTTGTTTTCTCCGAGGGCCTCGGAAGCTTCTTTGTTTATTTCCACTCAGCTTCGAAAAGTGAATAGCAATTTGGTCAAGCCAAGAAATGGTGATAATGAGGCTGACAGATAGCACTGGCAGAAGCTTTTAAAGGGCCAAACCAGAGAGAAGAGGTATGGGAGGGAGCGTGGTGGAGAATGCTAGTTTTCCCTCTCATTTCCACAGAGCTGAGCACACCCCATTTCTCCTTGTCACACAATCACATACAAACACACGCACACACACGCTCATACCATTTGCTGTCTGTCATCTTGAAGGATAGTCGTGTTTTCCATTCCAACGTAAATCAGAAGTGACAGTTGCTAATACTCTTCTTTTTGCCAGTCAAAGTGTAATCCATCCAAATTAACAAAATCCATCCAAATGAACGAATACGAGCAATGAAAAAGTCTATCCATCCACTGGTGTTACGGTAATGCTATTTTCAGTATTGTCATTACTTCTCCTGATTATTATTTGACCTGAACAACTTAAACAAGAAAAAGGATTACTCTAGAAATAAATACTAATCAATATAAGCATAAATAATCAAAGTAAAATGCACCGACTTTATTTTGATATTATTATTATTATTATTAAAATATTATTGTTGTTATTATTATTACAAATTATAATTTTTGTTATTATTATTTGCTCACCTTTTCTTTATAATTTCTTTATAAAGCTATATCTTAGCGTCGTTACATGCGCTTGAGAGCGCACTTAGAAAGTACTCACAGGGACGTTTTGTTAGTCCGCTGACTTGATTGGTTGCAGAGGCGGAACTTCCGGCAACACCGGTTGGACAGTGGACACGAAGTGAAAGACTTCAGCTGCGTAAAAATCGGAAGAAAATACGAAGAACATCGAGTTACTTTACGTCTTGTAAAAAGTAAGAAAATGCGAAAGCGGGACTTTAATTAGTTTGAGTTAGAACTGAGGGATCGTTGGGTTGTCAGCGCTTTTGATCGCTCAGCTCGAAAGTGGAGCAGCTAGCCGACCAACCGCGTCGTTTTGGTGAATCTTGCGGTGTGTTTGCTGACCTAGTATATACGCAAACTAAAGTATCGGAAATGCACTTTTTACTCTGCCAACACGTCCCCTTGATTTTGGAATGGTTCTTGAAGTGTTGTCATTTGGTTTCTACGCTGTGACATACAGTAGCATGTGATTGCGGGAACGCAGTAAGAAAAAGTTTAGTCGAACTCACTTTTCAGGAGTTTTAAATCAAGCTCAGCATGTCTGTGTTGAACTGTGATCATCTTTTGTTGTAATATGTTCTAACATGTTCTTCTACTCTACTTACCTCTTTTTGATCTGCTTTCCAGAACCTGTTTGCATGGTTTCTTAAGTCTAGTCTTGTTCTCCCATTGAGTTGTCAGAGCTATTATGTGTCATCATATCGTCATCATATCCATGTCTAATTACTTAACCGCATATATATATATATATATATATATATATTTACAACTTTTTCAAAATGTATTTATCCCAGACAGTGCTACTTTTATTGAAATTAACAGCATTTTTTTCAAAGATAATTAGGCCTTCAATGAACAGGATATATCTATATATTTTGCAAATAAACTCAAAAGTGATATTGCAGTTGTTAAATAGAGGCTTAGTTCTCTGATGGTGTAGCAGTTCACTTACCTGTCTTCCCATGCACGACTGTGTTGTTTCCATTTCCACTCAGGTGTTGAATGTTTAACCGGGTGGTTTGCTTTCTCTGGCCTGCAGATTGTAATGATTCTCACAAATGGACGATATCAACCTCCATTATCGCTTTTTGAACTGGAGAAGGCGAATACGAGAAATTCGTGAAGTGCGACCAGTGCGCTACAAAGAGCGCCTGAAAAGAATGCTGAGGGATGGTGACATGCTCAGGTAATGCCAGAGAGTGTACCTCCACACTGATTATGTTCTATTTCACCATAAACAAAAACATTTAAAATCCATTAAATTGTAGGCTGTCTAAATTTAGTTGGAAAGCACACTGTAAACTAATGATATATTAGCATATGTAGCACCCTTAGTGGCATTCAAAAACCAAAGCTAATGACACATTCTGAGTTCGGAGAGTTTAACCTTTAATTATCTTTATGACTCGCTTTTATGAAAAAGGGAGTCACGGGAAGTTTATTTTGCGTGATAGCTTTCCCAACACAATGTGCCTACCAAGCAAAAAAATGCAAAAGCAAAAAATATGAAAATGAAACTTAGATAAGAGATCTTTTATTTTATTTTCCTTTGTAGAAATGTGTGTGCACTGTTCTGATTTTTGCACTAATAACCTGGTAGTTTTCTATTTTGCATCGAGTCATTGTGAACAATCAAGAGGGCAATACAATATGTAAATCATCACAAAATGATTGGTTAGACCGGCAGAAAATGACTGCAGTGTAGCATAACCACAATGTATCTGATACGTTCACAGTTTAATAGGTTTTATTCATGCAAACTGAATTAATTAATAAAAAAAAAAGTTCATTAGCTAATGGCTAATTAGCATTCTCTTGTATTCATTTATTACAATGAGTATGATACGGCATATCAAAATGTATCAAAAATGTTTTTTTTTTTAACAAGTTGTAACTTTGGGGGGGGAAGAAAAACCCCAAACGTATGCAAGCAGAGCCTTGCCTACTCAAGGTCAACATTTGATAGAAAACAGCTGGTCTCGTCAATAAATGCATGTACTTTGTTGTCCTCCTCGTGAGCCAGCAACTCATTAAGTTCTAATATGAGTGAGTTCATTTCATACCTGGGGAATTTCTCTGTTGATCCCGAAACTCACCAGATGGGCTCCCTTCACCATATATTACAGAAATGCACCACCTTGTGGCGGAGTGAAGTATCACCTTTAAATACACATGCACATGTTGAGCAACTATACATTTTATATGGGTTTCAGATCAAGGTTTTATGAATGGATATCGGGCTGTGAAAAGAAAAAAACATAACCCCTAAACCCTGCCGTAGTTATAGTTCACACACCAAAGTGGTTATTTATGCTGTATTTTTGTTTTATTTTCTCTATGCAGGTACCATGGGAACTCAGATGAAGTTGGCTGTTTTGTGGCGGCGAGGCCATTGTCAAAGAGAAGTCGCTATTTTGAGGTAAGAGTCAACGTACTGTAGTAAAATGAATTCAAAAAGAAATGCACCAATTATTTTTAGTCAGTATGTGCATGTACAAAAGGTACAAGGAAAATCTTTCCAGCATAAATGATATAGGTATCTTATTGAGTTAGGGTTGAAGCTCCGGATTGCAAAACCGCCTGCATTTATAGTAGGTGCTTTCTTATCTTATTCTGTCAACTTTTATATAATTTTCTGATGCTTTATGTTTGCCAACCTCTCGGTGGCAGGTATTGTACAATAATATGAAGTCATAATTATGGGATCGTGACAATGCTCCCCTCTGTGGGTATGTAATGGGGCGTGTTTATAGTGCTCTTCTGACAAACGACAAAAAAATTGGCTGCAATTGCGGTGGGGTGTTAGGCCCATAATTAGTGTCTCTTGGGTGTGTTCGGCAAAAAGAGCTTACTGTTTGCACCGCTGCTGGCCCGCAGGCTTCATCCATCTGCGCTAGAAGTCGACAAAACCGCCTTGGTTTCGAGTCTGGGTCAAAGAAATGCTGTCAGTGAATCAGTCAGGGAAGTTGGGGATAAAACTGGAATAGCTCCCGGTGGGGATGTAACACCACATGGACGCCTTTTATGGCGTTCCGCAAAGCCGTCACATTTTCCTTGCTACACCTACACATGAGATAGCTCATCGAATGATGCACTTTTGTTAACAATGACCTGTCCGGGATTGTCTTTTACTTTTCCGTGAATGGGTGCGAGTTCTTAACCGTCAGGTTTTTTTTTTCCTCCTCCCTTGTCTGTAAGTCTACTGTATAGAAGATATTATTCAATGGAAATCATCTGCAAATTAGGTAGATTTAACAACGTTTCATAAGGAGAGGACACGTAACAGACCTTGGGTATTGGTTTTGTGTCTCCACCTGCATGATTCATTATAATTGAGAAATCAAGTTTCTGGATACATGACGATATAGCATCCAAGGTCACATGTGGGCCGTTCAAGGATACGGTAGAACTTTTATTTGTTTTAGATTTAGAAACAATCCTTCCCATTGCGGAAAAAGAAATCTATTTTTGGGGTAATCTTTCAAGTCATGTACAAACCCATATTTCACATTCAAAACTGTTCCAATCAGGGATGGATTGAATTTCTGACCACCAAAATTTGGGAGCTGAAAATGGCTAAAAACACATTTTCAGTTTTC
Organism: Hippichthys cyanospilos; assembly: GCF_059441005.1. Lineage (NCBI taxonomy): Eukaryota > Metazoa > Chordata > Actinopteri > Syngnathiformes > Syngnathidae > Hippichthys > Hippichthys cyanospilos. The sequence goes on along the minus strand of NC_142377.1, from coordinate 13,289,066 downwards.
ACCAGAAAGACAATTAAATCACAAAGTATATGTCCCAGGAAGGATGTTGAGTGCAGGCTTTTGTTTAGAAGTTGGTCTTCTTAGCTGTCGTGGTGGTGGAGTAGCCAGCTTGAGTTCAGTTCTCGCGACTCAGATTTTCATGTTTTCACATCACAACATCAACGCACCACCATTTAAAAAAAACAAACAAACACTGAATTGCTGATAAGGATGCCAAGAAACCCCTTAACAGATTTCACTGTCATTGTTTGATACAGCACAAGTGTCTCCAGCATTAGCCGTTAATTATGTATGGCGTGAACGTGATGCATTCAAATACAGTCAGATATTTCAAACTAAACAAAAGTGTCAGTTATAATGTTAATAACTCCAAATGTCTAAATCATATGGGCTTAGCCGCTTACTATCAATCTATAATGGCTGACATATATCAAGAAGAAGGACGGGGGAGAAGTTACTTTGACGTTTTACTAATGACAATAAATGGTCCATTTAGTCATATTTATTTATATTTACTTTTTTACAATACTTAAACAAATATTCTAATGGTTGCTATGTCAATGAATCAACGAATAAACCTCCATTTACCACAAAAAATTAGTCCCTACTTGTGGTGTAATAGTCTGTTCCTAAAGTTGATTTGTGGGGCAATGTATGAAAAACGTTTTTTTTAATGAAATGTTTTGGTCTTTAGCCAAACGTTACTCATTTTCATTTCTCATCTCATTCAATCTTTGGCCAAACATTTTCATTTCAGGGCATCCTTAGGTGAGTATGAGCATGCATGTTACCATAGCAACAGTTTGATCAGAACGGGACAGTATTTCTTCATTAAACAAAGAACATTCTGTTTTACAATATCAGCTTACCTCAGCCTTACTTGCCATGTCGGAATCTTAGTTGCTGGCCTCGAAAAATTTACGAGTCAGGGTGTGAGCACTGACTACATCATATGTTTTGTTGATCTGAACATTCATCAAATCACCTTCCAAGTATCTTTTCCTCCGTAACATTTTCTTGTCTTATTTCCCGGAGGGATTTGTGAAGCAAAAGAAAGAAATATATTGTCGTATCTAAAAATGTCTTCATCTTGGTTAAGTCATTTCAAGCAATTTCGGTGTGTATATTATCGTTGTAACGTCTCGATAGATATACGGTTTGCACCCTCCTGTTCAAATCTGTGTTAGGTGTTCATTTAATGAGACCTAGATGGGTTATTTCTGATTCTTTTTCTTCTCCATTTTTGTGGCCTAAACCCCAAATAACGCAATCGATTTTTTTCAGTAATTATTGCATGTTTTACGGTCTTCTCTCCTCAACACACCAAATTCAAATGATAAGTTCATTGGTAAGCTCTGCAGGAGCTTGAAAATGATGCCATTTTGAAAAATGGCATGATGTAACCAGCTGGGTGAAATTTCAGCTCCCCGGTGTCTTTTTTCAATGCTTTCCCTTTGATGAAATGCCTTTGGTGAAATGCCGTTGATGTAAAGATCAAAAGATTGGACCAAATACTGCACAAGAGTGACACACAAATAAGATAAGCCATTCGGCGACTAGATGGTGCACCAACACAAGAAAATTGAGTTGAACATCAAGGCTGTCTTTTCACACGTTTCGGGGCTGCAACATTGTTGAAGTATAGTTCCACCTTGCAAAAAATGAATATTTATATCTGTCACTTTTTTTTTTTTTAATTGGAATTGATCCAAAATGTCTGACATCCTCAGTTTGAGTGAGTTTCCCTTGCCATCTTTGCAACACTGCACGAAAGGTCCGTGTAGAAAACGGTGGCACAAACACGGTTCTAAAAGAGCTGCAAGGCGGATATTTTTAGTCGACCTACTTTTGAAGTGGACTTACCCGATTTGATCGACTTATTTTCACCGTCCCGGTCTCCTTTTCACTTGCTTCATACAGGTTGATGAGGTAATCTCACAGAAACTGTTGATTAACAATTTTTTTATTATGACCGCAGAACATGTCTTCTGACATGGATGTTTATGAAGTGAGAAGCTCCTCATTGCGTCAATTTGGCCTTAATAATTTGAAGCATGATATCCTGACTGGATCCAGATGATTTTTTTTGGCTGTGGAATCGGTGACAAATTCAGCTCGTGAAGGACTACGTGCTTCTGCCTACATGGAACATGGCAGCTGAATGCTGGCCAGTGTGCTACTGCGCAGACATTTCTAACATTTTTTTTTCCATGTTTTGGTGAGTTTATATTTAGAGGCACACTCTGTCACCGAGCCAAATAATGACCACAAAAATCAAACAAATAAGCATTTAAGGAACATTTGGTTGTCTTATTGAGTATTGAACTTTGGAGGTTGCACCATGGATGATTTACTGGACCACTTGCAGTGGCAGAAGGAACCATGTTCAAACTTGCCGAGCACACCCACGCAGCCCGGTCTACCGTGTAGTGATACAGTAACTACACCTTTTAACCTTTCTACAGGCATGTGCTTCCATCTTATGACTCACATTGTGGGAGGCACAGTGGAGACGGGAGGGAAGAGGCGATCTGCGTCAGTGGGGTTGAGCGCCTAATCAGCGACGCGACCTCCTCATAGATCTGATGTCAGTAGTTATGGGCCATCTGACAGTTAAAAAAAAGAAAGGATTTATTCCCTTCTCAATCATGAGGGATCTTTGAGGGATCTGTTGATGTCATGGGAAAGAAATTGAGGTTTCTTTTTTTGCTTGTTCTTCGTCTGCCAGCTGTGCTCCAGCTTCCATGTAGGGCTTCCCAGGAGTCACGTCACACACTTAGTATTCAGTTGTGATAACAGCACAGACCGGTTCCTAGCTTCGCTCTGACTCAGTAGTTTCAGTATGAGTTGGACATCACAGCCGAAATTAAAAAAAAAAAAAAAAAAAAGTGTGTGGGGACATGTGTCTTTTAGGCACACTCATTTCGCCTTTTCAGATTTTTCTTTGAACTTCCACTTTTAGCATAATATTCATACTGATTTGTTCATGTGGCTTCTTCTAGGTAACAATCGTCGATACGGGAGTGAGAGGGATGATTGCTGTTGGTTTAGTGCCTCAGCTCTACAAGCTGGACCATCAGCCGGGATGGCTTCCAAATTCTGTGGCTTTCCATGCAGATGATGGCAAGTACGTGAGACAATTTTTTTTTCGAGGTATGCAAGGCATGATTTGCAGTCATGTTAAGGAGCTAATAGCATAGCTGTTGGCCGCAGCTCATTACTACTTTTTTTTAACTTGACATGCCTTGAGGGAACTTGCGGGAAATTTGACCTATTAATGTACACACGACAATGATTGCGCAACATACTCATGCGCATTTGGTTTTGTATGCGCTGTGAATTAATGTGAATGCAATACCTGTAACACTTCCCCTTAAAAAGTCTCACAGTGGTGGCACTGGAGAGAAATCAACAGCACCATCTTCTCCAAGTTGTATCAACATACAGCAGGATTAAGGCATTAAAAAGGAATAAATACTAATAATATTATAATAATAAGAATAATCTTCGCCAAAATACAGACGTTAAACAATAGGGTCATAGAGACATTGATTTTCTGAGGCCAATGCTGATTCTGATTCTTGGCGGATTAAAATGCCGATTAATCGCCTATTATAACGATAGTGTGTGAGCTTTAGACCGTTTTGCATTGCGGACAGCAGGAGGTGCTGCATTTACCATTATCCGTAGCTATAACAAACATGGCCGCCTCTGGAGAAGTGCCACCCCCCATGTAGTATAATTTAATGATAACTAGACCTACGATTTACATTTAAAATATATTGTTGGTCATTTAGAACACATTAATTTGCAAGTTTTTGAAATGTACAATCATTTAATTGAATGAAAAACGGTCTAAATATTACACACTGTCCCTTTAAAAAAAATCTATAGTGGAGAAAATACTGTCTGTTTCCGCCTTAAGCATTTCAATGGGTAGCAGTCATTAGCAGATTTTCACCGGCCTGGTACCTACTTCCCAGGAAAAGCAGATGAAAACTGTAAATGTCTTGTTAAAAAAACAAAACAAAACAAAACAAAACAAAACAAGCAACTCTTTACTTTCCAGTTCCCAGAATGCATTGTGTAGCTCAATGCATTTCAGTATGTGTTTGTGTTGCCTGTAGTTGAATGTCTGTCATATTCAACACGTATATGCTTTTTATTTATTTTTTTCGGCAACAATCTTATTTACTTTTTTATCAACAAATTCACGATGCATGATTAAGTATACAAGATTATGGAATAGCTATATGCGTAACGATTAATGACAGCATTGTTACTTGTATACCATTGCTGTAAATAGATAGGGATCATAATCAGCAAATATTAATTTGGCCGATGTTTGAATGGTCATTATTGGTCAATGTAATGGGCCTGCTGATTAAACGGTCTGGCCACTATTGAAACATGCAGCAGTATTATAAATCCTTCCGATGTCTGCCTATCAATATCTGTTTTTCCTTTATTGGTTCTCACGTCAAAATTGCTGCATGAGGTCCCGTCTTTTTACAGGTTGTACAACGGCAACACCGTAGGACAACAATTTGGCCCAAAATGCTGCAGAGGGGACCGAATCGGCTGTGGAATATCTATAGATTCCGATGATGGACAATTGACTGTGTTTTTTACCAAGAATGGCAAAGAAGTAAGTACTCTGGAACATCGCTCGTTGTGCGTTGTTAACGACCGATTTCCTAAGTTTCGAGAATGGTGTAAACACGTGTCCAGGTTGGTAGCGTGGAGATACCAGCAGCTGAAGCGCTCTACCCCGCTGTGGGAATGCATTCACTGGGTGAGGAAGTACTGCTGGACTTGCACGCTGAATGGAGAATGGAGGAGGATGATGGACTGATGATAGTAGATAGCCATGAAGATGACTGGGGCCGTCTGCATGACATTCGAGTGTCCGGCACCGTAAGTACGAAACGCATTGAGGAGGATTTGATATGACTGAGGCCATAACATAGCAATGGGATTGAATGAATGTTCCTACTTCCCACTTTTTAAATGACAACATGAATCATTACTGAGTCAATACCGCATGCGATGCCAAATACAGAAGGAAGCGTTCACAAATTCTAAATGATAAAATCAAATCATTATTTTGAAGAGGTCATTGACCTCCCTCCCATTTACGATCCCCACCCACTTTGGAGACGTCCAGACTGCAGTGTTGGTGTCTGACTCAGATGCTGATGTGCACTAAATCTGAGCTCAATTATAGGAGGCAAGATGGAATCACAGCTGAATAACCCTCAGGCACCAGCAAATAACTTCCACGTCAGCAACACCTTTTCTTCATGCGTGATTTCGACACATTAGTCCCCTATAATTTTAGGAACATCCACGGGAACGCAAAACAAATATTTACAGAATCGTTGAGTGACAGAGGAAAATGCCCTTTTATCACTAATTAGGCAGATAGATAGATGAATGGATGGATAGATAGATATGCTGTAGTACGCTTACTGTACTCTTACGGTAATACAACTAGACCATTTTTAGTGTTTTTTTTAGCCACATAAGTTGCCACCTGTTGCTTTATTTTCGTCTTTAAAGTAAACATCTTAATTTCATATAGATAGATACATTGAGAGAGATAGAGCACCCATATTTGTTTTATGCAAAAAGTATATAGGTAGATTAGTATGGATGATTGTTTCCTGTCACTGTTGTTTGTGAGGAAGAGGAATTGACATATCTCAAGGAGCTGTAAAAAAGAAACAAGCGCCGTGCACCGACCAAAGGGCAAAAGCAGAACGAGGTCGCTCTTGATATTTCTGCGCAAAGCGATAACAGCATGGCCTCGTAAACTGCATTCCCCACTATCACAAACTCATTGTTTACATTGTTGCCAGATGTCTCGCCCACCCCTTTAGTGTAGCAACGGCTTTTGTATCTCGGGCCAACCCAAATGAATAAATGTGGAGCGGTAACCAGACCGGAAAGAGACCTTAGAAGAGCCATGTTCCTGTCCGCTCTCCTCGCGAGATAAAAACCTAGTTGTCTTCCTTCCTGTTTGATGTTTATTAAATGTTCTAGATTGCCTGAACCTGATTGATTGATGGATGGATGAATGGATGGATGGATGGATTGTAGTCTTTATTTACTATTTGCAAATACAACAAAACAGTTTTACTGTAGTTTGGAAGGAAGGATGCCAACTCTACCTACCAACCAACCTCTTGATCTGAAGCTGGTCCACATTTCAAATTTCTGTTTTGAGTTGTAAAAGTTAATTATGCTCAGGAAATGTGCCAGCTCAGTTTGTATTTCATTGAGCCCCAGCTTCTTGACAGCGCACATTTATTTTTATAAGCACCGATAATAAACTCTTTACGACATCAGTCGTTTTATTCTTTTCGGCTGTTTTTAATTAGACGCATTATGACAAGTTCGCTCTCCTAACAAATGCTTTGGGAGCTTGAAAATGAGCATGTTGTTTCCTCAGCTGCTGGAGTACACGGGCAAAGGCAAGAGCATCGTCGACGTGGGCTTGGCCCAGGCCCTCCGGCCGCTCAACACGCGCTTCCACTACTACGAGTTGGAGATCACAGACGCCGGCGAGAAGTGTTACATCGCCCTGGGCCTGGCGCGCAAGGTACCAGATCACAGGGTTCGACGATCGGCGCTGCGATCACTTTTCCGGAGCCTCGCTTTGACATGTTTTCACTGTTTCCAGTCGGCGCGATGATGGATGAGGAAGGAAAAGCTAACAACAGAATAAATATTGTCTCATTGTGCCCTCACATCTGCGTTTCCGTCCAAAGCAGGTTGTTCCACTTAGATGCTAATCTGCCTCATTAAGGGGGAAGGAGTAGTCACATTGGGGGAACTTAGTTATAATAGGTGTTGTTTGATTGCAAAATGATTCACGTTCTGGAAACGGAACGAAGACCTGTTGAATGTTTACGCATTATCCAGCTATTGTGTCATTGAAATAACACATTTGAGAAGAAGTGGGCCTCAGATCTGGAGATGTTCTGCCATGTGCTCATTGTTTTCACTTTGGCGGCAAACTGACGTCCATTTTGCTTTGTGCCAGCTGTGCGCGACGCTGCGAGCGGATCTTTGTTGCACTTTGCGCCCTTTCTAATCTCCGTCTGAGTCTTCTGGCGTTGGTGTGCGAAGGCGTGTCGCGACATCGGAGAATTGAGCTGTCATTTTCCTGATTGTTTTTCCTGGAATTGTTTTTCCCCGCACGTCTGTGGTTTTTGAAAGTTTTTCTTTTCAGCCGCTCGTCTGTCATTCCTTTTACTCTAATAATCAAAACAAAGGTATCTTTTTTTTCTGTCAGGATAACAGTTTGTTCTTTGCTCAGTCCTTCCACAAATGTTTTATTCCATGTTCTCTTCGGGGGAAAACTAATCAATCTTTCCTTCGGGGAACCTGCCTCGGTCTATTGATCACCATCGTGTTTCGGATCGGTCAAGTTAGTGCCATTCCTAACTCGTGCCAGCCGTGTTCTTTCACAGTGAGGGAAAGTCAAGGCCGATGATGTCAAAAGCATTTGGAACAAAAGTGTTCATAAGATTCTTAAAACAACCTCACCCTGTTAAATGCACATCTTGAAGGGTTGAAGGCTATAGCTAGCACAATTGCTCAGTCCAAACTAGAAGCCTCTGCTGTCTTTCCTTTGCAAGGTCAAATCTTTCATAAGGGAAAATTCCTTAGACTCTCAAGACAACCTCACCCTGCAGCACAATATCAAGACTTGAAGGATAAAGCTTGCATGAGCGCAGAGGTCACGCCAAACCTAATTCAGCACTTCACTATTGTGCTCATCTTAAAAATATAGTACAGTGTGTTATGGTGACGTATAATGATTGAGCCATCTGCTGGCCGCTATGCGACACCATGTGTAACATTGTGTTTAATTATTAGTACAGTATATTGCTTTCCACATTGGTCTTGTAAATCTGGCCCAATATGCACAGGGCCAAAGCCAAAATGTAATTGTTTCTTATGATTTTTCAATGTATCCCACAGGATTATCCTAAAAACAGACATCCAGGTTGGAGCAGAGGGTCCATTGCGTACCATGCCGGTGAGTTCCAACTACATTTTCTCATGAAAAAAACAAAAGACTTAAACTACTGCTGTGCCAGCCCCTTCTGACTGAATAAACTTTGAAACTACACTTGTAGTATTATCTAAGCTATAGCTATACTTGGGCATAGTAGTTTGGTCAGAACTGCGAAAGCTAGACCGTGTAACATTGTTTCATTTCCAGCTTGCCAGCACGAAAATTACATACCTTGCATCTGTATAAAACAAAACTCAATAAAGGCATATGATGTTTAGCAAAAAAGTCTTAACAGAATGTAGCAATGTGTTCCATCATGTTTGAATTAATTTGCGGTAATTAATATGCAACAAAGTATTGGGTACGGGAGCAATATTTTTAAATGTGGTTTTTGAAGAATATTGCAGAGACAATGCAAAATGCCATTCAACTCTTGAATTTAGAGGTTTCATTCATCCCATGTGAGGAATAAAAATTTTCATCACTAACATTCACACATGCTTGGCTGAATGCTAATAGACAATGCAAAATGCCATAAGTGGGCTAACAAATAGCATCTATTTGAGAATTTGCTTGAAGTCATGATTTGCCGCTCGTAGAATCTGGACACATCTCGTTTTGCGTCACAGTGAGGTAACGGCAAATTCTTTTGCAGACGACGGGAAGTTGTTCCAGGGCAGCGGCGTCGGCGACGCCTTCGGACCGCGTTGCTTCGAAGGAGACCTCATGGGCTGCGGCATCATGTTTCCTCGTGACTTCAGCAATGAGGGCGGAGGCGAGTGGCCTTCCACTCCGTCGGACGGCCCCGCCGGCACGTGCACCCTCTCAACTGCCCGGCTTTCTCTCGCTTTGTTTTAGATAACGAGGACGACTGGGATCTGGAAATGTTCGCGCAGCCCAGCGAGGTTCAGAACGACTTGTACGCGTGCAACGATGACGAGGACGACGAGGGGGAAGTCTTGGAGGGAACCAAGGTCACGGTGAGACGCTGCCAAAAGCGCTCCAAGCTAGGCGCTCCTTCAGCGCAAACCTCATTGTCCTCCCCGCTGTCCTTTTGCGGCAGGTGTTCTTCACCCGTAACGGAAAGGTAGTGGGTCGCAGGGAGGTTGCCTTGCCGGCCGGAGGCTTCTACCCCACCATCGGCATGATGAGCACTGGGGAGAAGGTAAAAGTGGACCTGCACCCACTAAGTGGCTGAGCCACCACGGGCTTCCGATTACCTCGTCGTCAACAAGCTCCTCCACGTCGCTTGTGAAAGTCACATCAAAATGAACCTGTGGCCTTCTCATGCTGTAAGAGTCAACTAAGTTTGATTCCGAATAAGCCAAATGTGTAGTATATTTTTTGAAGTTCTATTTGAAGCACACAATTTTTGCAGCTATAAACTTGAGTCCGATAAACGGTCCTTTACTGACACCCGGTGGTGAGAGTGCTGTACTGTAGCCATTGGTTCACTTCCCTTCAGCGATTCCCAACCCTTTATTGAGCCGAGGCGCTTATTTTTATATTAAAAATCCTCACGGCAAAAAAAATAAAACAAAATAACGACAAATATCAAATAATTTCCGAATGTGTGTGAAATTGGGCCTGTTGGAATTGACCATAAAGCTTACATTAAGTGAATTGTACATTGTGCCATCTGATGGAAGAGCAATTTGTTGCCCTCCCTGTGAGGTTTCTGACATGAGATTTGTTGAAAATCAATCATTTTCAGACATTTAGACACTTTTTTGCAACTGTATCTCACACTAATGTGCCAGAGCAGAGTGGTTGGGAAACGCTGGCCAAACACATCACTATCTAAAAAAAACAAAAAAAAACTGTTGTCAATTAGGTGATAAAATCTTTGATTTCCCTCGTTTTCCAGTGACAAGAAAATGAAGCCTCCTGAACCGTGTGATTTTTTTTTTTTTCCCTCCTCTGGATGATGCTCTAGATAAAGTCGAGTGCAATGGAAATGCATTTAATTATCACTACATCTGTAAATCAAGAGTGCCATCTAGTGGAGCAAAAGTGGTTCATGAGTCTTCATTTATCAATCACTATCATTTTCTTGGTCATTTGTACGTTATTAGCAAATTACACAACATTTTGCAAGCTTTTTTTTTTTCAAGTTGCATGTTTTAATACTAAAAGGGAAGATTGATGGATGATTGCTTAATGACCAAAAAGATACATGCAATTAGTTCAAATGTTGACAATGAAGCCATAACTAAGATTTATCGCTCTCAGGTATATTTAAATATCGAAACCCATCATTTTATTTATTTAAGTCACGGATATCCATTGCATTGGATTTCCTTTGTTCTAATAAGCAAGCATGATTGTTTTTGACTCTTAAGACTTCCCACTTTTCATCTGCACATCACCGGTTTTATCTTCCTGGCATCAATTCTATTCTAGACTGACACAGAATAAAGGCTGTGTCTTCAATCTCCTCCCACATACCACGAACATATATGCTAGGTTCACTGAGCACAGAATTGAGCCAAGGTGCAATGTGGGCTAGGTTCCATCTTGGCTGTGAGACTTGAGTTGCAAAGGCACCATATACTGTTATAAAAAAAAAAAAAAAAAAAAAATCAACTAATGGATGTTCTAAAGCTTTACTCTGATGAATTTGCATCAGAATAGCCAAATGCATAGACCATTCTGACCAAAGCGCCTGAGCAAACGTATTTCCTCACATAAGCATGTACTGTAAATGTTTCATGTCATGGTTTTACAGAGGTTCAAAATTAAAAAAAAAAAAAAAAAAAAGCCAAATGGTGCCTTGGTGCATTTTCACCCTCAACTACCAAGCCAGGCCTTTTTGTTATGGCTCTTTTGTGTGAAGCAATCGATGGTGTGTACAAAATATACAAAAAACATTTCAAATGTGGTTTTATATTTGCTGGTGTCTTTTAGGTGCATGTACATATTAAATGCCCTATTCTGTATCTACCTGCTTTTCTTTGAACATTTCAACATGCAGCACACTTGTGCTGTCTTACCCCCACCTTTTGATTCTGGGATGAGCTTTTATTTGGAGAGCTGGATTGAGAAAATTGGGGGAAAAAAAACATTTCCGAGGTGCACTACATGTTATGTAGTTTTTATGTAACCCAGCAATTAAAATGACACGTCCGCCGCCCACCCCCAAAAACAAAACAAATGCCTTTTAACATTTTATTATGCTTAACTTAAAGCAGTACTGCTGAAGTGGAACCCATACATGGTATTTAAAAATCAATAGGAAACCAAAAGCAGTGGCACTTTACATGCAAAATCATTTGTTTTTTTTAAACTAGTATAGAAAACCAAGTAGGGAGGGGGGGGGAGTCTGAAAACAAATCAGGAGCGCTTTGTCAGCATCTTTTGTGGCAGTAAAACAATTCAAGATCTTGACTTGGTTGGATTCATTCTCAAAAGAAAATTGGACATTTCAACTTCCTATAAGAGGCTAATTATGGCAACACCGTAGTATATTAAGGTGTTCGGCAAAAGTAAAGGCTTTTCCGTGATTCGTATTTACCCGAGAAGCTTGTTTTCAGTCTTTCTAATTAATGTCTTTATAGCACGGTAGGAAAGTAAACGAGATAGTTGCTCCAGTTCTAACAGTATAGAAACAGAAATGATGTAAAGCAATTGACAAAGTTAAAAGCAAAAACTTGAGAAACAAGTCTTTAAGAAAAACAGTTTGATTTTGAGATGCTTAGTCTTCACCGTCGTCATCGTCATAGTAACGGTTCCTCTTGATGATGTCCTCCGCAGTCAGCTCGGTCGTATCGCTTTCTTCTTTGTCGTCCTCCCAGAAGCCGACATCCTGCGAGGCGCGGTTGTGTTTGGGCTGCGCGGGGGGCGAGGGGGACGCCGAGATGTCAGGAGAGACGCTCGGGGAGCCGTCTTGGGCCAATGGGCTTCCTTTCTGTGCGTCTTCATCGCCCTCCTCTGGCCTACTTTCATTGACCGCTTCACTAGCCGTTTGCTTCTCTATCTCATCTTGCTTCTCTATCTCGCCTCGCTTCTTCTGCAGCTCTACTTGGTCTGCTATACCTTCTTGAGGGGCGCTCTTTTCTTCCAGGGACGCTTTCCAATCCTGTAGGGCCTTGAGAGGCCGGCGAGGCCCCCTGGGAGCGGCGATGGGTTCGGGGTCGGGCCGGGCAGCCATGGTGAATGGCCGACTGCGCTCCCTTAGAGAGGAGCTCCTCCTCAGGCTCGTCAGTTCGGCGCGCTCCGCGCTGTGGGCGGACGGAGTCGGGGACAGCGACTCACCCTCGGGGGGCCACTTGGCTCTCCAGGCTCGTCCCGAGGCACCCCCCTCCAAGGCCGGGCCGCGCAGGCTTGCGCCGGCGCTGGGCGCATCGGCGGGGGGCGGCCAGGCGATCCTCAACCTGCGGGTCTCGGCCGGCCTCTCCGCGGAGCTGGCGGTCGTCTGCATCCGGGCCTCCAGGTGGGCTGCGAGGTCGGTGACTTTGATTGTCGGCGATGCTTCGCCGGTCTGGGTCAGCTGCTTGTCTGACATGCTATCTACTGATTCCGCTCTACTCCTCGCCGCCTCCGGTTCTTCTCTTGGCTTGGCCGCCTCCTCTTCGCCTTCGTCCCCGTCTTTACGAGGCGCCCACAGCTCCTTGTGAGGCCGGTGGCCGAAGCCCTCGTCGTAGTTGCCCTTGGCTTTAAACAGCTGACTGAAATGAGGCTTGCAGTACACGTTGCCGTGCAGGGAGGCAAAGTTGCCCAGGCTGAAAACGGACAGGAGACATAATCGGCGAAAGTTGCATCGACCTCAACATTTTGGACGGGAGAGCAACCTGAGCTTTGTGCTGCAGTGGACACAGCGGAAGCAACTCTTGTGGTAGATGTTCTGATAGGCCGCCAATCTCTCCAGAGGATACACCGTTTTCAGGCAAGCAACGCATATCTCCTTGACTGGAGGGCAGAACTTCTGAACACACACACACACACACACACACAATTGAATGCGTCGTATGCATCTGGTCTGCTGACAGAGCTGTGCTGCTGGACTCACCCTGGATGCTTTTGGGGCCTCAATGCTGGTATCCCCTGAAACATCCAACACACACAAACCGGATTCATTTTCATTTAATGCTACTCGCTAACAGTTGAAATGACTATTATTCAGTTTTAAGTGAAATTGAAGGATGAACCTAAATTGTGCAACAGTTGAACATTTATTTGAACTTAATTTGACCTGCAAAGATCTCAGTGCATGTTTTAACTGTTCACTGCATTTTACAAGCGCATTCAAGTATGCAGTTAGTCAAATCAGGTTCACCTGAGTATCGACACCCACATTAATCTTGAGTAAAATTCTATGAAAAAAGCAGAAGTCCGAGTTGATTTTTTTTTATGCGTCCGCATTAGTGTAAGAAAAAAACAAGGTTGCTGCTCTTAAATCTAATTATGATTTGAGGAACCATGTTAAGCATTGTGTACAAGGCGTGGCCATGAATGACTAATTTTAAGGACTGGTTGCACCGTCAATCTCAGTAACAACCACTTTGCAAGAATGGAAATGAACAAAACTCAAAATAATCACATGGGCTCACGCGACGCCTCCATCCTGTCCGCACATACTTTCTGCTATCGTCCAAAAGTCTGGTTTGTTTTAAATGTACTTTCTGCTATCTCCCAAAAGTCTGGTTTGTTTTACATGTACTTTCTGCTATCAGGCTGTTGTCCACATTTAATACACGAGCTTCCCTTTAAGCCTTCATTTTTGTGGGTATGTCATTAAGGTATTTTGACGACCGGCTTGCAATGATGCTAGCCATTTCAGATCCGAACCACTACTACTACATTAAGCCGTGCTCGGTCTAGGTCACATACAAGGGCAAAAAAATGAAACGGTACCACTCGAATCATCTCATGTCGACGCCAGTGACCTACCATTGCACTCGAGTCCAGGTGACACCTTCTGAAGTGTAGATAGTGATATTTTGGAGGGCAGTACCTCTGGTGTCACAGCCTGAAGAACAAAATAGCTGGTATGATAATCACGGTGGGAACCATTTTAGGCTTGAGGCTTGTAGTGAGCAATCAATACACAGATAATGCTCACAGTAACACCTCCACTTGTCAAAGTTCAAATTCAATTTACATCTAAAGCAACTTGTGAAACCTTTTGAAAACATTTGTTACATTCCATTTCTTTCCCATAATAGCTTTCAATAGTTGTAAGTAGAAAAACAAGAATAATTTTGCTTTGGGTTCAATAATTTTTGAAAAATAACCATGTTTTTAGTTGGAGGACGATATATCAGAGCGTGCTGCATTTTCATCACGCCTGAGTCAATCTGATGAGAACACCAAATGCATTTTATAGCAATATTTCCTCTGATATGTACAAACGGGGAGGAAGCCATTCTTTTACTCACAGATTTAGTGTTGCTTTGTTTGGACACAGCAGCGGAATATTTGGCCAGCTTTTCCCTCAGTGACGTCTTCTCCAGCACGCGGTCACACACTGATGGGAGCACCACACACAAAGCTCATGTTTTTTCTCATTCTCATTCTTAGCTGAAATGTTAAATCTCACCAGGGGTGTGCTCCATATCTTCTGATGAGGCACTTAGTAGAGTTGACCTGGAGCCCTGGATGAAGGGAGAAAATGATGGTTGAACACTGGCACCGGCCTCTCCCCTTAACCTTCAAGCCTAATTCAATCAGTGCACTTTTATCAGCTTATCATTACTCACAGGCCACTTCCACAAAAGCGAGGCCGCCTTCCTGCCTTTCAACAAGATTGTACTGTAAATGTTACGCTCCAATACAGTCTAGACGCCAGTTACAAAGCGTCGGCCTGAGCGCGCCGTACGTCATATCGCCAAACGAATGCTGAGTGACCGTCAAGATGAGAGCGCAGTGGGAAAATGTGGAAAGTGAGATAGCAGAGGTCTGAGTGATGAAACAACCCTAGGTCAGGAATGCTCCCACATTCCTCACTTAGCCAAGGTGAGCACTTGGATTTTTTTTTGTGTGTGTGTGTTTTGAGTGAAAGGAAAGAAATTCATTCTTTAAAAGCTTCACATTACTTGGTACAGAATACAGTATGCTACTTCAAGACCAGGCAAGGCCCAACTGTTAAAAGATGAAAACAGACGCTATAGCTAAATCATAAAAAAAAAAAAATGGGTGAAAAATTTGAGAGGCTGTCAGCAATGACACCCATTCAATGACTGAAATGCACTTGAGAATCTGGACACACTCGACACGTAACTACTTCAACCACATGTGCATACTGCCACTTCATATCCAGAAATATATACATTTTTCAGTGGCAAAGGCTCTTTGCTTTTGAACCATAGATACATAAATTTAGAAAATTACTACTTATCTTATGTTGAAGAAAGTTTGTTGTACACCTGCTATACAGTGACAAAGTCATTTCTTAAATACTAAAATGTTTTAACAATATTTTGTTTGCATTCAATTTGATAAAACGTTTTACTGTAGACTGAAAATGACAATACTGTATAGTACTTAACTGTTTTAACCATGTGGTCATAAAGAACATTTTATTTGCAGTTAGTTTGATGTAACCTTTTTCTGTAGACATAAAAACACGTCACATGAACTAAAGGCTCAGTTAACCAATCACGGCTCACCTTGTTTCCTGAGTTTGGTCACCTGACCACCACAAGTTGAGCAGTGATTGGTTATTACTTGAGCCTTAAGAAAATGCGGCGTCAATCTTTAGTCTACAGCAAGTGTCAAAATGTCTTTTTAAAAGCAATCATTGTACACGAACAATTATTTGGTTATCAGAGACATTTTTAAGGCTGATAATGGCTAAGTGTGATTCACTGCAGTAGTGTGTCATTAATTTAGAAATATGAGGATGATTCCGCAAAACAGTTGGTCACCTTGAGTGAGGTGTCATCTGCCTTCTCAAACTTCATCTTCAGATTGTTGAGTGGCACTTTGGGCTTTTCATAGGCACGGTGAGAAGTCAGAACTTGTTCGTCAGGCTTTTCGTGTGCTTCGCTGTCTGTCGGAGCATCTTTCTCCATCCCACGCTTATTTTCTACTTGCGGTGCAACTGGGGTTGTGAGGCCGAGATCTGGAGCCGTGAGGACGGGATCTGGTGTGGCGTGATATGGGGGCTCAAAGACGGGATCTGGAGACACGAGGATGGGGTCTGGGGTTGCGAAGACAGGATCTGGGGTTGCGAAGACAGGATCTGTAGTAGCAACGACGGGATGGGGGACAGGTGGATGAGGTGGCTCTTCGCGAGGCGGCTTCCAGACCACAGTGCTCTTTGGAGGAAGGGGCTGTTCGCTGACAGAAGTCGATCTGGTCAGGACAGGAAGTGTGCTCTGATTGTGTATGGGCGCGGAGATGAACGGAGTCTTGTCCTGATGACTGCCGTTCCCTGCTTGCTCCCAGCGCTTCTTCAAAACACTCAGGTTACTTGTGCGCTGGGAGGAGGATGCGTTGTCAAAGCCCTGAAAGACAAAAAGAAAAAAAGCAACATTAAAACACTCTTGTTTCCTGAGACTGCACTGCTGCGGGAGGGGGGGGGAGAGAAAGGAAATGCCACAATCTCCTCATTTGGCTTTTCTGGTCCATTTACAGTACAGCTGTTTAAAAAGAGTCCAGGAAAAACTGAAGATGATCTTGCGGCGGCCTGCTTGAGGCGAAACAAATGGCCCAAGACATATCTAACAGGGCTGAGCATGCATGCCACATTCCATTGTGAACAACAACTTCACCTAAACTAAAACACACTGAAGAAGGCTCTGTTCCCCATTCATGCGAATAATAAAGCATGCAGTGCAGCAGACAAGACACAGCAGAGCAACGGCAGGCAGATTGGTAACTGCTGTGTGACCTTCAAAAACTTCCTGATTTGTGAAAGAGGAATGACACGTTGAAAAGCGGATCTGTACACGGGCGTCAATCACGCACAGAAAATCTCAGTTTACTATGGGAGGCATGCTTGCCCAGCTATGAAACTTTAAACACAGTAGTACACTTACAAAAAAACTAATACGACAATTACATGGGAATGTTTTCATCATCCATTTATAAGCTCCCTGAATTGAACCAAAGTATCATAAAAGAGCAACGAATAACACACATTTGGATGCAGAAGAAAAAAAAAAAAAAAACGTTGTGACTAAAACAACAAAAAAAGCATCAGAGCCATGAGATAACGTTAACCTGTGGCAAAATCCAGCAGCAAGGTGTGTGAGAGTCCTCCGCTAGGTCCTCTTGTGATGAGAGCACAGTGGAAGTGTGCCAGATGTTAGCCGCCAGACTAAATAGGCTCCCACAACTTAAGTCCAACCCCTCAGACACCAGGAAAGTCAGAAAGCCCAGCAAACTCAAGCAGGAAATGATACATAGGAGAAATGTTAACTCTTTGTTTACTGCACTCGTTGCATAGAAAGCTTTTTATTCCAAGCATGAGTATGCGTGCCATACCGTTGCATTAAAACCAGATTTTGAAAAGCTTTAAATTCATATTCTCATCTGAATTAGCTCACTCAACTCCTCAAGCATAAACATGGTCCAAGTAAGTTTAAAAAAAATATACATTTCTCAGTGTGATCAAATACAATTAGGATTTTGTTGTCAAAATAATGCCCGGTTTACAAAAAAAAACTCATTTGAATATCCTGAAACAATGCAAATGAAGGCTATCTAATATCCATCCGTCCATCCATTTTCTGTAGCAGCTTCTCCTCACTAGGGTCACTGGAATTTCTTGCCAGCCACTTGCAGGGGATATCTTAATATTTTGATCTCAATTACTCCGAGTCATAAATAGATGCAGCAGTGTGATGCTGTATTTTACACCAATGCAAACAACAAGCAAACCTAACATCAATAATTATCTTTTTAATGGCAGACTATCCAAAAGGTCCATTATACATAGTCATTGGGGCTGATGAGTGGAAACGATAAAAGGCTATTTTTCTATGTGCTTGCTATGCTGCCATGAGACGAAAGCTTGTGAATGGATAAATGACTTATTTCCAACTTCCAGTTAAAGTAAAATTAGATGAAACATGTTTTACTGTGATTGAGGTGTGTACTTATGTCATAAAGTTGGTTTCATCATTATCACCCTTTCCTATATGTCTTTGTCTTTGATGTCCTTTGATTTGTTTTTCCTAAAGGGGGTACAGTATATTATCTGCCATTTTATATCCAAGCAATACTTGCCAACAATCCTCGTAGTTCTTTAAATGTTGACGTGGGCTTCTTGGCAGCATCTCTTATCACATTTCTTCTTGACTTAACACCAACTTTAAAGGGCGGCCCAGGTGTTGGCAATGACCCGGATGAGCCACATTTCCTCCATCTGTTAAAGGTCTTCATTGTAGACTATTTTGTACTGTTGTTTACCAAACGCATTACCCTGCCAACTACTTATACCCTCTACAATGTCATACCTTCTCATACCCTTTCATGCCTTTTACACCTTTGTGACCAGAGATTTTGCTTTATGATGTGCTCCAAAAATCATCAGGACATATTAAGAGAATGGCTGGACTTATATTCTGATTGGATTTTCACACAATATTGTTTTAGACACTGTTAAGATTGTTGTTCAATATATTCCGTTGATGGTGTGCTTGAGCACGAGTACTCAACTCATGAGTAGACAGATACCAAGTAGTGATACCACTAGTGATTGATACAAAACATTTCCCTCATAACACAACGACAGAGGATTAAAGAAAGACCTGCATATTACAATACAGTATAGCATTTTTTTATTTAATGAAATTAATAGTAATTTTCTATTTGTATGTATTTGTGATGTCAGTTCATGATCATAAATTTGGCCCTAGTGAGCAGCAGATAATAGTACTGGCTGCCATTGAAAGTGCAGATAGTTTGAAATAGAGAACGGTATCTCATTACTCGCCCATCCCTAGTAGAATACGGCCAGGTATCAGAACTCACCCATCCCTAGTATAGCATAAAAATTGGGGACAGGCTGGGGTCAATTACAAAACTGGCACTAGTGAGGTGAAAAGGGAGCATGGTGCTTTGTAAAAACAAAACTGCAAGAAGGAACATGATGGGTTTAAAAACATGGGTGTTCTCCATTGAGCTAAAAATCAAGTAAGAGCCAGGGGAGAAAAAGGAGAAGTGTATTTATTGGTCTTCCCTGCCTCTATTTAGGCAAGCTTGAACTCAGCCTAAACATTTTAAAACAAACTTACAACCTACAGTGATGAGTGTGGAAGATATATTTTGATGCTAAATCTGCCACATAATTTAACGAATCATTTCATTGCATCATCAAATTAAAAAGTATGTTTTCTTAAATTATTTCCTTAATGTTTTAACCTCTTTCCGAATATAAATAATGTAGTGTATCATAGTCTGATTTTCTTTCTGATTTAGCAATTATTATTCTATGATAACATTATCTTTGTCACAGACAAAATACTATTTATCACAAGTTCCTAGACAATTTTCACTGTTTACAACTGCACTATTCTAAGTTGTTTTTAATGAACAAAGAATCTCAGTCCCTTTTTCTGAATTGCCCTTTACATAACAACAACATGGCATGTGACGAGGTTTCACGGACAGACTTCATCCTTTTATTTCCACGCGGCCAAACCTAACAACAGTTTATCCTTGAAATTTAATGACTTACATTGTGAGAACTTGTGCACGCGCACACACACAAAAATGACAGATGGTCTTTTTATGCCGCTTAATTAAATCAGCCTCAACTACACCAAGAGACTAGTTTCTAGTAGTTTAACAATGTTACGTCCCTGAGATCATTGTTTTACTCCAAAAGTAAATATTTGGTTAACCAAAATGAATCTTCTTCAAAATTACAAAGCAAATTATTACTGACAAGCATTTGAACTTCTAGGAAGGCACCACATATCATACACAGCCATATTACCTTGATTTTTTTCATGATAGTGAATGGTCA
This sequence comes from Hippichthys cyanospilos, assembly GCF_059441005.1. NCBI lineage: Eukaryota > Metazoa > Chordata > Actinopteri > Syngnathiformes > Syngnathidae > Hippichthys > Hippichthys cyanospilos. The sequence continues at coordinate 13,269,120 of NC_142377.1, read as the reverse complement.
GTTATCCATGTAACAATAATAATAATAATCATTAATCCAGGCATGTGCAGTTTGTATTTCACCCAGACAAAGCTGCTAACATACTGTAGAGTCGCAACACCAGAGACCTTTGCAAGCAGATTACACTGACTGAGGGCGGATTATGGGTTTGATATCCTGCCCATTGCTACAAGTGGCCAATGAGAAGTCAGCCAGAACAATGCCAACTGCCAAGACTTGTGTTGATGGCATAATGTCCAGTGAGGGCAAAGTGTGATATAAACCTTTGAACAAGAAGGGGCCACCAACCGCACAACCAGTTGGATACACACTTCCAAGTGAAGTCAACAATAATGATAATAGAAGAACAGAAGATGGAATTGGAAACATTCATATGTTAAATAAATTAAGACATTGGAGGTTGAGCTTGGGAGCATACAGTCTATGCGAAGTAATCGATTATGTACTTACTCCTTTTCTCTTGTTTACATGTAACTCCTCTGCAGCTTTCTGGTACCTAGAAAAAACAAGGTCACACACAACACAAATATTAGAAATCTACATAACATCCGTGTACTCTGTGGTAGTTTTTAATAGAATCTGCAACACAGGTTGAAATTGTCTTATTCATGCATATTTTTTTTTGCAGGAGAAACTAAATACATGGGCAACAGATATTCTTTTGTTGACTCACTTGGAGAAGCGCTCAGCAATGGCATTGCTTCTTCCTCGTCCACTGACAAGGGACAACTCTTTTGCAGTGACACGCAATGACTGCGTCACCCATGACTTGCGACTGAATGGAGCATCCATCTTTGCAGTAACCTAAATTCCTAGACATAAAACACATCATTAGTCAACACACACTACAGTCAATTGTCCTTAGCCAATATTTTGTGCCAAACAAATAAAAAAAACATACAGTGTAATATTCAACATGCATTCCTGGTATTGACACGTTCAAACTTGCACTCCTGTGCCTGCTTGATGGAAAATGAAAATTGAAAACAGCTAGGCTGTTATTTTAAGAAGGCCAGCACACACTACGCTGTGGATAACTCATTGCCGACTCGTAACCACATGGATCCAAACAGAGTCCCTATTTAAATTTACTCTGACCAAGCCATATCATAACAGTGGCAGACAGATGATAACCCTCTATTACCTATTCTGTCTTTAGTGGGGTGGAAATTCCAAAAGTCTGGGAATGACTACCACTCCTAGTGCTCACAGAGAGTTCTATAAACATGATGAGGTCTATAAACAAAGATTGAAGAGATAAACTCATATCTGTAAGTTTAAGGAGAGTCAGAGCACAGGGAGAGCTCCTAAGAAGCTATCAATAATATCATAAAAATCTGAGTACATCTCACGTGAGCTGTCAACATATTTTGTGAGACTTCAGCACAGTGAGTATACGTTTTTTGTTTGGCTTCCGTAGGTATTTTTTTTGCATTGTCACCACAGAGGGCAAAAAAGAGAAATAGGATGATTGAAGCAGAACAGGAAATTGGCAGTCCCATCCATAATAAACACTGATTAGGCTTACATGAAAATTTTCCATGTGGTTTTCATTTTGGTATATATACTGCATGTAGGTTTGATGATTGCATCAGTAACATGTCCAATAAATTTCTATGGAGAGAGGTTACAATATGAACAGAATTGGAGCAGGCAAACAGCAAAGATTTTGTTTGACCTTTAAGGCTCTACTGTGCTTTAAACTGCCCAAGGGAGTGGCACTGGTGTTAAATTCAAAAGTAAACAAAGCAAAGCGGGCACAAGTGTTTGATTGCTTTTACAAGTGCACTGCGCAATATTCACAACCAAGCACTGATTGTCTCAATATCTGGGTCATTCGCTCTGGCCATCTTACATAAACACTGCGATGACAGCAGATCTTGTGGACATTGGACAAAGTATTTAACAGACATTTATTAACACATTTCTAGGGCATCCGACAGTACAAAGCCAGAGATGCTGAATGAACAATGACATCAGCAAATGGATATGAGCTTCCCTGAAAAAGAACATGCTTTCAGAATTCTTCCCATTGTTTGTTCCTGTTAAATGAATTGAAATAACAGATTACCAAAGAATGTGGCGTGTCTCAGAGTGTGACACATTACATTGTTGGTTCTTTAGATCCTGTGTTGCCTAAAACGCTGACGTTTTTTGCTGAAGGCCTTGTGTGAAGTCATCATGACCACAGTATGACAAATGGAAAGGGAGTGCTGGCTTTGGATAAAATATTATTAGTGGCGTTCAACTGCGAGAATTTTACACAATCAAAAAGACAGTAGTCCTCGTCATATCAAAATAGTACAAGGTGCAGCCTCAACTTTAATTTTAACTTATTCAAGCTCTCCGTAACAAGTAACCACGACACACTCATGCTCATGTATAGACTAAGAAGCAACAAGGAAACCTCCTTATTGCGTAACTGGTTTCAGAAGAAGTTAACGATTTAAATCAATTTCATTGACTTAATGTCGATGAGTAGAACATTTGGGTAAAACTGGACAAGCCTGATCCCACTGACCCCTATACAGCTAGTTGATCATTAATATACTTACAGATGTGAAGCATAATGGCTGGGTATGACAGCAATGTTTAAAAAAAAAAAAGTAAGATACGTGTTTTAAATCTTGAGCAGCTGTAAAATTAGATCGTTAATCAATAAAAAGATTGGGTTTGCCGTAAACAAATGGACACGTTTGGTAATTCATCCCTAAATGAGCACCGAAAGCTCATTATGACCAATAAATATACGTATGACATGATTACATAAATGACGAATTATAACGAAATGTAGCTATATTTGAAAAATCTTACGGTGTCGTGTTAGAAGCAGTCTTACCTGTACGTACTTCCGTAGAGTTTTGACGAAACTTCGACACCTGACACTGGCTACAGCTTGATGCATGGTTGCCAGATTCACTCAATGGCCTCGGTTAAGGATATCTTGGCAACTGAAATGAATGTTCCCCCACAATATGGCCGTCTGTAGCATTTGCACAAGTAAAGTCATATTAACACTTCATAACATCACAAACCCCCGTCAAAACATTTTATTTGATACCAAGCTTAATCAAACCATTGGCGTTAAACCATAGAACCTGGCAACGTCTTTACGGCGAGGACAACTTGAGGTGGCTAAAAAATGAAAGGTGTTACAGGAGTGGAAGAGGCGGGTCATGTGACTGCATGCGCCAATGATCTTTGGTTTTACATTACTTCTACCTGGCCTGGTTTTGTTTATTGTTCAAAGTCAAACAGACACGTAAAGAACATTAATAGCTAAGTTGAGAATACATTACAACTCAATACATGAGAAAAGAGAAAAAACAATGGTGAAAACACCGGGGATACCAAACACCAAGTACTGTTTGACAGGGGAGTTGCCAAAGACTGTAAACCCACAAGCACCAATCTGTGCATTGCCTGGATTGACTACAAGAAAACCTACGACTCAATGCTGCACACATGGATACTGGATGCTTGGAACTCTATAACATCAACATGGCTTTAAGAACCTTCATCAAGAACTTTGTTAAGGCTGTAGAAGAGTCAAGTTTATTTGTATAGCCCTGAATCATCACAGTTTCCAATGGCTTCACAGGTGAAAAAGAAGTCACACAGAACGTCATGAATACACAACAACATCCCCTGAAAAAAGCTCCCAGAAGGGGAAGAAAAAACTAAAATACTCCATCTGGGAAGGTAAGAAACCTTCGGAAAGGACCGCAGGTGGGAGGAGTCCCTTTCCAGGCTCAACAAATTGAACTAGATGCAGAGTGATAAAAATAACACATTGTGCCATATATTGCACTAACTGTCCGGGGCAAAGATCCTCCTCACACTCTGGCCTAGTGGGTCCATCCTAACAAAAGCAACGCAGAGTTTCGCTGCTGCATTTTGTACTGACTGCAGACTTTTATTCCAAAACATTGGAAGTTCAGAATACAAATTGTTACAATAGTCACTGTATGATGTAACAAAAGCATGAATTGTTTCAGCAAGCCCCAGACAACTTAGCTCCTAGGATCATGGGGACACAGAAACCCCTCCACCACGGTAAGGTGACGGCTCATGGAGGGGTGAAAATTTTGATGTTTTTATCAAGCATTAACACGCCTTCTGTAGTCAGTAATTTTGCTTGTTTTATTCTGCTATTGTTGCTAAAACAACCTAATCACTCACAGTGACAAGAACAGCTATTGTTTGTCTCTGTGTGTTCTGCAATTTGCTGGCAACCAGTTCAGGGTGTCCCCCGTCCACTGGCTGCAGACAACTGCGATAGGCACCAGCAAGCCTGTGACCCATGTGAGGAGAAGAGGCTTTAGACAATGGATGGATGAATGGATAAATAATATATACCGCAATAATAATAGTAATACAGTAAGTCGTTTGAATCCATCTTCTGATTCATTATCTTTCTTTAAAACTTGAAGAACAGCTTCAAAATCCTGGTTGTTTAAATTATTTAGTATTTCGTGGACATAAATTAGCATTTTGAAGCCTTGTTCTAACTATAGCTAGCCCCAATCAAAAATGGTTTCTCAATATCATGTTAATAATAATAGTCATATTATTTTATAACAATAATGATTATAAAAACAATAACATCAATGCTCAATAATTCGTAATAAAATCGTGTTGAGTATTGTTATGTAAATGCCGTTTGGTTTTAGTTGACGATGAGAAGCAAATCAAAACACAGGTTTATTTGAAATGTGTCATCAAAACGGGATACTATTAATGTTATTGTTAATGGACATTCATTAGAAAGACGAGGATTTGAAGGGGCGCGGGTTGTTGTGCTGAGTGCTTCTCCGTTCCTCTCTCCTCCTCTTCCTCCATCTGCGTCTGCTCAGTCGCGCCTCTGTCCGCAGCAAACAGCGCTGGGGCAGCTACTAAGAAAAGAACGTCCTCACAATTAGACTGGAAACGTCGCGTAAACGCGGTGATCTAATGTCCAAATGCTTTCCACGCGCGCGTAGGGCTCTTTGAATCGACGCTGGCTTGGCCACCGAGTGGTTGAAGAAGATGATCTCTTGGCTCGGGGAGGCTGTGCTGCTACTGCGTGGGGGAGTGGGTCCTTACATCCTGTGGCGTTTCCTCTGTTTGTAAACTAGACGCTCGCGGAAAACCCTCGGCCGACCTAAGCTCTAAGGTACAACGTTCGTCTGTCTTTTCATTGCCTTTTCTGTATATGCTGAGTTTGACGATTCGTTTTGCGGCGAACGCTGCTTCGTTATAGACGCTCACGTAAGGACGCGAGACATTTAACTCGATGTTTTAGCTTCGACGTTAGCCATCACGAGCTAACGTTAGCTTGTTCGTCGAGAGGGGGAGGCTCTCCACGACGGCCATTATGAGCGTCGTTATCGCCCCATCTACTCTCGAGCGACTCAGGCTTTGTCTTCCAAGATTCGAGCAAATACCCGCGTTGTTTTATCCCCACTTTTCGAACGACACGCCCGTCGGGGTTCGGTGTGTGATTATAGATTAAATGGCGTAAAATAACAAACAATGAGTAACATTGCAGTGGGCGAGGGCGCTTCCGAGGCAAGTGAGCTAATAGCTACTTGATGTTCGCTAAGCTAGCGTCAGGTTTGGTTGACGCGCGAAGGCCAAGCCCTTCAAAATGTTGAAAAATAACTTCTCTCCCTCTAACAAAATGTACTAAGAAAATCAATGTTGTGCGCAAAAACTGCTCCACACTGAAGCATTTTTTTATGAACCAAAATTTTGTTCCCTTTATTACTCTGTAACAAGTGTTTAATAAGGTTAGCTTAGCAAAGCTAATAAAGCACTGCTGCATCTACACATACACACACACACACACACACACACATATATATATATATATATATATATATATATATATATATATATATATATATATATATATATATATATATATATATGCGTGTGTGTATATTACGTTTAGTTTCATAGCTGTACATCAGCATGATACGTTTCAAGATTAAATTACTGTACATTTTGCTTGAAATGCGTACTAACAATTTACTTGGTATCTTTTAATTTTGTGATTTACACAGTGGTTCTTTTGCCGTGACCGCAACTCGCCACCGTGCATTATTTGGCCACCAATCACTCGAGAAGTTGCCATTTAGTATTGTTTTTCTTACTATTGTACAAGAACACGCATTTCACTAATTTGGGCAGTTTTTCACCTGACAGAGTTAAAATACATATTTCTAGTTTTTTTCATTTTATTTTGAGCAACTCTGTGGTGGATTAAATGTCATTTTCCATATAACTCCATATCACGATCACTTGTCAACATGTTCCATGCTATGTATGTTGTCAATTATCATATATTTCTGTATTGTTTATAAACTCACAATATTATTTGCAATTGTAAGTTCAGTGTCCTCACGGATGTTATCTATAGATCCTTAAGGCCACTAAGTAAATGTACCATTGTACAGTAAAACCGCGTAATAGTGCAAGTTTATGATATAAATGATTATACATAGATAGGTAACATAGTAGCCCAGTAGCCCATACTTGGATAACCAAAGGCAAAAAGTGATGTTACAATTCCATGTGTTGTCTATTTCATCCACATCCTCCTCTTCTTCAGTTTGAATGCTAGATGAGTGAGGTGGGTGTGGCTTCCCACCAGCCTGACCATCCTGACTGACGGCTCTCTGGATGACCTTGTCCCCACCCCTGTCCCTGCGCTCACACACACCGTTACCACAGCAATGTCACATCTGCCCAGCAGCTCAGTCCGCGACCATATGAAATGGGTTTGTGTTTTATAACGCCAAAGTGGTTGCAAGTCACTTTTGATGAACAGTCTTGTGTCACTCAGGATGTTGTCATTGATAATTGCAGTGGACTAGATGTTTGTCAATAGATTGTTAATTAATCTTAAATCTTGTTTTTAACTTCCTCAGGCCGGTCTGCTCGGCTGTGAAGCGGTGCTCTCCAGTATGGCCCTTATGCAAGCCAGCACCATGGCAGCTCCACCCAAAAAAATGATGGCTCCACTTGGACACGCACCGCCACAGAGGGACGGACCTGACCGTGGTCCCCAGAGCCACATGATCCTCCCGTCTGGCATGAGCTGTCCACCCCTGGTTAGAATTCATTATGAAATTTGGGCTGGGAAATTGTGCTCAAAGGTTGACTTTTCCTCTGTACAAGGCAAAACGTATCTATTTGTACTACTGCCGTTGTATAGTGTTTACATTTTGAGGGAGATGGCAGCATTTCTGAAATAATTTTTCTGTTCTTTTTTTTTTAGCTGATCCGGAAGGAAGGTGAATTCCAAGCTCCGCGCCTGCTGGATGAGAAGGACATGAGGACCAATGAGGACCTGCAGCAGAAAAAAAAGAACAGGAAATCAGTGGCGCCCTGTAAAGTGAGAGAACAAGAGGGAAGGGGAGGGAAGGTCAGTGGTTGCGATTGCAAAACAGGGAACTGTCTCCGAGCGCCCCCCCTCTTGGGGCTCTCCCTAGTCTGCACATTTGTTTGTGTGCTTGTGGGTGGGGGAAGGAGTGCAGGGAAGATGTGGGGGTGGGGGGAGGGTCTGGAGAGGAAAGCGTGGGGGGGAGGGGAGCAGGGCAGAGCGGTGCACAATAACAGCAGTTGTGTGCATAACAGGGGGAGCAGCACCACGGCCTTTCGGAGGGGGTTGTAAGTTAATTCTTTATCCGTTCTAAACAAAAGTTTTAAAATACACATTGATAGTTGGATATTTTTATAGATTGTTTTCATTAATGAAATTGTCGGGAAAAAAAATGCAAACAGAGGCCTTAGTTTATGATGGTGCACAGGGACTGTTGCTAAACAAATATTGCTTATTGTCTTCCTCAGGGCACAGGTGGCGATGAGAACGGTCCAGCTTCCAAAGTGCAGAAAAACTTTATTTGCGACCACTGTTATGGAGCATTTAGGAGCGGTTACCATCTGAAGAGACATATCCTCATTCACACAGGTATGCTTCAATGCTATCAAACAAAGTGCCCTCAATACAGCAAATATACAATGGTCTGGATGATAGCACTGTGCAGCAACTGTTAAGGTTTGAAATGGCCTGTTTGGTATCATAGGTTTTGCCTCACAGAGGTTTCTGTGAGGGATTGAACTAAAACTGGTGCTCTTCGGTTTAGGGGAGAAGCCGTATGCTTGTGCCGTATGTGACATGAGGTTTATTCAGCGTTACCACCTGGAGAGACACAGCCTCATTCACACGGGTATGCGTCTTTTAACCGTACCCATTTTGCATATATCCTCCAGACTGTCACTGGAGTATACACTAGAAATAATGGACGGATGTTTAGGGTTCATTTTGTCTGTGGACAGTAATTTCCAACAAAGCCACCACGCCAAAAAGCAAATCTGTTCAGTGTGAAGCATTTTAAACACAACATTTGTCTTCTACGTTGTGTTTTCTCAACATCAAGTAAACCTGCTACAGACAGTTTATCACACAGCGTGTGGTCCATCTATGCCAAGTCCACTAATAAATACCCTTGCTTTTGTTGTTTAACAAGTTTCATGAATAGTTTCAGTGCATTATTTGAATTCATCTCCAGAATTTATATTTTTAAAGCCCAATATGTAGATGCTACATTTTTCACTTACCTGTGCTTTGTGGGTCTCTTCCTTTTGTTAGACCTGTTTTGGTTTCACACCAATGGCGTTCAAGTGTAAAACAGTACATTTTAAGTCCTTTTAAAAGCAAGATTTCTTGATAGCTCTTCAACTTGTAGCCCTTCGTTGTCTTCAATAAATAGGCCAGATTCACATTTCTGTTTAAATAATAAGAATAAGTCCTTTTTTTTTAAATAGAGAATAACGACTTGGGCATCAAAGGACTATGTGGCAGAAGCGCTCAGCAATGGCTTTTTACTTTTATACTATTTAGGATTTTTTCTAAATAAGTATTATTTGCTAAAGAAAAGGCAGCTTCTATTTGTAAAGTTTTTAATGACCCAACTCTAAGAAAGTAAATTTTTAATCATGCAAATGGTTTGACCACAATTATTTCAGAGAGGAGTAAATCAAGAACATTAGATGGTATTAGTGATTGTATCAACAGTTAATCAACTGCTCAATTTATTGATAAACATTACACACCTAAAATTGTCCAAATGCTATAATTTTCTCTTAGATTTCCCTAGTCCACTCTGTAAACATACTGATTAGCATTGTGTTGAATCAGAATGGTATTTTCAAATATCTACTTGTAAGTTGGAAAACCGTGGATCAACATTCTTGCCATTTTTCCGGCACGTCATGGACCAAACGAGCAACCAAATAATAACAAAAATGGGGATCTTTGGTACTACTTTTTCAAACCAATACAGGTACACAACTCTTAAGTAGTCAATGATACAAAGTACCGAACACAACTGTAATTCCTGTGCATAAGTCTCCCCCAAAAAACACAGATTATTTAACAAAAAAAGACCTATGCTATTATATATTTTTTCTTAAAACATTTTAGGAAATTAATGGATTTTTTTCTAATTGTCTTTTTCTATACATATATTCTTAAAAAGGAAGTTAACTTGAAAGGGCATCAAAGGGACCCTGTCTAGGAGCGTCGTCAATGTTAATTGGATGTCAGTTAATGGGAATGAGTGGAAAAAGATATACTGTACTTTGTGGTACTTTGATTTGGTTAATTTCTCTGAATTACAAATGTCTATTCTTACAATTTGCAACTTTTTTTCGTTGTTGTAAAACTGCTCCAAGCAAGTAATTGATACTAGAATCGATTACCGATACCATTTTTTTTTTCCTTTTTCAATGAAGAGAATAAAAACAAGAGGGGGGGGGGGGGGGGGGGGGGGGGTCTGATCTTGTTGAGATGTTGATGTAGTAAATACATTATATTAATTTACTGTTGCAATAATGTTTGTCAGATCAGGATTGTGTGTATGTGATTCAAAGAACGGCACCTTAGGTGGTGGAAGAATTACTGTTTTAATAGTGGTATTGGTGAAATGTGGCAGTGTAAGAATTATGCTTCCGAATTTATTGTAGGTGTTGATTCTTAGCATTCTGCATCCTTCAGCCTGCTGCAATTTGACTAACGGTTTCCAATTAGTCCTTTGATGTCCACCCACATATGTGCACATTTATGTGGCTGAACAGTAATTATCTGTGGCTTTTCTACGTTGAGGTTTTCAACAAAATTTCTATGTGAGTTTGGAGCAGGAATTGAATGGCAAGCTGTAGCATACCAGGGCAGGTCTTGCCTGGTAAAAAAAAAAAAAAAAAAAAACATCAAAACAGATAATCTCAAAGAACACCCGCCCCTCCTAACTGTTGAGAAAGGTCATTCATCATAGTAAGGTGCAAATGTGTCATCTTTCGCTGGCCGGTGTGATGGCTGTCTCCCGTGTTTCTTTGCTGTCTTGCTGCTGCTGCTGCTGCCTTGTGTGTCGCGTTCACGCATGCTTGGCTCACATCCTGTGGCTGCTTTTTGTGTGTGTCATAACTTCACACAGCAAATGCTTCCAAATATCAGAAGACACAATTGGACCAAAACTACCATTTCATGACTGTCCCATTGAATGGCAGGGTGACGTCGTAGCTAATTTGTTACTTTGTGTATGTAGGGGTGAAGCCGTACGCTTGCTCCATGTGTGACATGAGGTTCTTCCAACGTTACCATCTGGCAAGACACAGCCTCACTCATACTGGTATGCGTCTACTTACCCTAGTGTCTCTGGTAGTTGTTTATATAACTACCTGCTCGTAGAAAAAAAAAAAGATTAAAAGGGCCAAACTGATCAAATCAGCCGATTATGCCCCTTCAAACATTGCCCAATAATAATCTTCCTAATGGCTGATACAGGTTGATTATTTTAACTTTTTCACTAATGTCGAGCCTTTTTAGTGACGAAACAATACTATATGAACAGTAATTGGTTAATAAACAGTAAATGGGACACATTTGGTTTTGCAATACACTTAGATGCAAAATGAACTTTTTTCTGAATATTAATCAATAGAATAATCGATTCTAAAATTAAATAGAAGTGTTTATATTATTTAAGATACCAGTGAATCTGTATATAATAGGCATCTATTGCTATGCGTTGGCAGGAAAACAATGCTATTCATTATAATTTTTAAAACTAATCTGTCTAACAGTCAGCAGTTGGTTAAAAAAAAGCCTAAAAAATGTGTCGCTCGGGCCCTTAAAAAAAGCGCATGATATAAATCTCAATTGACTTTAAAATGGTTTAGAACTCAATGTTAGGAAGAATACAGATGTATCCAGACATGTTCCGAAATAATAAAATAATTGTGGGGTGTACACGAAAATGTACGAAACGTCAGCTTTTCCCCCTGCCGAATGCTCTACTTTATCCCGTGAAATTTTTTCTTTGCCCCTATTAAAAATTTAAGACAAATTTTAATGTGGCTAATGTAATTTGGGCTTCTAATTGTTGAGTGGGTGTGTGTATTTATAAGAAGAGCTACACGTGAGGGAACAGTTGATGGTTCTGCTTTGTTGTGTTCCTAGCTTCTACTGACATACTTTTTGTGTGTAGGGGTGAAGCCATACGCTTGCTCCATTTGTGACATGAGGTTTTTCCAACGCTACCACTTGGCAAGACACAGTCTCACTCACACTGGTATGAGGTTGCTCTTCTTTGATCCATTGAAATCTTCCTACTGGCCTAGTAGTCATTAACTTCCAGTTATTTCTAGAAGGGACTCCACTGGTCTTTTCAGTCCGGTATTGTGGTAGTGCTTGTTACTATTCGACTTGACCTTTGAAGCTGTTGCTCCAGAGAGATACTTGGATAGTTTGGCACACTTTGACCTTAGCCTAAAGACAAACATGTAACTCTTTCAACAAGTACTGTGGAAAAAACTATCAAACAATAGATCAGTGTCGTCTACTTATGCCACTGCCTTTGGCATGTCTGGATACATAATAACTGGGTGTGTCCTTTTGAGATCATTGTGGTGTTTTTTTCTTTTTGGGTTTTTTCATTTTTATTTTTTTACAAAACGTTTTTGCTCTGTGTGTACAGGGGTGAAGCCATATGCTTGCTCCATGTGTGACATGAGATTTTTCCAGAGATACCACCTGGCGAGACACACTCTCACACATACGGGTACATATTTATGCTTAAACCCCTCTCACCTTACCTCACATTGGAGTGTTGTAGTGTATAGGCCTCACCCTACATGGCAGAGCACTGGAACACAAAATGGCTTTTCCACTGCACAATACCTACACGGCGCTACACTCCATTGACCTATTTTTGCTGTCATAACTATGTGTACTATTTCCTGTACCTGGTCGTTTGTGATTCCAAGCATGATGTGACGACACCATATATCCTTCTGAGACCCAGCAGTGGGCTTTTTTTTTTTTGTCCATACCTGTTGACCCATTCGAGCTACCCTACTAAGTCCTGGTTTGCTCACGAGAGGACATCTTGTCCTCTCCACTGTTGTATCATGTGTTTAAGTGACATGCAATTTCCATTGCTGTCTTACAGAGACAAAATGGACAACGGTGCACACGTGAATTGGCTGGGTCTCAGAAGGATATCTATATATATAGAGAGTAAACTGTTGCAGTTTTGTCCCTACCTTTTTATAATACTTGGATACAAGACTAGAAATAATGAAAAATAAAACGTAGCGCTGCATCGATTTTGATAAATCGACTTATTTTCAAGTAGTTGTTAATCAAAGTAATCTGTAACCATTTTTGATAATCCATTAATCGTTTTGAGACCTAGATTAATTTGTGTCCAGCAACATTTGAATTAAAGGCTGGAAATGATGTAAAACAAAACTAAAAGTGCTACGACAACTAACTGAAAGCTAATTAGTTATCAAATTCATCTAACCATTTCTGATAATCTATGAAATGTTTTGACACTCAGTTCAATTTAAAAATATAAAATGCCTGTAATTTCAGACTGTAACCAGTAAATAGTCCCTTATTTAGATAAGCCTCCTTGCAAAACATAATTAAAAAAAAGATAAAAATCAAACATCTGCAAGGAATTTGCTTTTACATTACTATTTTTTTCCTTCGTTTTTAATATTACAGACCAATCCAGTAATTGCAGCTCAGTTTAGGCGTTACAAGACTGTCAAGTAGAAATAGTTAATTTTATATATATATATATATATATATATATATATATATATATATATATATATATATATATATATATATATATATATATATATATATATGGGATTGAAATCAAGTGTTTTGTAAATTCGATTCATTTATTAATTGACAAAATAATTGACAGATTAATCTGTTATTAAAATAATCTTTTATCACAGTCGTGAAATGAACGTATGCTAATGTTAGCATAACCAATTGCTGTGCGTTTTTTCTGAATGCCAAGCTAAGTATACAGTAAGCTTGTAAGCTTACTTTTTTTTTTTTTAAGTGGAAACCCAACAGGTCCATCCACAACCAAGGCGAGTCGTGTAGGTGGCACGCAGTGGAAAAGCAGTGCAAGACCAATACAGTTTTTCTGTAACTTATTTTATTTTAATTACATTTTATTTTATCGGCATGAACATGAAACCAGGAACTCATTAGCCATGATAGTATACAGAATATCAAACGCCCCCAAACTGAATTGTACAGTGTATGTAAAAATACTTTTGTGTTTGTAGCTGACAGGAGCACTTTAATAAAGTTTGGTACTGTATGCATTCAGGGGTGAAGCCGTACGCTTGCTCCATGTGTGACATGAGGTTCTTCCAACGTTACCATTTGGCAAGACACAGCCTCACTCATACCGGTATGCTGCATTTGTTCCCCCCTTTAAAACTTTTAAATATAACCCACCGTCAACACGTCTAACTTATTTGTTTTTAAGTCCTGTTTCCTACAATAAGTAATTGGTGGAAATTTTCCACTAAAACTAGGCTTTGTTGGAAAACCGTCCACTGAAAAAAATGTCCCTCTCTGTGATTGAAGATTGTAATGTTAGCATAGCATGTTTGTCACTGAGCACTTAATGACACCACCAATGAGCGGGCACATTACACAAATAAGATTTAATGGCAGACATCAGCAGTGGCATTTCTCCTTATTGAATCAAGATTTGGATCCTTGACCTTGATCCTTGAGATTGTACATTTGCAACAACAAAACTGTATGCAATGAGACTGAACATTATTAAAGTAGCTCCTATGTATTCTGCTTCTTTGTTACCGTACAACTTAGGTTATGATGTCTGTCAGTTCTTTCTGGCGTAATGTCTCATCTGCGATCAATTTGATAGCATGAACCCCGTAGCATGTCCTTGCATCTTTTACATGTTTCCTTTTTTGAATTTGAAAATAAATCTAACCTTCTTGTGTTTCATTCAGGAGTGAAGCCATATGCTTGCACCATGTGTGACATGAGGTTCATACAACGTTACCAACTGGAAAGACACAGTCTCACTCACACAGGTATGTCCTCTTTGTCGGAATGCGGCATGGGTCACTCTCTCATGGTCATATGGCTGCCTTACAATGGTGTTAACACGTGTCACGAGGTAGCCAAATGTTTGTGTAGCGTCAACTCCTTACTTCACAAGCATTCTGATGGAAATGAAAGTCCCCTCCTGATTTGCCAATGACAAAGGCCTGTTTTCAATTGTTGTGTTTGTGTTTTATCGTGGCATCGTACATTTAATAATCTTAACTAATCTGCTTTATTTCATCTGGCAGTTATTTCTCTCTTATTTATCAGTGACTATATAAAAGATTTTTCAGCTAGTCTTTGGTCAGAAACATTTTTTTGATGAGTATGAATTACACCCACAACGCTCCACACATGCCAGTTCTTGTCATTGCTCATTCTGTTTACTGACATTTTAGTCCTGCAATTTGCGATTATTTTAATAATCACATTGCTGCTACAGATGGAGTAAAAAAACATGTTTTAGTTTCTTTTTCTGTATTCAAAAACAGGACGTTTTCTCAAATTGATCTTACAGAAGAATTATTAACTAAGATTTGTTTGATTACTGGTTTGGTCTGTAAACTCGGAAAATTGGAAAACGATCATCAATATTTTAGCCAAATAAAAGCAGTTTTTTTTTTAAATGATAATAAATCGATAATAAATCTGCTTTCATACGTGACTAAAAAATTACCATTAAATGGTCAGAATTCTGAGGGATTTGATAAATTTTGGCCTCTGAAACATTAATTGATTGTCAAACAATTATTGATTATTAATCTGTTGTTGATCAACCACTGCACCTATACTGACATTGTCTTTTTTTTACTTGTGCCTTTAAAATGATTTTCATAGAGGTGTAAATTACGGACGCACAGACTTTATAGTATCGTATCATGTCATCAGAATGTTTTCCAGCGCGTCATTTGTTCAGTTATTGACTAGGGCCCGACCGATTAATCAGCTGGCTGACTACGGCCCTTCAAACATCGACCAAAATTAATTGGCAAGTGGCCGGTGCTGATTATTTTACCTTTTTACTTTTATACTGTATAGGCTAACCATGTACTTAAATTAAGAATAGATGTGTTAAATATGACGCCCATTCAACTACTACTAACACAGACACATATGACAAGAATTAATGTCTTTATAATTTCATTAATTGTGCCATGCAATATATTTCTGTAAACTGAAAATGATTTTTTAACAATAAATTTACTGTTGACCACTGCTCTTTGCGGGAAAGAAATATTAGGCCGTCCCAGGAATAGTGAAAATCTGCATATAAATAATACCTATTGAAATCCCTTTTTTTTTTTCAATATATCCTATTAAAAATAATCAGCTGATTATTCAGGATTTTTTTTTTCTCTGCCAAAAATCAGCATCTGCCTTAAAAAAAAATCTATATCGGTCGGGCCCGATTATCAACTGTTACATTTTATGTCTGATTTTACATTACAGATGTTACGTTCTTATCTATTGTGCATAGTTTTCCAACTGCCTAAAATTTTCTAACCTGCGATCAGCGTTGAAAATCAAGTTGTAGAAAGTAGGAAATCTCTTTGGCTATTGTGCTTGGTGAAATGTGTCCAATCAATTTTTCCTTTGGATATATTTAGATTTCTAGGTTTGCAGATTGGTTCTTTTTTTGTTCTCCGGATGATTTTTATTGTCCATCAATATTTAGAAAATTGAACATACTCATAGAGAGAAGTCTTGTTCAATTGGAATGGCAGATGCACTTCCTCACCTGGTGGAATCTCTGCAGCAAACAAAGCGCTGATGAGTGCAACCAAACTTTACTAAATAATTAGTAAAGTTTAGCGGCGATCATTTTTGGCAGTTGAATCATTTCTTTTCCACTCTAAAGCCGGTGCTTTGTGTGCATAGGGGTGAAGCCGTACGCTTGCACCATGTGTGACAAGAGGTTTTTTCAGCGCTACCACCTGGCGAGACACAGCCTCACTCACATGGGTATGCGCCTGCCAATCTTAAGACAGTCACACCATTGGGATGCTGCAACATCTGTTAATCGTTTGTGTTCTGACACATTATTGATGGGGCAGATTTAGTCTTATTAGCACCAGTGACCTCATCGGCTCGTGTAATGTGAGAGGATCAGAAAATAGTCAAAGTTTAGCTCAGACTTTGCCCATGTCACTAATGTTAGGGTATGACATTGGTTATTAACCACAGACATCAATTTAGCCCCGGATGAGTTGATTTTTCAATACATCAAGATTTCTTATTTCTTTGGGGGTAGCGGCACCGATTAATGCTGTTGATGCTTTGCATTTAGGTGTGAAACCTTATGCTTGCACCATGTGTGACATGAAGTTTTGTCAGCGTTACCACCTGGCGAGACACAGCCTCACTCATACGGGTATGGGTCCGTACACCGTGCCCAGTACATCCTGTGTGCACCTTTCCATCTCTCACTTCACTTCAGGGAAATCACTCATGTGGAACTTATCGTAGCCAATATCGGGAGTTTAAGTAAACCTTTAGTTTTTTGTGGATCTGCTAATACGGAGTCCCAATTCGATTGCTCGACATATTGGGGAGACCTTTCCAAATTGTCTTTTTAATTTTTGTAATTTTTCGTTGGAAAAAAATGTACTTTACATGGCGAGAGAATCAGAAGTTTAAACCAAGTAGCCATAAACCTGTAGAAGTTCCCCCACTCCCTGTATTTGTTTCTGTATTTTAAGGTTCCCACCCTGATCTATTTTCCCTTGATACGCTCAGCAGAAAATTATGCAATTAAGCCTGATTTGCACTCGTGGTCAGGATCTGGACATCCCTACTTTTATGTAATTTTGTAGTTAAACATCTCCAAATTACAATTTGCAAACATGGGCATAGAATGATTGTCCGAGGTGGTAAAGGCAGTGGTCACGTTGTTTGGATATGACAAAAGTAAAACTTATATGGAGCTGCGACTATCAATTTTGATAATCAAATAAAATATATCGGCTTCAAAAATATGACACGGTTTCAGTTCTGCTTGTTCAAATTGAGACCATGATTTTAAATCGACAGTGCAGACAATTCAAAACAAACGAAGTAAGATTCAATTACTGGTTTATTTCATAGAATGTCAGCAAAAAAAAAGGCAAGACATGTTAATCATTTTTTCCTCGGTCAAAGTAAATGTTTCAAATGAGAAATTTATATTAAACGTGAAGATAAGTCTGCTTAAGTAGAGGACTACAGAAATTGAATATTTACTGTAGAGAGGCTGAAATTCCAAGGGACAGTTTTTGCTGAAGTCTTGAAATGATTAATCAAACATCAAAAATGATTATCAATTATTTCGATAACATTAGTTGTTGATCTATTGTTGCAGCTTTAAACCTACAGTATGTAAAGCTTGTGAACATTTTTTTACCTCCAAGGAGAGTTGATGTACAGTTTTATGTCAATGCGACTTCTTAACAGTGCATTAAGGAAATTTAAATCTTAAAAGTATTTTTTCCACCCCAAGCGCCCAGATAGTCATAGCAAGAACCACAATAAAACCTATTTAGGCAATTAAAATAGTCCAAACTCAGGTTTCAGACTCAGACGCTGCATTCGAGGAAGTTGGGTGGTCAAATGTATCTTACTCTGATTTCTTCCAGTTCCTATTGCAAAGCAGCTAAGGAAAACATAATCACATTTTTTTTGGAGTTCAGTTTTCCTAGTCGGAGGCTGGGAAAAGTCTGAGTTGTCTCTTACCTCCAGTGCAGCATAGTAAACATTGGAGAGGCATTTGACAAACAGAAAGGGCTCAGAACAGCTTTTGTTTTGAAAGCAGACTCACTAATTGCTCAAATTTTACTCATAAGATAATAGGAGCTGAAATATACGTGACAAATAAAATCTGATGAATGGCTATCAAGGTTCAAGCATTCCATCAATGTTGTAAGGCCTGTAGATGTTGTCATTTAGCAAGACACTTGGAACTTTTGTTAATGCACCTTTAACAAGAGCCATTGACTTCTCTTGGGGCATGTTATATCTTTCTGCATTTTTTGCTTCCACTTTTGAGATGCTGCTTGCCTGTCAATCACGCCAAGTACGTTTTATTAACGAGCAACAACAAACCGCTACTGACTGACAGACATTTGTTACAACTTGTTTCTATTGGCTTGTTTGGGATGCTTGACATTAGCTTGCCATGGCTAGCATGTGATTGACCACAAAATCCGAAGCCACTTCCACTAAATCCTTTATGTCATGAAAAACGAGCTGAAATGTAAACATGCATATATTGTCATTGCAATGATTGGGAAATGTGTGGTTAATAACCAATAGCGTAGGTATGTTTACATCGACAAGTCTGCAAAGTGAAGCAAAAAAATTACAATGTTGCTACTTTGCATTCAGGTGTGAAACCTTATGCTTGCACCATATGCGACAAGAGGTTTTTTCAGCGCTACCACCTGGCGAGACACAGCCTCACTCATATGGGTATGCGCCCATCTTGCCCATGACACTGAACGTCACATTTGACTTGACATCACATCAAACACAAGCATATATGACGGACGCCTAAATTTTAGCGTAACTGTAAATACATCTTCGATAGCCATCTCTGGATCATTGCGTTCCTCATTTTGGTCATAAAGAAAAACAAGCGCTCATGCCTTTTAAAAACCTATTCAAAATGTTGGTTTACAACCCATCAATTCTGAGTACCAAAATACATTGCATCACTGTTGGATTGTGGACGTCCATACACCAAAGTGTGAAAGTAATACCTGTAATACTCTGCGTTTAGGTGTGAAACCTTTCGCTTGCACCATGTGTGACATGAGGTTTGTTCAGCGCTACCACCTGGCCAGACACAGTCTCACTCATACTGGTATGCGACAATGTACCTATCGCTCAATCTTGATGAACGTGTGCTGCCCATCGAGTTTTAGCACACGAAGCCTCGTTGAAAATACATAGGCAAAATGTGTGTGTGTTTTTTAAGCATTTCGGTATATTACTTCAACACATTTGCAATCAAAAGCATCCTCAAGAATAAGGAGGATGCTGTCTTAAGATATTGGAGTGTATTTTCACAATGCAATAGAGTGGGACTAATACAGCTGAGATGCCGACCCTCCTAATTTTCCAAAATGTCGAGGATGACGGAAATCAGCCCGATTGCTGGCATTATGAACATGAATAGGCCCTTCGGATTTCAAAATACTGCATCCTCCATTGTGTCTGTTATCTCGCCCAGCAGTTGGGAATTCAGGGCGCCCCCGCACAGAGCCAGACGCATTAATTATACGACATGTCGATGTTGCAAGCTCATGCATGCATGAGGTGACGCACCCGCACACATGAATTCACAATTACGTCGACTTGAGCACTGGTACAGTGGTTCTAAAATGAGGGCACTCAAATGCACGTCAAGGTTTCTGCATGTGTCAGCAAATTTTAACTCTTTGAGCGCCGTTGAGATAAAATGACGTCAGTGTCATCGATGTCAGTTCAGTGTCAACTTGTTTTTGTGAGGTTTTTTTTTTTTTTTTTAATGGAATTGAGTAATGAAACCGTTTATCCAGCATTGGTTTAATCTTCAAGTTGGGAAAATTAGAAAAAAAGGACACTAATTGGTCATTGGGAACGCTTGAAATTGGCTGGCAGCACAAGAAGAGTACAGTATATTTTTCTTTTCAAATTAAGCGCAAATTAGCATATTGGTAAATGGTGTAGCTTTTTTAAAAATGTTTGGCATTAAGACGTCATTTAATGCTGTGCCATGAACAGTATAGATTTCTAATTAAAAGCAAATTACTTGGATCATGATGCAACTTATGGCTAGATTGTATTTCTCTTTTTAAAAACGGCTGGCATTATTAGTGAAAGCTGTGATAGGAAGGTTACATTTTTCTCTATAGAGTAACGGCGAATTAATTGGTGCATGAAGCAATTAATGGGTAAATTGTGTGTGTTTTTTTTAAGCATGGCTGGCAATAAGAGTTTGTTTATTGCGGTTACAGGAAAAGTACATTTGCTTAAATTAAGAGGAACGTGAAGCATGAAATGTATTCTTTTTATTTTGTTAATTTTTATCCACATGTTGTTCCAACGTTTTTTATAAGACCTAGGTAGCACAGCACAATTGTTTTCAAGGATGTTCTTTTTTATTTTTAATGATTATTTATTGCCTTGCACTGGTTAGGGTCGACTTGGCTGAAAAAAGTATTTCACGGGGTACGTCATTGGAAAATTGGTTGAGAACTAATGCACTCGTAGACATCTGCAATGTCTGTGGTTGTGCCAGTTTCTTCCTCCCGGGCATTTGGGGAAGTTGGGAGGATTGGCATCTCTATTTGCGTCAGATAGTTGCATCAAATAAACAGTTGAGCAACGTGCCATATTTTTGTCTTGTTCTTGATGTAAACCGCAGTGCACTGATAGAGGCTGAATGATATCGTTTTTTGCATGAATTGGCGACTGTGTGGTTAATAACCAATCGTGTCGGGTTGTACTGGCAAAGAATGAAAGTGGAGTGTAAGTCATGTAACATTCCCACTTTGCATTTAGGTGTGAAACCTTATGCTTGCACCATGTGTGACAAGAGGTTTTTTCAGCGTTATCACCTGGCGAGACACAGCCTCACTCATATGGGTATGCACCCGCCCACCTAAACAACGACACTGACCGAGTTTCAATATAGATGGTGATTATTAGGCACAAGGCGGCTTCTTCAAACGGAATCGGTCGTGTGCCATTAAGCGTTTTCTCAATCGCAAACACTTAAGGAATGCTAGCAGATTGTGACATCATCAGCTCATGTTGTGTTAGCTGTGGATTTGAAAATTGGTCAAACACAACTTGAATTAATTTGGCTTGAGTTCTGACAATTGGTTAACAACCCATCAATGACAATTTGATTAATCGATGGATGATGGAGCCGAATGCCAGGTGTTGACAATTAACGTCTTAATGCTCTGCGTTTAGGTGTGAAACCTTTTGCTTGCACCATGTGCGACATGAGGTTTGTTCAGCGCTACCACCTGGCGAGACACAGCCTCACTCATACGGGTATGGGTCCGTACACCTGCCCCTCTCATCTTTCCAATCACTCAGTGTCCTTGTCGCAGTATTATTTAGACTTTTCTCGCTAATCCTAAGAAAGACGCTTTTATCGCACGCTTCGGTTATAGCTAATGACGCGACAAGATAACTTATTTTGATCGTCACACATGCTGATCTCTGAGACAGAGAGTGGCTCTGATTTGGATTTGTTTAATCCTCCGGTGTTGTTTTCTCACTGGGACTGTTTCCCAAGATGACCCAGTTGAATGCCATTAGATTACTGGATTAGATTAATTTCGGTAATTGATTTAGGTTTTCTTTTGTTTTTTTTTTTTTAATCCTCTCTGTAACTTAAGTAGCTTATACATTACATTTCTCTAAGGAGAAAACACGTTTTTTCTTCCCATTCAATTCTATAAGTCTTAGCGGAGTGACCTAAATTGACCTTAATAGGACATCAGTTGAAATACTGTACTTGACTCATTCAGTCCCAAAGATGTAATTTTACATTTTTTAAGTCCAGCCATTCAGTCCCAAATGTATTTTTCAGTGCGGTCAAGTGATTAAACATTTTCAACTAATTAAGTGCAAAATTTTCCAAGATTAATCTCATTTTTTATCAATTATTTTCTTCGATTGTTCAGGTCAACTGTCACCAATTAAAAACAAAAAAATAGTTTTGGATCCTCTCTGTTAACTTTGGTAGTTTTTACATATTACATTTCTCTAAGTAAAAAAAATATTTTTTGCCATTAATTCAGTAACCCTTAAAAGCCGGGTGACCTTCTTTAGACACAAATTGAAATGCTGTAACTGGGATTTGACTCATTCAATTGAAAAGAAGTACTGTATTCTTATTTGTTTAAAATTCTGCCATTATGTCCCAGATATTTATTTATAAATGTATACATAGTTGTATATAACTTAACGCAAAATGTTCCATAATTGCACTTTTCAAGTTTTTTTTGGTGGCGCTTTTTTAGGTTTTATTAGTTAATTTATTAATCAAGCAACCCTTAAATCCGAGTGACCTTAATTAATCCTTCATAGGACGCAAAATACGCTACTTGTAATTGACTCAGTCAATACCAAAGTTGTATATTTACATTTTTTAAGTCCAGTCGTTCAACCCAGATCTTAGGCTTTTTTTTTTTTAAATAAATTCATCACAATTTTCCATAATTAATCACATTTTTTGTTACATAATGTCATCAAATTAAACAAAATTTTCAAATACCATTGTAAATAGTTTTGCTTGAGATGGCACAATGAATACACTACTTATTTTAAATTATTCTACATTGCTATTGGTTAATCTTTGATGGACTTCCCCAAAAGTTTTACAAGAGTTAGGCCTAAGAAAATCCTAAAAATCATATCGTTAAATCATACCCTTTCTTCACTGACTGACAGGGAGAAATCTCACTGTTGTCATTTTGACCCAAGTTGACCTAATACAGCCCCTCAAGGACTCCACACATGCACACTTTAGCATATATGTATGGCATATCTGTGAACATAGAGGACCAAATAGAGGGTGTTTAGAGCGCCTCATTGTTGATCGGACGCGTTGCGCGTGACATTCTAGTCCAGCTGCATCCACCTAGTTGCATGTGTGAACATTTCCACCTTGTGTGTGTGAGTGTATGTGTGTGGCAGAGGTGATATTGCACGTTACTTGACCTTGTGGGGTTTGTGGTCGGTAGGCCTAATACGCTGCTCTGTGTGTGTAGGGGTGAAGCCGTATGCTTGTTCCATGTGTGACATGAGGTTTATTCAGCGTAACCACCTGGAGAGACACAGCCTCACTCACACGGGTATGCGTTCCGTTGCCGCGTCCGCCTCCCACCACTGCCGCTCGCACCGCCCCCTTTGACGACGCGCGCCATCGCAACCTCCACTTTGATGGGATGTTGAACCAGCATCACACGCAGCCCAGATGTTGTTGCGTACATCTGGGCCACGATAACTCCACTCTGATCTACACATAATGAGTTGATGAGCAGGCCTAAACACTCATTAGTTTACATATAAGGCTTCGCTACCATTGCAGCAGTGACAGTCCTCAAAGACAGTGTGACACACTTAATAGGCGCCAAAACAAATATTGACGCATTGACTCTGTTGTGTGTGCTTTCTGCTAGGCGAGAAGCCGTTTGCGTGCGACATGTGCGATATGAGGTTTATCCAGCGCTACCACCTGGAGAGACACAAGCGCGTCCACAGCGGCGAGAAGCCTTACCAGTGTGAGCGCTGCCAGCAGGTGAGCACAACCCATTTCATTTACTTCTTCGGGAATATATTCGACCATTCTCTTGTATTGTAGTCTAGTTGTTAATGTTCTTATTAGAATGCAACTAACTATTATTTTAAAGGGCTTGTATCATGGGCTTACTTCTTTAGAGCTTTTAACCATGTTACAATGTTCATTTCTCACCTTAAACACCCCAACCTTTTTCCAACCACCCCGCAACTGCAGGTATATTTAAAGAGACACGTGTGGAAATGTTAATATTAAGCAAAGTCCACTTGTTGTTTTCCCAAAGAACTTTTCCCGGACAGACCGTCTGCTACGGCACCGTCGGCTGTGTCAGGGTCGCGGCGTGGCTAAAGTGGAGACCCAGCCGTGTTGTGAACCGCGCCAATATGCCCAAGAAGCGTCATCGGCACCCCCAACCTGGAGCCCCATGCACCCCCCTCCGGGTCGCCTGGCCGTCTGACATTCCACATTGGCCGCCGGACACAGAAAGGCCGACGGGCGCGGCTCCGGAGCAGGCTGACGATGCTGCAGTCTTGGATTACTAATAACTGCGGGACATTCGTTGGTTTAGTTTTAACTGTTTCCTTTCTCCCCACCATATTTTTTTAACGAGACTTTTCTGTGATGAAGAGTGTTCCTGTTTTGTACTTAATCTGTTTTTATTGTTAAATGCATCCACATTTGTTGGTACTCTGTAATGATGAGAGGTTATTTCTTTGTTTTGGTTTTAAATTGACATCCAGGGACATAGTTCGCGAGGAAAAGCATTTCATTTTGTGTCTAAAGCTTTGTCACTTAGGTCCAAATATGGCTCGTGTCAACCAGATTTCGCCGGCCATGGCAGCTGTGTTTCAGTTGGTGTCCCCATGGTAACGGTAGCTTGACCGGGACTCTATTGTCGAGCCATCTGGTTGACCAGCGTTCTTTGCCTCTAGTGACATTAGAGGTACACTGTCTGTAAATATTGCTACTACATTCACAGTTGGACTTAAGTTGATTTAATTTTCGCATTATTGTTAACCAGGACTTCCATGGAGTATGTGATAATTGGGCGATCCCATACTGGCCACGTGTTGAGCCCCCCCCTCCCCCATTTTGTTGCGTGTACACATTTCTCACGTTGAGATTCCTTTGTCAGAATCCTCTTTTTCTCACTTTTATTTAGCTTTTATTTCCCTCAATGTTTTATTACTGTGTATCAGATGTATTTACAAGGACAAGGCCGCTTTTATGTCAGTGGGCGTTTTCCTCTAAACTGTCGTGGTTACAGAATGTTTGTGTGACCGCAGTGGCAGCGGAAAGGTCACTGATGGAGAGCCACATGACGTGAAGGGAACCCGGCCTGGTGAAAGCAACACACTGCTGCGCACTAACCATTGCCTTTTTATGCAGATAGTATGTGCTTGGTGTGTTTTAACAGGTGTATGTCATATCATTGGGTGTAGCCTTAACAAAATGTGGATACGCAAGTAATCATCGTTAATGCTAAACATTATTGGAGCAAGCGTTTTTGTTGTACCGGTAAAGGCAAAGCGGGCCCATCACGGCCGCTTTACTCGCTACTCATTTATTTCTCAAACTTGACCCTCCCCGACTTTGCTTCCCATCCATAGCCTTGCGATGAGAAAGTTTATGTGTACATAAGACGTTGTTGAGGTTGACTGAATGTAAGATTGGCACAGTACCGGAAGTGTAGTTCCTCCGTGATTGTCAGAAAGAACGTTCATACCTGATGTTCACTGCAAATGGATAGTGTCGATTTCACTTTGCTGTGTTTTACAGCCCACGGACTGACGGAGGGTCAGATTTGAGGAATGCATCCGCTCTTCCAGCTGCGCACAATGTTTGCAGCTGGTGCATAGTGACACTTGTTAAAAGGGCAAGACAGTACTTGTCAGTTGAGTTTTTAGGAGGACCGCGCCCAAAAACAAAGACAAAAAAACTGACGCGTCAATCATTGGTTTTTAACATTGAGGTTATAACTTTTTGCTCGGATCCAACGTGGTTCCAAGTTTTATTTCAATTATCTTTTTATTCTAAAATTGTAAACACTGGAGTGACTGCGGGGAAAAGACAAACTGGGTGATGCATATTTTTGTTCCTTCAGACTGTACTGTTTTGGACAAAGCCTCTTTCTCCTCAGAGAAGATGAACATTTGGATCAGTACAGTTGGCAGCCCAAAATGTTTTGTTTTTAAAAAAAAAAAAAAAAATTCCAATACAAAGTCCCTGGTATTTGTAGTAAATTATATTGATCATGGTATTAGGCGAGCGACGGCATAACGGTAGCTATCACAGATTAGTTGTTTTCTTTATTAGTCTTGCATGCAGAGTTATGGTCCTCAGTTGAAACAATAGAATCTTGATATTGATTATTTTGTGTAGAAAAAAATGAGTGCATACAAGTAACTTCCTAAAACTGTTACAATAATTATTGTAAAATGGGCGAACTAATAACGTACCCTTGTGATCCAATTAGTTTCAACCGTATGGAAATCGGAGGAGAGGCTTCTTCTTATTATGCTGAAATAAAAACATTTGTTAAGGATGCCTGGCTCGTTACTTGAGTTGCTCATATTTGATCAACTGGACGTTTTAAACTATTCCTAATTTTTAACGGATTTTTTCATGCTACGATAATTTGCTACCTTCACCCATTATGCACGATTAAAATAAAGACAGAATGTCTATTGTTAGTTCGCTCTTGAATTATCTTTTAATAATAACGTCATAGCAGTGCTATAAGTTGACCAGTACGGAGCTGTACCGGGACTTTTCACAATATACTGAGACTTCACATGAGCTCGCACGACACCTTTTCTTTTAAACCCCTCTATACCAAGAGCTATACAAAAATGAATATGAAGGTTTACTCTAGTAAAACGCACAGAAATAAATGTGGATAACATTAATTTCCCTTGTCCAACGTATTTTTGAGTCATTAGAACATTTTAACAATGTTAAATTTTCACATTTTACGTATTAGTATTTTTTTATTTGTTATTTACGGTTCCTACAATAATACTTTTGTTTTTTCAAAGTAGCTCGAGCTATCCCCCAAACAGTTGCTGTGGGTCCTTTGGTAACAGATGTAGTACACATTCCAAGCCTGAAGTTGGCAGTAATGCGTTCAATTTTTGATTGTTGTCCTCCGTAAAACAAGACACACAGGAAGAAAACAACTCGAACAATGAAACAATGTTTACGTAGTACCTTATAAATATAATATAAATGTTTATTGCACAACAACCATGTTAGATGGCAGTGCAATGTCGCAAGGTGATGGAATCGAGCGGGACTCAAAGGAAGGCGTACTACTCAATTGGACCACGGAGCCCAACACAACCCCTTCATCCAAGTTCCTGAAGCTCGAACTGGAGCTCAACGCGCACCTCCGCAGGCTCAGTTTTGGAGAACCCGTCCGCTATGTGTATAACCCACTGGAGTACGCGTGGGAGACGCACCGATGCTACGTGGAGAAGTACTGCCAAGCGGGCCAGAGCGTCTTGTTTTTAGGCATGAATCCAGGACCGTTTGGCATGGCCCAGACGGGGGTGAGCTTGAATTATTAGCAGGACGCTCAATCACTCATTTCCCTTGGTCACATCTAAAATACATTGATGTTTTATTTTAATCTAAAAACAAAAAAAAAGGATCGATGACGATGCAGCAAATCCATGTTGCTTGTATATGCCAAATCCAAGTCAAAGTGAGAATTAACATTGAATATTTTAAGATAACTAAAAATGAGAAAAAAAAACGTGTATTTTGGGGATTACAAACGTCAATGTTTTGTCGATTAAAGTTGAATTATGAGAATAAAGATGTGTTGTCAAGAAAAATGTAACGTATTTTAGATGGAAGTAGTTGGAGTCAGATGTTCTGGAACACACTCTAATTCCTCTTTTTTTAAATCGTGATTAGTTAAAAATATCCTAAACGGTCGACATGTGAAAAAAAAAATCTGTGTAATTATTTGGTAAACTATTACTTTGGTTTATTCAACAGTGGGCACCTATGATTTGTATGATGCTTTATGATCTGGAATGACTTCAAGCTCACAAGTGTGCAGTTGCAAAAGATAACAGCTTGAATTTCTTGGCCTCTTAATGTTGTTGAGACCATTTGAATTGCTGTGTTACATTTATTGGACATTGTGTCACGTGAATTCAGGAAATATAAACACTGTTGAAATCTCCTTCTTACCTCTCACAGGTTCCCTTTGGCGAAGTCAAGTCAGTAGTTGATTGGCTGAAGATCACGGGTGTGGTCGGTCGCCCCAACGACGAGCATCCAAAGCGCCGCATCAGCGGCCTGGCCTGCACGCAGAGTGAAGTAAGCGGTGCTCGCTTCTGGGGCTTCTTCAAAAAGTTTTGCGGCGAGCCTGCGGCGTTCTTCCGCCACTGCTTCGTGCACAACCTTTGCCCCCTCATTTTCATGAGCAGCAGCGGGAAGAACCTGACCCCCCCTGAGCTGGATGTTCGTGAGCGTGAGGAGCTCCTGCGCTTGTGTGACATTGCCCTTTGTCAGGCTGTGGAGGCCTTGGGTGTCTCCATGGTGATCGGTGTGGGCAGGGTGGCGGAGCAGCGGGCGCGCCGTGCTCTTTCCGCAGCTGGGATGGATGTGCGAGTGGAGGGCATCATGCATCCCTCCCCCAGGAACCCCATGGCCAATAAAGGCTGGGAGAGTGTGGCTAAAGCTAAGCTAACACAGCTGGGAGTCCTCTCTTTGCTTGGTAACAGCACATGTCTAGAATATTCTCACATTCAAGAGACTTCATAGTTGGAAAATATATCCACCTGTTTTTTTTTTTATACTGCTTGTTCTCATGTGTGTCGTGAGTGGCCTGGATTTTATGCCAACTAATATTTGGTGAGAGACATACATGAAGTGTATTAAATGTATTCTCAGGGTTGTTGGTTTTTGCTACATGGAGTACTGTACATCATTGTTTTGTACATTTACATTGTATGGTTACAATGATTTCTATTACATTGCTATTTTACCAATTCTTTGTATTTAAATGAGTTCTACTTGTACTTGTTTTTTTCCCACAAGTGTAATCTGTTTTGGGGGTCTTTATGCATAAACTTTGTGATTGATCGTATCTATGTCTGCTGTATAATTCCACATCTTTACAATTTTATGTAGTGTTCACCATTATTACAAATCCAACAAAACATGTTTCACACCATTCAATTGGAGATTAATAGAGCTGTAAACATGAAAAACAATCCATAAATTTAATCACAGGCTCGAATTTCCCCTTGAGGCCCAATGAAATATTATTTCTCCATATCTCATATTGTAAATCCTCAGCAAATTTACTCATTCTCTTGATTTCCGTGGAAGTTAGGAGCGTGTTTAGATTTACATGACACAATTTTTAAATTATGTTTAGTGCACCATGAAGACGATGTATGTGTGTATGCATGTGGTGGTAGATTAGTAATGTATTATTTGAAGATTAAAATTATTCAAGATCCCAGTACAATAAATGATGATAATGATAATTAAGCGTATTGATAGCTTGTTTTTTGTGTGTAGTCGAATGTCAACAAAGGTTACGCTTTGTATCAAAATAAAGTGATATAGTAAATATAATGGGAACTATAAGTGACCTAGAGTGATTAAGTGTCATAAATAACCCGGCCACTCTTCCTAGTAAGCTTCTGCTACTGCCAAGTAAGGAAAGAAGCGAGTAAACAACTCACAGCAGCAGATTATGTGTCCAGAAACAGGACTCGGTTGCGTTGATTGACAGTGAACTACATTTCCCATGATCTCCTGGCATGACTATCCTCAGACGGCTCTTGGTCAACTTCAGTCAGTGGGATGGAAGCCCAGGTGTGAACGTCTTAGAAACGACTTTTTTGTCAGGTAAGACTTTTTTTTTTAATTCTTACAATAAAACAAACAACAACAAAACAGCTAACATATTACGTGGCTGCTAGCTAAACAGCTCTTGCAACTGTTTCTTGTATTGACGTCGGTAAATCTATCTATCTATCTATCTATCTATCTATCTATCTATCTATCTATCTATCTATCTATCTATCTATCTATCTATCTATCTATCTATCTATCTATCTATCTATCTATCTATCTATCTATCTATCTATCTATCTATCTATCTATCTATCTTTGTGTCTGTCTGTCTGTCTGTCTGTCAGAGCACGTTGTTTGTAAACATATTGAAGGAGGCCATGATGCATTGCCCAACAGGGTATCTCCTCAAATATCTTCTATACTCAGCTGTCTTCCTGTCGTCACCGCGTGCCTTTCTCATCGTTACCATCATGGAGAAACAACATCCACAGCCCGTAGTGGTGTTTCGAAATGTGGGTCAGCGTTACTTCCCCGAAACCAGGGTCGAGTGTCACTACAGCGTGACTTCAGGCCATCAGTGGAGCAGCAGTGACTGGATTGGCATCTTCAAGGTCTTGTTATTGCATACATAAAAAACCTGTGCCTCTGACTAAGCCCAATTCAAGTTCTAGTGTAGGTTCGTAGGCTTTGTCAAATGCCAGTAGGTTTTTGTTCTATGCTTACTCTTCCAACATGTTCTAGTGCGACAGCAAAAAATTGTGGATACAGATCGAAAATCCACAATGTACAAGAAGTACATTGTACATGATAGAAACTTAAATAATTGCCTCTGCATTAACGATCAAAACCATCCCGTCAGTTTATTACCTATGTTTACCTGTTTTTATCTTATCATTTGATTGCACAGGTGTACCTAATTTTGGTGGTGGTTTTCCTCCATAGGTGGGGTGGTCATCACTTAGCCAGTACCACACATACTCATGGTCACTTGTCCCTGAAGGCTACACAGAAGGAAGCGTGGTTGACTGCTGTGCTGTTTTTCAAGGTAAACATAAAACACAGCAAAGATTTACTCCTCAGTTCTGTAAAAGCGAACCAATTTGTAGTTGAACGTGACATACATAACTACTGCAAATGTTTTTGGCAGCCTTCTACCTGCCTCGTCCCAGCACAGTGGAGTACCACTTTGTTTACGTTGACAAGACGGGGAAAGTTTGCGCCCAAAGCAGACCCTTCACGTTCTGCGCCCCCAAACCTCTGGATGAGCTGGAGACCCTGAGAGAGAAGCGAAACGAGGAAGAAGAAGGTGGTGATGATGACGAGGAGGAGCTGCTCCTGGTGGTCCCCAGAGCTCAGCTGCTTCAGGTGGGAAAAGCAAGCAGTAGCGCTGCACGATTATTTGGTCAATATTGAAATCACGATTATTAATCACGATTATTCATCATGTTTGGCCTAAAACGTCTTTCTATTTATTGTCCTTTTTTAAACAAGCAGTATAAAAAAAACAAGGCTTCAAGGCTTAATAATAAACTTTTTTTTCAATATAGCTCTCAATTGACAGCTCAACACCATCTTACACTGGTAAATAATATATCAGGGTGAGAACATCAGAGGATTTTGTCATGCAAACATGTGGGACACATTGCCTCCTGGTGGTTGGATGACAAAGTGCTCGATTTGACATGTAGTGTCGTCTTTTTAAATGTTAATATCTTCGATGGTCAGCTTCGTGGCAGCCAATTTCGTAATCGCAATTCGATTAATTGTGCAGCCCTGCCTGGTGCAAATGCTAATGACGGGAGGGGATTGAACAGCTCCTTAGAAAGACTCTGGTCCCATCGCTCACAATGAAGAGCAGTTCAAAAGACTTTCGTTTGTGAACGTCACATCACTCCTGTGGGTTGTTTGCTGTCCACAGAGTGAGCTGGACGAGTGCTTGAGAAAAAAGACGGAATTGCAGCAGGCCGTACAGGAGGCCAAAGAAGAACTAGACAAGGAGAAGAGGAGCAACACAAAAGCAAAGGAGGAGTGGGAAAGCGAAAGGCATGCCTTGAAAGAAGAGATTGAGCTGCTCTGCCAAAACCTGACCCACAAATGTGATGCCTTGAAGAAGGTGGAAGGAAAACACAAAGTAAGACCTAGTACAGATCATCTAAAGCCTCATTCTTGGTTAACATCGGTTTTGCTATCCAGGATGTGGAAAGCAGTCAGGAGAATCTCAGCTCTGAAGTGAGCCAACTCTCGGCTGAAAAAGTGCACAGTCAACAAAAAATTAAAGACTTGGAAGATGAAGTCAAGATGCTGACTGATAGAGAGAAGGAGAAAAACGTGGAATTGGAAAGGCAAGTTTATATTTCACTTTTTACAGGTTCAAAAATATTATTTCTAGTGATGGGGGGGAAAAAGAAGCCTCATCAACCACTTGTGATTTATTTTTTATTCCTCTAGAATGTATTCTTGGTTGAAAGTTAAAAGCTAAGGCAATGGAACTGCATTAAACTTCCACTGCATCTTTAAACCAAGAGTGCCGTTTAGAGGAGCAAAAATACATTAAAAGTGGTTCATGAGGCTTCATTTACCCATCACCTCGTGTATGCATTAGCGTACATGTCAAGCTAACAAAAGCAACAAATGTTCATGCTTTACATGACACTAACATAGCATTAACTTCAAAATACCTTTCCCAAATACCAAATGGACGTAATTGTCTTGGTACACCCTTATTTTGGAGAAGATTCCGGCTGCGGTTTGTAGTGTAATGGCTTACTTGACTAATCAGCTACGTTAGCAATACTATGTTGCAAAATCAAGTTAAATGTTGAGTTATGCTAATTAACGATGCTTAAAAAACATAACTATACATTATACGACACCTGTTGCTAAAATTAGCAGTGCCTTCAGCGTTAGTGGCTAGCAGTACTAACAGCATTGAGCAGCACTAGATGCTAGCAGCATTAGCGGCTTTTAGCACAACTGTCCCACTTAGACTGGCAAAAGGCTTCGAATGACTTTTCAACAGCTGGTTGTGTTTACACGAAGTCTTCCCCCTGCAGGCTGAAAGAGATATTGATGAAATTATCTGGTCAGCTTAAACACGATGAAGAAAAGAGAAAGTTGCTTCAGGTCTGCAAGGCAACATCACACCTGATGCCATTTTGTCTCAGGTCAGATGCCATTTTATCTCACGCCGTCCTCCTTCCCCTGCAGGTGGAGCACGAGGCCTCACAGGTTGAGGTCCGCGGCCTGCAGGCTCGCCTGGAGGCCAGCGAGCGCTCGGCCGACGGCCTTCGCCAGGAGCTGAGGGAACTGGGCACCCGTCAGGGCCACGCCCAATCCGAGTTGCACCAAAGCCGCCTGCAGGTGGCCCAGCTGGGCCTGCAGCTCTCGGAGGAGAAGCTTCTTCTTAGAGAGGAGCGTGCCAACTGGGCCTTGGAGAGAGAAGCGTTCAGGAATACAGCGCAGGTACACTTAGGCCACAAACACATCTGGATGACTTAGATTGTGTGTGTTGTAGTGTGTGTGTAATCTTTTGTTTTAAGCTTATATTTACTTAATTTTTCATCAGTTTTTGTTTTCTTAAGAAAAATGTTTTCTATTTTAGTTGTAGTTAATTTGTAAGTTTTAGATCAAATAACCTTGCTGCGTGCATATGTAGGCTAACCAGCAGAAACTGGAGGAGCTGAGGAGTGAGGTGCAAAGGAAGGAGGAGCGACTGCGAGAAGAAACGACCAAGATGGAGAAGCTGCAAGCAGAGTTTTGGAGAGAGAATGACAGTGATTATGTGAGTCCACACACACACACACATTTTATTAGAGCCACTTTTACCGTTGACTCCTCAACGTCACAACTCAAATAAGTGAACGTCAGCCTTAACCTTTTGTGTGTCACGTGACCTGATCATTGTGACCATGACGTCACTGCCCTCTCCACCACTTCACCCTCTGTTAACTTGTTCTCCTGGCTCAAACAGAAGCAGGCTGACCAGCACAGTGACAAGAAACAAGTGATGTTACCAGCACTTGTGGATCCTGTCTTCAGGTGAACCACTCCACCACAACATCACACAAAAAAAAAAAACTCCATAATTTCATTGCAATTGTTTTCTTTGCAGTGAATTGACGGGCTCTATCATGTGGTGACGCAAAGAACTGCAAGTTTGTAGATTGTTGGATTGTGCACCTTGGGGCAGTGATTCACATTTATTTCACATTCAGAAATTCTCACAACAAACCACCCTAAAATGTCACATAATCAATTAGCACGAGTGAGAAACACAAGGTTCCAGCTACTAAGTATGAACTGGCGAACGTATTCGTCACTTCCGGAATCAACAGTGAGCCGAAATTACTAAACGTGACCGGTAGGTGGCAGTAATGCCCTTTGAATATTCACACCAAATAGCGTAGCTAACAGGTGGCTGCTGTTGTATTCCGTCTAATTGAAGAACGTTTAATCGTTCTTTTTGAAGGGTTCATCACAAATGAAGATATAGTATTTGTAGTAAAATATATTTTATCTATTTGACATGTTAAATCGAATAATTTCCCAAATCATATACATTTTTGGTGAGAAATCACAGCCCCATAGCATTAATGCTTAGGTTGGACAGCTTTAACTTTTTTTTTTTTTTTTTAAATTTTTGCAACTGTAAAATCGACTCAAATGAAAGTGTTTCTTTGAAAATGGCACCTTTGCATGAATGGATTTGCTCGCGTGTGTTAAAAATCAAGTGTGTGACAGAAAGGTTTGCATGGCTCTTGTGTGAAACTTAAGTCGAAGCTGAAACGTCTCGTTGAGCCATTTGACGCTTTCATTGCCGGCTCGCATTTTATTGTCAGGATTCATGTGTGAAATTTTACACTCCTTGGGTTTATCATGCTGCTAATATTGATGGGAGTGAACTCGGAATGCCTGCTTTTAAATCACAGTAATGAAACGAAATGCATTGAGTGTCTGGTAAATATGAGTTAAAACTCAACATCTGTCCGATGGGATGACCTTTTTATGGTTCGCATGCTCATTAAGTATTTTAAAGTGATGACAAAATAAATACAGCTGCACGTCAACGAGTGTGAAAACACAAGGCGCCTTTTATCAAAAAATACAGCCAACATAACAAGCAAACCAAATAAGCAAACTACATCGACAGATTTAATGCAGACAGAAACAGATAAGCCCGTTCATGAGATGTTTTCATCTCCATTTGGAGAATGACGGAGAAGATCTGTGATTATTAAAATACACAATGAGATGGTTTGAGCTTCAAAAGGCATTAAATATTCTCTATATAAAACACAAACACAAAAATGTCACAACCGCCAAGGCGATGGAATTTTAATGAGCCAACTTTTGATTTGTCTGAATTTATATATATATTTTTGCATACTGATGCCCTGTCAACCTTGCATGCATCTTTTTTTCATTGCACTGGCTCAAGTTCAGGAAAAAGGCAAAAAAAAAAAAAAAAAAAAAGAGACCATTGCGCCTGGTGCTGAAGAACTGGGTGACATAACAAAAACAAATCAATTCAATTTGTTCTTGTGACATTCAGAGTGAGTTAACATTCGTCTTAAGCCTCCTTACATAATTCCTATGTAATACTTAGATGACATTGTGTACATTCAGACTCCGCGTGTGAGCTTTTAACATCGAGAACTGCAGAGACGATTTGAACGAAAATTAATATTTGGCATCAGAAAAAAAGACCACTGTGACCTATGTGTGCGTTTGTTAACTGTAAAATAAAGTATTCAAAATGGAGGTTGACTGTAGATGGTTGCAAGGTTAAAGTATGCAATGTATCATTTTTCATATATACAGTAACAAAAAACAAACACCTGAGGATTGCTGTGATGTAAAAAGTTCGTAATAGCTGCTGGGGCGTCTTCATGGCTTAACCATTTTGTCTTAATACAAAGCTGAGTGCTGATGGAAAGGCCATTTACCTGATATCCATCTGAAACCAAAGTTGCCTATTGACATTATGAGAAGTTTCAGGATCATTGTGGTTGTCTTAGAATCACATATGTATGATACTCATGTCCAGGGATGACAATGGATGAAAACTGAGCAATTATTATTCCTTTACAAACAAAATGGGTTTGCTTGCTTGATGCTTCAAAATAAACCCTACCGTACCAAATAACGTATGGACAAAAATGTCTAACGCTTTTTTATTTTTGACGTTTTGTTGCATTGATGATGCCTCGTTTCACAACCATGATGACATAAATCAAAGCTGCACACTTTGATGTGGACAGCCGATACGTTTGCTGTTGCTACTGATCACTTTTGAACATAGCGGGCGGAGTCAAATGTGTGTTCTGTGGGTCTGATGTCTGCCATTTTCAGATTGTCTAAAATCTCAGCTTAAAATTCAACACTGTTGATTATCCCCTAAAATATAAAATTTGGTCATTCATTAAGTGGACATGTGTTATTTGGTCTTGCGTGTTTGTAATTTTTCTTCACCCCTCCCCCCCAAAAGTATATATTTGAATATGTTAATTACCTCTGTGACAATATTTTAATTAATTTTCCAATTGAGTAAACAAATGGTAAAATATTGGTTTATCAGACAAAAAAAATTGTGTATATGCCAACCACCACAGCTAACATGAGCTGTTCACACAAAAATGAACCTGTAACAAAAGTGACTCCTGTTTATATCTGCATGCTCAATTGTAACATATCTTGCAGTCTGCTCAATTTAAAAAAAAAAAAAAAAAAACCAAAACTGGAAGATACATAATGGGCATGATTTTATATGACAAATTTTGCAAAAATCTTGTCTCGTCTGGACTCAAGCTCATGAGACATTTCGTCTCGTGGGATTTGTTTCGCCCCGTCGCTACTAACCACTGAGAACTTTTCCACAATTCCCACTCCCATTGTGGACATAAGAGTTGGTATTGCTTGTTTTTAAAAGACGTTGACTACCTGGAAGGCTTGCAATTTGGGAGTCCTGCTCTCACCATGTGTCATAGAAACAAACATGCGCACACACAGTCAAAAAAACGGACAGGGAGCCGAAGGGCTGAGACATTAAATCACAAAATAAGAAAGTATAAGTAGCATTTCTTGTGACAAAAAAAAAGAGATGTTTTCTACACAAGCGTAGCCCTTTTTCTGAGGAGGGGGACGTTCCTTGTGTCCCCCCAGCCTCCCTCTTGTCACTGCGGACCACAACCAGTCGCTTGTTGAGTGCTTTCGCTCCGTCCCTCACTCCGTGTAAACGTTGCGATTCTTTTAGAAGAGCCTGATGATGTGAGAATGAGTATGCCAGGGAAGGAAGCGTCCTACTGTGTTGTCCCGTTTTTCTTGAGCGTGGCGGCGGCGGCCGCCGCCTCCGGCTCCGCCCACGGCTCGGCATCACTGTCCGCCAGCCGCTCCCTGTCCTCGTCCCAGTAGTCGTCGTCCTCGTCGTCCTCCTCTTCCTCCACCGCAGACTCGTATGTGGGCTTCTCCTCCTGCTTGATGGCCTGAATGGCGGGCGGAGTAGGAGGCGCGGCTGCTGCGGTGGGGGCGGGGCTTTCCGCAGAGTCGCTGCTGTCCTCGAAGGCGTCCGGGTTTTCCAGCATCTCCCTGATGAGCGGCGGCATGGGGCCGGGAATCTCCATCTTTAGCGTGATGGCTCTCTCTGCACCTATTTGGACAGAAGGGCAGAATGGTAAATGGTAGTTGGCGCCCCCCCAAAAACTACCGTAATTGCTTTTATGTACTAAAAATGGCAGC
Source organism: Hippichthys cyanospilos (assembly GCF_059441005.1). Classification (NCBI taxonomy): domain Eukaryota; kingdom Metazoa; phylum Chordata; class Actinopteri; order Syngnathiformes; family Syngnathidae; genus Hippichthys; species Hippichthys cyanospilos. Next base: position 13,231,837 of record NC_142377.1, on the reverse strand, counting down.
AAACCACTACTTCTGTCTACGGGAGGCTCCTAAATTCACTTCAAAATAGTTCTGTGTGACCAAGCGGCTGCCAATAGAAGAGGAAGTTTCCTCATTTCAAGAGTCTTATTTAGATTTGCTTTCATGGTGGACAACACAAGTAGAGGATTTGGAGAATTTGAACTCATTCAACAAGCCATTTTTAGAACATACCTTATCCAAACACTTGAAAAAAAAACATGAATATACCTAAGTAAATAAGTAGGTTTGAATGAGTTAACGTTTTGACGTCCTTTCTGATCAGTGGGCATCTTGATGTTGGTATTCTATAGCAGCCAATAAAGTTTTTTTTTTTTTTTTTTAAATGGCTGACTTTATAAGCATTAAACATGTTCTCTAAAGGGTCTCAACCTACATGGGTTTCACAAAAGTCTGTTCACTCTTTTTTTACTGCTACAAGTTCACAAGTTAACAAACTGACCTTTAGTGCTAATTCCTCGCAGGTCGGTGACTTTCATCAGCATGCGGGGGAACATGTGAGGCTTGTTGGGGCGTCGGCGGCGCGTGTAAATCTTCAGCGCCTCCAGGAGCGGCTCCTGCAGCTTGTCCACCTTCCCGGGTTCTTCCAGGTCCATGCGGTCTGGCGAGCCGTCGGGACAGCGTGAGAATTCCGCAAAAACGTGAGGTGAAAATCAAAATAAAGGGGTGTTGTACCTCCGCAAATGAGGCAGATGGCGCTGAGGAGCCCCGTCTCGGTGTCGTCCATCTCCAGGGGCAGCAGCTGCCCGGCGAAGGCGAACACCAGGTCTGTGAGCGGGCCGAAGCCGGCGTTATGCATCTGGGTTCTGTTGAGGGTCAGGCCATCGGAGAAGGTCATGGTGTCTTGCTCGGGGGTGTAGCGCGTGCATATCCTCAACATCTAAATACAGGGGAAAAAAAATGACACTTGAGGAGGCTCGCTGGCGGCTGTTCCCATTTTTGGATGTTTTTGCTATTAGAGTTTAAGCTGCGCGGCAAATGGGGCAGCGTTCTGTGAGTGTGACGGCAGTACCAAGATGTCCAGACATGCAGACTTGAGGAGGGTGATCTGGTCTGCGATGGTTAGCGTGGTGAAGCCCGGTAGTCGCTTGGCAAACTCCACGATCTTGATGATGCACTTGGTGGACAACTCGCTGAACTTGTCCCACAGGCCCAAGTCCAGCTGGACTCTGTGGTCAGAGCTGGAATTCTGCAAGAGAGTGTCCCAAATGGTTTGGTATCACCACACTTTTTCCACCATTGTCATGGTTATGCGAAACTCACTGTGGTGTATTTGCCCAGCTGGCACAGAGACGGGAACGTCTCCTGGTGAGCTTTGCTGACTTTGTTAACCAGCTCCTCCAGCTCGCCGCTCAGCTCATAGTTCTCGGGCAGAACCGCCTCCTCCTTCACGTCCTTCTTCTTCTTGTTCCTGTCGTTACGCACCGCTTCTTTGGACATGCCCACCTCGAAGCACTTCTGCAGCCGGCAGTACTGACAGCGGTTGCGGGTCACCTTGTTGATCTGGCAGTTCTTGTCTCGGTGGCACGTGTACACCATGTTCTTTTGGATGCTGCGCCGGAAAAAACCCTGAAACACAAAAATGCGGCATAAACAAAATTTATATATATATATATATATATATATATATATATATATATATATATATATATAAATTATACAGTAATACTCTACTGGTATATTTGTAATGTAGTTGTGCTGTGAGTTGTTTTCTGACGCAAGCAGATTTTGTAGTACTAGCAAGGTCCCACGAGAGGGCAGCAGACGGCTAACCAAAATCAGAGGTGCCTCGTGAGCGTTTGTTTTCTCGGTGGGTGCTAGTACCTTGCAGCCCTCGCAGGAGCTGACCCCGTAGTGGTATCCAGACGACTTGTCCTGGCACACGAAGCAGGGCTTGTAGACGCGAGGCGGAGGCGGAGGAGAAGGCGAGCTGGGTACCATCTCCTCGGAGCTGGTGCTCTGGGTCTCCACGGCTGCACACACAAGAAGAAACATTGCGGTTGAAGTCAGTTTTGGATGTTGACAGCGGGGCCAGAAGGCCTTCTCAAAGAGGCGATTTTTTAAGAGAAAAGGGAGGAGGGGGGCGTCTGATTGACAGGGACTTAAAGGACACACAATTAGCTGATGGCCAGATGGCCACGCTGATAAAACACTGATTGGCAGCTGAGATTTGATCGGACTTCTCCATTTACTGGCCAACGGGGAGGTCGAGCGCATTCCTGTTGACTTTTTCTGGAGTTTTGTGAGTGTTTGCGTTCACAAGCTCACATTTTTACGTGAAAGGCCATCCAATGCCCATATACCCCGAGGCCCATGTGAACAAACAAAAGCTGGAAGTTTACGAGGCTCGGCCCCCGTCCCCTTTCTGCGGGGGGACCGTACGATGACATTTGTGAAATCCAACGAGAAGATGACGATGGCAATCGACGCAGAGGTCCCCCTTGGGCAAAAAGCGCGAGAAGCCGCGTCGGCCTCCTCCGCATTTGCAGACTGAAGAAGCAGACTGTCTTGAACATGCCTTTCAACTTTCACCTTCACTCACCCCAACTTCACCTTCCTCTGCCCATTCCCACCCCTACCCCCACCCCCTTGTTTCCTGGCCCTAAATTCCTCAGCGCAGGCAGGACGGAGTTTAATAGTTGCCCAGGCTTACAAGCGGCCCTATAAAGGTTGTGTCTGGGATGGGAAGGAGGCCCCCCGGCCAGGCTGACGACCCCTTTATTGGCATCCAGTCACCTTGGGCAGCTATTCACACATACAGCGCCATCCTCGCATCCCTTCCCTAGTAAAAATCCAAGAATCCGGGGGTCAAAAAGCCCCAAAGTCGGTGCCCCTCCTGTCACCTCCGGTCCACGACACAGGGCCCAACCAAATGTGGCCCACCCCCCACCCAACCCTAAAACGAACCCGGCAGGCCTGTCATTAACAAGAGTGCTAAGGTTTCAAAACGCAGAGAGGTAACGCACAAAGGAATAATCCAATAAAAACAAAAGAAAGGAGGATAAAGAAAGAGAAGGAAGGAGGTGAGCGCGAGGACACAAACTTCCCAGTGGACGAGAGCTTCAATCGGAGCTTGACCATTTAACTTTGACCTTGGCTCAAGAGGGTCATTACTAACTACATGCCCAGCAGGCACTTTCAAAAGTTCCATGTGTGTGCAAGTGGCATTCTACAATTCACCCTTTGGTCTGACGATCACATGTGCGTCTTGCACTAAATGACTCTTTCCCTAAAAGAAAATGAAACAAGGGCTAGAAATTTTTATATTCGAGGGTAGACGTCCAATCCTAGTTACTCATTTTCATTTTTTTTCCTCAAGTAGTTGGATCAATCAAGCAATCACATTTTATTTGTATAGCCCTCAATCACCGAATTTGAGTGGTTGAAAGAAAAAAAATCTTAAATAAATTTAATTATTACACCTTTAAAAGCATTTACAAATTAAGGAAAAAAATACAATGTGTATAGTTTTCAAAATGTGTTCACAAGGGTCAATTTAGTACTTAAATACCTAAAGTAATCAATTAGTACTCAAAGTAATACATTTTTGTAGTTAAAGAAATGGAATACTTTAGTGCTCATTAATTATTTGCATACTTAAGTCAATTTGTCGGCCATTTTAGACCATTCATTAGCCAGACACTTAAAAAAATTGCATATTATTGAATGTCTGGACTCTTAAAAAAAAAAAAATGTCTGAACTGCTGTAAACTTGCCCCACTGAAGCCAATTCAGCAAACAAACAAAACACCATTTTAATCTCTGTGATGTAACATGTTTTTCTTCACAGTTCTGAAGCAGATCTAAAATCTCAGCTTCGGCCTTCCTTTGGAGTTTGCACGTTCTGCCTTACGTACTCACCCACATTCCAAAACACATGCATATTTAGTCATTTGAAAACTTTGTACTATTTGAATAACTACAAATAATCAGAGCCCTACATTTGTATTTTTAATCAAATTATGAACATTAACTAGACAAAAATATAAAATGGAACTATGCAAAACATCCATCCATTTTCTGAACCACACATATTTGATTACTCAGGTTATAGTAGATTAATGAAAACCGAAGTAGTAAGTGGAATGTACCAGAGTAAAAATACCATTTATTCAAGATTCAAGAGTTGTATAGCTTAGTAATACTAAATGAAATTCTTATTCTGTTCACTTCCTAGAGCAGACTACATTCCACAATCGAGTAAATAAAGCAGTACAACTTAAACTGTCCTAATACAAAATTTCTAGTAAAGTATTAAAGTTAAAAACAAAAAACAATTATGGATTAAAAAAAAGGATCAACCCAATACTGGAGTCAATGTGACCTGAGTTTCTGGCTGTTTTGATTTTTTTTTTTTTAAACCAAAAAAACAAAAAGAGGATGTCTTCAATAAAACAAGTCATTTTTTAAACATTTTTATGTAAAACAACCCAGAAAGTTGGGTCTAATAGTCCCTTTGTGAACCAAAATGGGTTATTCTTAAGAATATATTACCCAATTCAGCTTTGGCTGTGAAAACAAGCATGATAGAAATGGCAGAGATTGGCGAATGGTTGATTCTCACGTAGCTAAATATGCTAATAAACATGTTGAATAGATTAATAAACAACAGCAATTACCACATAAGACTTTTGACACAGCTTTGAATACTGTTGACTCATTCACTGCCAGCCCAGTAAAACTGGATTTTGTCGTCTACGGTCGTCAATGGCAGTGAATAAACTGTCTGAGAGTCCATGCGCTAATACTCCAAGTAGCGTTCACAGAAGAGCTTCTGCTCAGAATATACAAATACTGTACAAGTGATGTGTTGACTTTTGAGGCTTTAGAGCACAGGTGAGAGAAGGGGGGCGGATCTAAAACCCTAAGTCAATGTGTTGATATAGTAACAATGTAAGAGTGTCTCCGAGAGGGAAAATAGATGCCATTGAAGCGGAGGTAGTGCATCTGGCGCCAGCCGACAGGTACTGACTGACGACGTCTGAGTGTGGTGAGAAAGGGCAAGGTGGGAGAAGGAGGGGGGGGGGGGCGCGCTACCTGGCGTGACGAAAAGAGGGAGAGGAGCCAAAAAGTGTCAGCGGGCTGTCATGGCCGTGAACTGCGCGCGGCCTCGGAGGCTCGGCTTGAAGAAACAGCGCTCTGGTCTTAACCTGCGGCTCACCCCGCTGTGTGTGTCATAACATCTATCAGTACACCTTTTGGAGGAGCCAGCAGAGAAAACACCACTGGCGGGAATCGACGTCCGCTTCAGACATCGTCGCCTTGCGAGTGGGGCCGCAACGCGCGCGTACATTTTCGGAACATCCTGCCAGACTTTCTGTCACCTACGTCACCGTAGAACTATTCGACGGCCATATTTGTGTCTTGTGAACATCCTTTCCTTCCTTCCTTTTTAATGTCTCATCAACGCAGGCCAGTTTGGCCCGCTGGTCGACACCTCGTTCGCATTTGAAAAGCAGGTCGGTCGGCCCCGCCGTATCGCCGTCCATTTGGCGGCAATACAGTTGGACTTGACCAATCTGCCGGTGTGTGGCTTTACGCCGACATTGAAGGTGTTTTTTTTTGTTTTTTTTATTGCTAGAGGGGTGGCTGCGTGGACAACTTAGTGACATATGGTGTGCAGCTTGACTTTGGCCTGGGGGCTCCACACAGCATCACATTTGGGAGGTGTTGAGGATTACCCATAATGGAACCTCTAAAAAATTTGTCCTTGTTTTGTACAATTTGCAACCAAATTTTGGGGTTAAACCATAAGTTCAAAAACGGGTAAACATACCTTCATCAAAGTCGCCGAGCTATTTTGAATCGATTGGTAGGACACTCAATTAAAAAAATATTGGATAGCTTCAGCCAGTTTTTTAAGTGGGCTAGTATGCAGATTCTCATACAACTCCTTTAGTAATTTGGCTATCCAAAAAAAAAAAAAAAAGCCAGTTGATTACAGCATAAGTCTCCAACGTTGGTGGCTAGCCGATGCGCACCAGATATAAGATGCATTCAAATGCATTGAAACATTTCAAACTCAAGCAGAATTTATTCATGATTTATTTACCACTACTTATAAAGTATTTATATTTATTTATTCAATGATTTGCTTTTACCCACTGCCTAATTTACAATGCATCGGATTTAGTTGATAGTTATGTTTTCTAAAGATTCTTTTGTTGGTTAAAACAGCCAATCAAGAATGGTGGTCTTGTCAACCTATGGGGCCAACTAATACAAGTTGGTCATTTTGATCAAGATATTGTTTAATTTTCCACACCCCTATTTAGAAAATCACAGACCCGTAGATGAAAAGCCTTTCACACCTAAGGACAATTTGAGCGTTTGATCTTTCCAGTCGCTCATGTTATCAGAGTGTGGAAAGAAATCAGAGCACACACACACACACACAAGAACTGTCATAGCATGATTCAAATCTTGGATGTCTGAATTGGGAAGCAAACACGCCTGAATTTGGCAAGACAAAATATAATTATTAAAATCAGTTGGTGGTTAAGCATACTCATTGGTCATTTGGTGAACAAATGTGTGTGTGTGTGTGTGTTTTTTTAAACAATCCATTCAGGGTACAATCTTGCAAAGCAACCATAAATTGACTGATAAAAACAGAAATGTGCAACTAAATCTACTGACTACTACAACTAAATCTAACCGACACTAACAATTCTGTCATCAGGTTTAATATAGAGTACAGCAACAGCTTTTTTTTTTTTAAACACTTGTCACCGAAGGCTGGGTGGTTTTGTAGATTGAATATCTTCTAATATATTGTTTTTAACACTTGCATGACAGTTAAGAATGTCCAAATCATGCCTGAAGGTTTTATGCCTTCAAGAGCAGGAGGGGATTCATTCAATTTGAATTTTCCACTTCAACCTGTCAATCAAGGGCGGCTTGACAACTTGAGCAAAGCAGCGTCAGAAAACCTTGCGCGATGATAATAATAACAATTCAAATACAGCACCTCGGTTCCGACAATAATTCTGGCTCCGCTTAATGTTCGCCGGCACCCTGTGGAATGTTCGCGCGCATGTGAATATGCGTGAGCGCGTTGGGCCGCTGCACGGGGGCCGTGGGCGGGAGAGAGCGGCATGGCGCATACCTACACACACAAGACTCAAACCCGCTTGAATTCGATTGTTGTCGTCATTGTCAAGGGCTTCGAGTCGTTTTGTTGGCATTGGTGAGAGGGAGGCGGCGACCGCAAAAATGCTGAGTGAGTAATTACCACAACAGCAGGGAGGAGATGGGGGAGATGTGAGTGACAATCCCTTTCATCAGCTGTTCTAAGTTCAATACCAGCCCCCCCACCCCCCAACCCTCCGTAATAACCCTCTTCCCCCCTCTGTCCTCTCCTGCCTTCCTGCCCGGGCAGGAGGAGGAGCCCTTCCTGTCATTGGTAGCGCCTCTTAAAGACTGTGAAAACCGGGCTGCTGTCCAGAAGACAGCTCCATAAAAAACAAAGCACCAGACATTTAAAAAGGAGGTAGACACACACACGCACGCACGCACACACACGTTTGCACAGGCTCACCAGAAAATCCTGGACAAATACTTCAACTTGACAAGCTTCACACACTTGCGAACAACGCCCTTGGATTTCAGATGGACTCCACAAATGTGGATCATCAGCATCTTAGCGCTCTTGTGTGGAGCTGGACAACCTGCATACCAACATTGGCGTCATGACTGATGCGGGGAGGGGACGCATATGAGACAGCTTGTTAAATACGTCCTCGTCCAGCCGATATATCATCGGGTCTCCGATATACCTTTCCTTTTCCTTTCACAGAGGGAAAACATGCTCTTAGCACAATCAAAACACATTAAATACTAGTCTCCTTTAAGTATTGATTAATTCAACGGTAAAGAGTGCTTTCTACACCATATGGTGTGCTTGAAAAAGGCTCGCAATCACCTATTCGTATCCAGATTCATACAAGTTCAAATAAACATGAATGCAAAATTGCACATAACGCTGAATTTTGTTTTATATTTTAAAGATGGGTATAATACTAATAACAAAATACTTTTAATAGTTTTATAAACATTTAAAATAGGAACAAGTGGACCCAAATACAGAATTTAAAGTTTATTTCAATTTTTTTTTTTAGAGTGGACAAACTTTTAATAGATTGCTTACTTTACTATGCAGCTACAAATTAAGAAAAGTGTGGCACAACTAATATTTCAAGGTCATTACTGAAAGGTACTATGTATTGAAGGTTTCATTTATTTTGTTAAAAAACAAAACACTGGGTTGATTAATTGTCTGCCATCACCTGTAACAAAGATGCTTTGATAGTGATAGAATTGATAGTGATTTAGTGACCTTGTGTAATTTATTTAATCTGTAGTCTTCATTAAAATGAGTCTAGCTTTTATGTTGCATCAGAATATGACCTCCGTTCCATGTCCAACTTTAAAAATCACCTCAAGACACATTTCTATTCTTTGGCTTTCGGCTCAGAGTGAAACTCAGCACTGTTGCATTTTGTTTTGGTTCTATTGGCATTTTATATGATTTGTATGTTTCCATTATTGTTTTCACTTTGTTGTTACATGACCAATTTCACCTCACGTACGCCTCGCCTGTTTTTAGCGTTATAAATTTGAGGAGTTAAATAACTGAGTATTATTTTTTGTTTGATTATTTTTTTAAGTGTCCATTTAAAAATGGGCTGTTTAAAAATATAGGAAGGGGTACTTTTTCAACCTAAATAATTGAATCGACAAAATAATCAACAAATCGGTTATTGAAATAACACATTAGTTGCGGCACTACAGTGATGTAATATTGAACTTTTTACTGGATTTTCCACTAAAAACCAGTGGCTTTATCTTAGCATTTACCACTCTAATGAGTTCTTAGAGGATCTTTTATCTGTAGCTCATCTTTACTTTTAAGATGTGCGATAAGATGGACAAGGCAGGCAAAACACACATTCAAGGGTCTTCGGCAGCTTTGGAGACTATTGCTGTAGCTTCCAAACGCAAACAACTTCCTGACTCATGAACGAGGGACGGCGCATCTCACTCCGGAGACGCGGTGGTCCGGCGGCATTGTTGGAGTGGATCTGAAGATGCCACTCGAGAAAGGAGACGTCCCCCTCGAGGCCTGAGACGCCAAGATATAAGGAGTCAATGGGAGGGAGGGGGTCGCCGGGCTAATCCCAAAACCAAATTCATCCCTCTACTCCTCTTTCATGCCCCCACACGCCTGCTAATCTCTTAATTGAGGCCTTTTCTAATTATAATGGCTTCATTAAAAGCTGCGGGTTACACAAGACGAGGCGTGTAAACTGAGCCGTGCGCGAGGAGGACATCAGAGAGGCGGACCGACACACACTCCCGGATGGGGCCATCGAGCAAAGGGAGAGTGGATGCTCGGAAAGCAGAGAAGAAACAAAACGTCACACCGGAGACGCCGGCGTGCAGTGACACACTTCGCTATGGACGCTGCTCCTTTTAATGCCCCTTGACGGTGATACAAAGGAAGGCGCAGAGGTGCTCAACTGACCCGCATGCGCAAAAAGACAGAGAAGCGTGCAAAGCTTTCTCAACGTTTTACTTGTAGGGACGGCCCCGTCGCATTTCTCTACGCCCGATTCAAGCCGAACTCCGATCCGGTACCTTTGCGATTGATTAAAGAAAAATGACTGGCCATCCAAATTACCTCATTATTTTAACCATACATAATTATTTTTTTATGGCTAAGTCTAACACAAACTAAAGATCTGAAAATGGTCTCTCAGAGTGAGCATCCTTGTAAAAGGAAAATTAAGTGGAATGCTGACTCCACTTCTGAGAGTTAGCAACACAGCCAGTCACAAATAAAAACAAAAAAAAAAGTCCCATTTCAGGGCAGTGTGGAATGTAGACCAACTAGTCGAGTATTCATTTGAACGTGAATGTTTTACAACATAGAAAGACATGACGTTTAAAGGGAGATGTACTTAGAAACCCGACAAACATACTTACTTTTGCTGAGCGCCATAGTTTCCTTCAATTTTAGGTTGATATATTTGGCTGTTAGCGCACCAATAGTCAACTTCCTACTTTCATATTAATCGAATGTGAGAAATCAAGTCTGAAAATGAGTTTTACAAAACAAGCATTCAGAGAGTGCTTCCTTCCAATGTCATGAAGAATCTATTAACGCTAGCAAGCCCAAAGCGAGCACCGCTATGTCGTTTAAAGAACTATCAAGCATTAAACTGTAGAAGAAGAAAGAGCAGCCCTCAATGGAGATTGATTTTCCGAAGAATTTAATGCTCCAAATTCCGGTAAACCCGCAGTATTATTTTGCTTCATAGCACGAGCAGATTGAGCATAGAGGAATGAAGTTGAGTCATTATCCTTTGCATGTTCCTCTTCAAATAGTCTAACAGGTTATTCCAGGAGCGTAAACACTTTCTGCTAAATGGTTTTGTTTCTGTGTGCCGTAAAGCGTTCGAATGCTCTTCCACCCCTCAGTAAAGTTTTTTCGTTGTCATACAAGTTGAATGAATAGGCATTTGTGTAAGAGTGTCTTCTGGGTCGGCACTTCTGGGGAAGATCCCTAGCGAGTCGGGACAGGCCCCGCTGCGGTGTTTATCAAGCGGAACGCTCATCCGTCATCGTTAGAGAACACGGCAGACCTGACAGTCGCCATACCGGTGATTAGTGAGGATAAATAGACTCAAGGTGCTCAGCCCGGGAAGCTTCAAACCACTGGAGCCGCGGTGCGAGGGGCACGCCGGTTGCCCGACTCGCACTCTGCAATTCGACTTGTCAATGTTTGCGTTTGTGCAGCGGGGAATAAAAGAGGTGGACAATGGGCTCCATGACGACAACAAAAGATCTGCTTATCTTGAGCGGGATTGTTCCAGTGTCCACACTTGATGCAATGCGGGCCTCCGCAAAAGCCGGCACGCATTTGCCAACCCCTCCGCTCGTAAATACGTCGGCGCCATTGAAAATGAACGTGGCCGTGGCACACAGGAAAGCCGAGCGTTGAACCCCGCTAGGGCTGCGCTTGCGTGACTTTCGCGCTAGAGGCCAAATTACAACAATGTGATTTCAAGGCCCATTTGCCTTCAATCTGTCAAAGCTGTTGCTGTTGGGACATTATGTTCTGCGCCGGCTGCCAGGTCAGGTCCTGTATTGTTTCAAGCGGCTGTCAATCACGTGAAGTCATTCGCAAAGACAACAAACATGACGATGTATAAATATGCGCCGCCAGAGTCCCCCACAAAGCACATAAACAAACGGACGGCGGGGGTGAGCGGTCGCAGAGCATTGAGAGGGAATCTGCCTCTTCCTGTGGAGAGAGCGCCACGGGAACACTGGCGGCGACCCTCGATAAGAAGCGACCAACGTGATGGACGGGATGAGGGGATGGGCCGAGTACTCACACTGAAGGCTGCCAGACCCGGCCCAGGCGAAGGGGTCCAGGCTGGAGAAGAACGGGGGGGCCTTGGACAGCATGCAGGAGCCCTGCGCGGAAACATCGTAGAGGGGCCGCGGGGCCAGCCCGAGAGCCTCCATGCAGTCAAACATGCTGCGTTCCAACGGCTTCTGTCTCGGGGCGAGAGAGTGAGACTCCGGCTAAGTTGATGGCTCCAAAGCGCTCTCTCCAGTTCCTTCTGCCCTCGGGTCACTCAATGGACCTCGGCTCCGTAACTGATCTCGGTTCCCCTCTCAGCGGCTCTGTGGGCCTCTCGCTCGCCACCGCAGGCAGAGGCAAGGCATGAGCATGGGAGGGCGGGGTCCAGGGAGGAGGAGTGGGAGGGGCCGGGTGCGCGCTTGATGTTTGATAGGCCATGTGGAGAAGCCCCGGTTTCCCTCCGAATAGCCTCCAACTTTTCCAGCTTCGTATTTCAGATTTGATACAGAAAAGAACAAACCCCCCGCCCTGCCTAGCGATACACTTTTCCATTTGCTTTCCTTTTATGAGATGACTTAAGCATGAAACGCTGTCTTTTTGCCCTCCCCAATGATACCGTGCTCGGTTGCCGTTAGCGATGAAAACAAACGACAGTCACGGTTGAAAAAAAAAATCACTTCACACCTGTTGGAAGAGAGACAAGAGCGTGTTGAGAGATGAGTAGTACATTGAGATGATGGACTACATGGAGGTCGAAGTGCTCACATAAACACACTTAGTCACGATGCAGCCATTTGCACAACAATAAAAGTTGTCTTCATACTCATAGCAACACTATTGTGTATCAATCAGAATTTAAACAGTCAAAAACATGTTTGATGAAAAAAATACGATTGAAGGGACTGATTAGAAAATATTACAGCGATATGGTCTCGATGTTTTTATTTTTTATTTTTTTGGGGGGGGGGGTAATGTGCCATACTACCCGTATTATTTTTTTTAATATTTAAAAAAAAAAAAAGAACCATCTATGTCACAGCCCTATTTTTATTTAATTCACTGATATTTCCTCAAGTTCATATTTTGAGCAGAATGATGAAAAAATAGTGTTAATGAAATTATGGCGATTATCATTTTTACACATTTTATCTCATTCACGCCCAAAAACGTTTTTATACTTTTTTTTTTAAGAAGAAAAAGAAGTCCAGAAATTCAATACCAATATTGATATTTATTTTTTTCCACTTTGATGTGTTGGGCATGAGGAGGCTCTAAAATTGTCTGGCACTGAAAAGTCAAAGTTAAAAAGATGTTTTTTTCCAAAAATTTCAAATGTAAACCCTGTGCAAAAGTGTTCAGATAATTGTTAAAAATAGCATTTATTTATGAAATATATACTTATGGGAGATTATGATTTTGATACATTTTGAAAACAAAAAACCAACATTTATTCAAAGATTCAATTCAAAAATAAATCCGAGCTGAGATTTGTCATTTATAGATTGATTAGAGTTCAAGTGCTCTCTTTTAAATAACGACTTGTCTTCATTTCCGCGAAAGCATCCTGTTTTATCTTGAATCCCAGCTTGCAGAGTTATCTAACTGATTTTTTTTCAAACGGGTTCCCAACCGATGAAGTTGTGCATGTTCAGCTTATTGGGACCACAGGACCCGAAGTGTGAGTGTGCTGCGGGCGACACACACGCTGGCCTGCGGTGTGAATAGTTTGTATACTAGACAGCTTCACTCTCCTCCCTCCACTCCTCCCTTTCCTTCCCTCCTTCAAGAGGGATGAACTCTAGAAGAAACCCCCACTGGGGCTCCCCCCCCCCCGCACACACATATACACACACATGCACACACTCCCAAACATGTCATGCCTTTGGCTTTATACACTCAGAGTATTACAATTGTTATTTTTTTCTCTCTTTGTTTGTTTCTTTTCAGCCCCCCGACTGAATACATTATGATTTTGTGAAGTTAAAGGGATGCTGCGCTCTATTTCACACATCTTATGAGCTCTCCCTCTGACCCACTCTTGTTTTCTTGTTTTGTTTTACCTGTCTTTCAACATCACGGCCGGGCACACAAACACACACTATAATGACACACTGCAGGGAGTAGAGTGGCACAATAACAGCCCGCTGAGCTCTCTCCACACCTTGAGACAATTACCCTCCCCGCCTCGCAGCACCCTGCCCCCTGTTGCTGCTTTGTGCAAAAGAGACACAAATACAGGGGAATGTCAAAGGAGAAGAAGCTTGATTTTCCTTCACTTTTCGAAAAGAAAAAAAAAAAAAGAGCCGCTACCTCACCAAGCGGGCCAAATTGTACGCGTTTGAGCCCTTTAAAACCTAAAACGCCCGCAAACTGGCCGATTCCGCCTCATACTTTGAGAAGAGGGTCACATTACAAGCGTTCACAATCAGGTTCTTCAGCTATTCATCTCGTCGTCATGTCTGACACAAACACACAGAGCGGAACAATGGCCTCTCTCTCTCTTTCTCTCTCCGGCTCGGCCGCAGATATTTGCACAAAGTCTCACTGCGACCATCAGAGAGCGCACAAATAAGTCACGAATGTGAGGAGCACGGCATTCATGAATGTTGGAATGTGCAGCCTACAGAGTGGCAATGGAAATATCTGCCTGTGTGCGCGCGCGCGATATTAGTAACTTGAGGCAGAGAGTGGGACTTGTGTGTTTTTCTTTGTGTCTGTCATCACAGGCACTCAGTTCAAGCATACACACATAGTTGCGCCTCGGCGCACACACTCGCGCGAGCGTACACACACACTACAAAGAGTGACTGAATTTATGTGATGAAACCACCAAAGGACATTGCGTTCATTACAGGGAAAAAAAGAAAACAAATGTTTCCTCATTATATCAATATGGTGACATGCTGAAATGTTTTTTAATGTCCACACAACATTCCGCAGCAAATCTCAGGACGAAAGAATTTTCCTGTTTGTACTGGATGATATACAGGGGATACTAAAAGTCTACACACCCTTGGTCGAATGCCGTGTTTTTGAGATATGAAAAAAAAGAGTAACACGATAAAGCATTTCAAAACTTTTTCCACCATTAATCTGACCTGTGGCATTAAAAAGTAAAAATAAAGAAATGAGATCATGTGGTTGCACAAGTGGGCACACCCTCTCTTAACAAGGACGCGGCTAAATTTTCAATGTACCAATCATGTTCAAATTCTTATTAAATGGGACTAAGCTGATACCTGTCACTAAATTCTTCTGATGAACTATTTTAATTTTCCCATCTTACACAATTTGTGCAGACGCGGACTGCTATTTTGATCAGTTCATAATTCCATCTTCTATACATTTTCAAAGCACCGAGTTTAACATCGTTTAGTCAGGCCATGTTTGGGGTTACTCGGGTACTTTAAATCATGGCAGGTATGTGGTTTGAATGTAAACGGTTAAGATCAGACTTTACCACATGCCGGTAATAAATTGGTCCACACAAAACGCTATGATTATTTTTACTTTCAGTTTAAAAATGGTTTTATAGTTTCATTGTTGTCTCGTTAACAGCGGAAAAAGCTCTTTGTTAATATGACAAAAACTCACACATGAACAGGGGTATGGAGACTTTTTATAGCAGCAGTTTGACTAAATATATTTGAAAAACCCAGGGCGTCCAACGGGATTAGGAATAAAAACTTTTTTTTTTTGCTGCCTGCATTGGGAAAATAAAAGACATCTTATTGTATTAGTGAATAGGCAGCCTCAAGCTTTTGAAGTAGATACTGTATGTGCTTACATCAAGTGCGGCAATGCTTCATCTCATTAGGGAATGCCGAGCATGGATTAATTAGCAAAATAAGGAGAGATCACTGCTGCTTTATTTGATGTAAAGGAATGGCCATGCGATCAGGATGGAAATCCTCACGAGAACCATTTCAAACAACCAAACCGGGACCTTGTTGGCATGTTAGCAATTAGTATTCAAAAGGCACCATCCATCAAGTAGCTTTATATCTCTCCACTGCGACCCATCGAGAATTGGGTGTCACGATGAATCAAAAGAGTGAGCTCACATTTGCAAAATAGCTAAGTGCGGTATCATAGCTGTTTTGCATATTTATTTCTTTAAACTCCTCCTTGATGCTGTTATGGTAAATTAGCTGGGATAGGGTTTTCAGTGACGCCAAAAGGAAATTGTGAATTTCAGCGACTATTGAATCTTGATAGAACTAGCCTAACTGCAATTACCGTTTACTGCCCGCTGCTATTTCCATCATCACCGCCACTAAATCTCAACCGAATGACTTAAGTACAAGTCCGACACATCTGTCTTTGTGTGTGTGATAAAGTACCGGGAGCGACATGTTCTAGATGTAATCACATGCTGCGAGCTACTAGCCTGGTGAAATATATGCTGCTATAGGCTCCACTTAACGACTGCAGATCAAATGATAACAGCTGCTCGGGGCGCGCGTACAATTACACGCACGCACACGCACACACACACACACAAATTGACAGGCATGTTGGGCCTGATGCCCATTTCAGAGGCTAGTGGCACACTAACATGCAGTGTAAAATATTTGAGTTGGACTGTGCCTGAGTTCCCACCTGGGTGCTGCCTTGTTCTTTTGCACGTCCCTGTCCACTGGGAGCGCTACAAGATTATGCGGCTGGCCGGGACATGACTTCAGACTGACTGCAGTAGGCTAATGTGGAAGCTACACCACGCGGGGGATGTTCAGGTGGGTGTCGGTTACACACTGTACTGGAAATGCACCTATTTATATTTGGAACAGTACATTTTAGACAATTTGGGATGCCAGGCCAATGAACTTTGATTTGGATGTGGGAAGTGGCAGCAGGAAAAGGAGAAAACGGGCCTAGCTTGTCAGACTATGATTGGAGATCCTCGTGCATGTGAATGTTTGATCAGTTTTGCTGTCTTTACATTAATTTTCAAGAAAAAATGACAAGAAAACATCAATAAATTATCTTTAAAAAAATCATAGGTGAAGATTGAAGAAAAACGGAGAGGTTTACAACAACTACAGTACAAAGAGCCCTTTTGCAAAAGGGGATAGAACATGTTGTTATATTGTAGAATCTACTTTTGTTGTTTTGAATTGTTCTAACTAGGACTGGGTCATAAATTTGAAGCTAGATCATTAAATTGAGATTCTGCAAAAGTGGTTAACAAGACATGTTCACAATAGGTGCAAAACTATTTAATTGTGTAATTTTTCTACAATGACTCCTTTTAGTACCAATCATTTTTGACATACCTCTTGGTTTAGTTAAAGTGACAACAACATTGTTTATTTTTATTTTCTTCAAATTTATACTTTTAAAAACACATTTTTTCACTTGCTGTTGACTGAAAAAATGACATCACAGGTGGGGAAGCTAGGGTAACGACCAATAAATTGTGGTTAGGCCACAATTGAGCATATGCACAAGGAATGAATGTTAAGTTTAATTTGAAATCATAATTTTTCTCTGAATATTTTCTACAAGATTGTTTTTTTTTAATAAATCATACTTTTGTTTGTTGGGTTTATTCCTTCCAATAAAACCACATTAAATCATAATTACCCAGGATGATTGAAGAAAATCTAGATTTAGTTTTTGGCCATATCCCCCAGCCCTGGTTCTAACCGTATAAAATTTCTAAGTCTGGGTACTCTATCTCATAGTCATCCAAATGGATTTATCTTGTTTTGGAAAAGGGTTCTTCTTGTGGGACTTTCCTTTTAAAGTGTGAAATGACTGAGCAAATCTGTATATCCGTGGATCAAACAGTCATATGGCAACTACAAAACAACTTTTTCTATTCACATTTGAATTTAATAGATTGAAACTAATGGATTTCTTGGTAAGTCCATGACGAGTAAAAAAATATCACTGTTCAACAAACAAACATCTTCAACTTTGCATTTAATCTCGTCTGCTCATACGGGCCATTACTTTTGACTGGCATCCAGTAATTAGGAGGGAACTCTTGAAGTTGAAAAACTCCAGGATCAGTCAGCATTTTTTCCCAGAACCACAAGAGCCAAGGCAGATCTCCTTTGTGCAAAACTTGCTGTAAGGGATAGCTTTACCACTCTTTTGACTAACACAATACAGATGTAGTGGTTTGTGATGTTCAAACGTGGAATACAAAAAGTTTTGAAGTTTGCTCAATGAATTGGATCAGTCATCCCACTAAAAATGCACATTAGACGTTGCACCATTTCCTTGCATATATATTTGTTCGGAAAAAATACACCTTTGTAAAAGAGTGTAGAAAAAATGTGTTGTCTTGTTGGTCTAAACACAAAGCCCCAAATCTTTGATTGGCAATAAAGGCAAAGATAGTGTCATGAGTTGTTTCAATGAATTAAGCGCAACAATATTCTGCAAACAGTATGGATTATTAAAGCAAAACTCTGAAAAAGGTTGAAGGTTAAGTAAAAGCCCAAGTCGTATGGAATGTGAAGAAATCATTTGTATTACATCTCTATGGGCGCTTGCGCGCCTGCATTACGGAAGTACAATAGCACCACCTGTGGCTCAAACGAAGCAATTTCATGCTTGAGTTCAAAGCTCAACTGCATTGTTTTTATGGACCTTAAAAAACTGCAGGTCAAACAAAGAGTCACACCCAAATTTAGGCCTCAGAATTGCTGTACAACTCTCTGAAATTGAGAGGAATTCCAGTGTTGTTCACACAGCACAGACAGGCCGCACGCAGTGTCATGTGCAGGACTGTGTGACAGAGATTAAAATTGCCAATTCATCACACATTTTATAGTTACAAACAGAATCTGGCTGTGTTTTTGAGAAGGTTATAGATACTGACTGGAATTTAGAGTTTTTCTTTGAACATCCATGGATCCATCCATCTTTAATGCTTGATCTCATTAAGATCGCCAGTAAACTATTCCTGCTGACTTTAGGCGCCGGCCAATCGAAATGCGCATCAAGACACTGCGCCGTGTTGAATTTGCATTGTAAATTACATTGAAACATAGAGAGCATTTTCTATAATTCAAGTTCATAAACAAAAATTGAATTCAGGCGATTACTTACACAATGCCGCCATCTCTTTGGGAAGGTCCGCCCCAAAGCGACCAAAAAGGTTGCTGCTGGCCAAAAGGTCAAAGGGGGAGTGGCTCCTCATGGCGTTGAAGGGGAACGGGTACATGGCGCGAGGGAAGCCGGCCATATGACGCAATTGATGCTCCCTGTTGGTTGCCATGGTAACACTCAAAAGCCGCCGGTGGACGCCTGGGGATTTTTAGCTGACGTTTCTCGACGTCTCGGTGGTGGTCACGGACTGCGGGTGAATTCGAAAGGGGCCGGTGCCATTCAGCCCTTCAAGGTGCTGGTTTCTCCCAGGTTGGGATGTGGATGGGGACGGGGGGGTGGGGAGGGATGGATGCTGAGGGCCTCCCTGGAACCAAGCGACAGAGCCTGCCCGCAATCTATAGAGGACAGAAGAAGAAAAAAAGACCAGTTAGATAGCGCAGTAAGAGGAAGGTTTCTCCGCAACTTACCAATTGAAATAGTGTGAAAAACAAGCTCGCTGCTAAAGAACAAAAAGAGGCTCGTGAGGAAAAAGCGGGAAAAGAAACAGCCTTTCTTTCATGCTGTTTCCCAAGTGGTGTAATGATTTCAGGCAATGCCATATGATTTCAATCAGCACAACTGTATTATAAAGGGTCTCTGTGTTCCCCCTGCCAGTCTGCCAGCATCATGGGTAAAATTAACCCCTTGCAACAACGCGCGCACACACACACACACAAAAATAAGTCGTGCTCATCGTACCCCACAGGAAGACTTCTGTGCTTTCGCTTTGCTCAAGGTCGCCGCAATCTCATCCCACCTTTTCTGTCTTTTTGGACTCCCGCTGTGCTTCAGTGACCCGCTGGAAAAGTTATACGAGGGCTGCCCTCTCTTGTTTCTTTCTCATTCCCTTCAGTGATTTCACGAGTGGGCGGGGCTTAGGTCTCTGTGGTAGAGCTGTGGTAAATACAGCTCAGCCAAAGAATGTCTTGTTGTTTTGGGCCTGCTTCAGCTTGCGAATCAAACACACACGCGCGCACACACACGCAGGCCGAGGGAGGGAGATCTGAATATACAAATGTCTTCCACTTAAGTACAAAGAAGAATAAACTGAATCAGCAGGCAAAAAGGCAAAAATAGGCAGAGTCGTTGAAGTCAAGGCAAAACCCTGTTTGGCTGCCTTATCACAGGTATACGCCATCACATATAGCCGCTTGTCACTTCCAGCGGCTCAACTCATACTTGTTTAAAAAGAAAACGGTTCCATATGTGCAGAAAAACATACACACGCATACCTGTTAATGTGGCTGGAATACATTTCACAAAGCGCCACTGTCAGAATATTTTAGTCTTGCACTTCACACTTTAAAGGCATAATGGTTTCAGTGCGGTCCAACAAAACAACGCTTCACTTACTCTGAATAATGTGCAGGACCTCAGTTTGGAAATTTTTTCAGGACTCGCTTTTTTTCCTAAAGATTACATATAAATTGACACCCATTTTGGAATTAGTTTTACTCCCACCTACAGGACAGGAGGGGAACAGTAATGACACTGTTTTATTTCAACCAATGAGAGGTAGAAGTAAAATCCGTTCTTCTTCAAAAGCTTTAAACAAACATACCATAACACTCATATACCAAAAACAGCTCTGAAAATAATGTTTTCTGAACATGAATAATAATAAAGTGCAAGGGGTAACATTAGAATGACAAATCAGCAGTTGTCATTACAGTAAAATTCTTTTCCTATTTCTTCCCCCGCTCTCTCACACACAAAGTCAGCACAGTCAATGTTGTTTTTAAAGTCATATTTCCCATATTGACATATTTCTGTAACTGCTCGGCTTCGTTGCGGTTTTTCTTCGCCACGAGGGCCAGTTGGGGAGAGTCCCTGCAACTATTTCCACAAAGAATCTGTCTGTTTTGCGATCAAAGAATGTCAAACGCCGTTTGGACAAAGTAGACAGTCAATTAAGAAAAAAATTATACATACACGCGCTTGCACATGTGCAGAGTGCCACATTCAACAAACGTTAACATACATATGCCTGCATATGAGAAGAACAGCGGCACATGCAAGCAGAGACATGTAGCCCGCAGAAGTGAATGTACACAGATGTTCTGCACATTTAACCCTTTGGGGTCAGAGACCCCCCCCCCTCCCCCCACCACCACCAAAATTGGATGACTACAGTAAGTCATATGACATGGGTTCTTTGTTCAACACAACCTGTTTTTTTTTAATCTTACACGCTGGTTCGAAAATATGATAGTGTAGAGCAAAGCCAAAAGAAACTACTAAAATGGAGTTTCAATTCAAGTGACTTTCAACACAAGAAGCTACATAAATATTGATCAACGTGTCAAATACTTGCTTTTCCAGGCATCGCTATGGACAAACCCGAGAGGGTTAATCACGTTCGGGGGCAAACGATCGAGTGGAAAATTCACACAAGCCCAAGTATCATTGAAAGTTGCAATTGAGCTTGAAGAACGAAGGAGTAAATATAGGACAGAGAATCGCTCCACAGATGTAGCCTTTGGGTCACCCAGGTTTATGTAGACTCTTTTAAAAATCAAACTCAAAAAGACTCCAAAGTCAAGTATGAAAGCCAGATGTGTAAAAGTTTGCCATGGAGGGGGGAAAAAATCTAGTGTTGATAGCTGAAAAAAAAAAAAAAGATGGCAAAAGAGAGCATGAGGAATACGGTATGGAGTTCCAAGCATCTGGCTGGCCATGTGTGAGAGTGGAGTGCTATTAATTAGAGGCACATTGGAAAATGAATTAATAAGAGAAAGAAGGGACTGTAGTGAAACAGCATGGGGCAACAAGAAAGCAGACAGAGTCGTTACTGAAAGCAAACATAAAAATAAAGAAACAGTTTTATTCCTGCTAATAAACTATGAAATAATGCGCGCCTACGCCAAGGAATGGTTTCTTTCTCTAATGAGTAACACCCTCCGCCCCCACGTTGCGCCTCCGGGGGGAATACACCTTGGGTAGGGCAACAAAAGTGGCGCTGTGTCTCCGGGCCTCCGGGCCTCAATGCTGCTTTTATGAGCGCAGGCTGGGTCAGGTCAGACTGGGTCACCTGGTCCCGGTCCTGCTGACACGCACGCACACATATGCATAAAGTGGCGCTGCCTTTTCCCAGACAATGGGGATTAAAAACAGCTTCGGTGTAAAAACGATGAATGGGGCTTTCCATCGGAGCGTCTTTTCCAACAAGTTGCTACATAAGTTACCATCAGTTCTGCTTATTTTCACTCGATTTCCACATCTAAACAGTTGAAATGACATAAACTTTTTCAATCACATGTTCCGCCGTTTGCGAGGCGAGTCATCTGGATCTAGTTATCCTTTGTAAATGTGACTGGATTTTATAGTTTTTCCAAATCAGCTTGTGGTTACTGTTATGAAACGCACACGGTCATTACTGGGAGTCACACTGGTAACGTGTCCCAACCACTGTTTCAAGTCAGTTTCATTAATGCCCGCTTCCAAACAAGAACCGTCAAATAACAGAAAAACAATCCAATCTACATCACTGCATCAAAGCACATTTCTGCTAAAACCACAGAAAAATAAACATTTAAGTCTGCTACTTTTCATTTGTCTGGCGCAAGATTTTGACCAAAGCCGGCTCTCATGGCAATTTGGAGTTTACTACCTTGGCCACTTTGACACGCAGACGGGAGGAGTCAACGCTTTAGCCGCCAGCCGTTCAGGCTTCCATGTCAGGGCTCATTAGCGGACACGGAGGACCACTGGCACTTGGATTCCTTCGCTAAATGATGGGATTTGCTTTTGAAAATGTTACCTCCGCCCCTCCCAAAACGTGTATTTGACTTGCCGTGACCAATACACACAGCGATAAACTTGTCAACACATGGTCCGAAAACAAAGAGGACAATGCCAAATAGTGAACGTACTGCACACAAACACAACAGATCTGCGTTACAACATCACGTCTTGTAATAAACACTGCTTGATCACGTTGGCGTGCTGCAAGTTTGTACAAAGACTGCTCACAAAACAATATACCGAGCGTTCACACTCTTGAAGAAAAATAGCGTAGGAGCAGTTCTGTTCAGTTTAGCACACAATATTTACAGTTTCCATGGTCAGTACTTGTGAATTGTCCCAAAATAACTTATAAACCATTCTGTGGCACCCTCCATTTTGGTTCCAACCGCAGTCGTACAGTGGAAATAGAACAGAATCATCACTTTTGACAAGTGTGGAAAGAAAAGGACACAAAATGCGCATTTTCTCAAAACCTGTCGTCTTGTAATTTATTCCATGCTACAGTAATTGTCCTTTGATTACTGTCACGCTACCAACTGTACCATGAAAAGCAGAACTAACACTACCACTTTGTGGAAAAGCAGCTTTTCCACTGCAGCAAGCAATCTGGGTAATGCCCTGGCATGGCTATTGACACAAGCGCACTTTAAAAAAATATGATGAGAAATAAACATACTTTTATTCAATATTTAGACACAACATACAATATTCTGTTGGCCTTGAGTGTTGCTATTAAATGCAAAAATGGCAATCTCAACAATAAAAATAAATTTATAACGTTACTTTCCAATGAAGTTGCCATTTTGAACATCTGCTTTGCTCTGTGACAGTGAAAACATGAATTTGGTCAAATGCTTTGTCAATAATTATTGCAACAGCTTATTTTAAGAGTTTTTGGTTTTGCTTTCTTGTAGCTACACACACTTGTCTGACACGTGCACCCACGCGGCCATCTTTACAAATTTTTAGTCCCATTTAGCAAACATGACGTCAAATGACAACAATAAAGCAATTTCATGTGACTTGGGTTGAAGTGGTAAAATGGTGTTAATGGCAGAACACAGATATAATGCTTACAATGACTGGATGGCCTTCAGTGTTTATGAAGTAGAACCATTGGGGACAAATTCATTGCTTCAGACTGGACAATGGTGGTCTTTATGTAGTTTGACCATGTGGTTGATTTGTACTCAGTTATCATATCCTACGGATTGCGTAGAGATGAGACACCATCTTTAAAAGTGCATACATCCTCATTTGTGTCAGAGTTTTGAAGCTATGTTCTTTTTTAGAGACAGACTGAACTTAAAATGTTTCTGCTTCTTGACGTTTAAGTTGTGGTTATTTCCCAAAATGGTAAAAGTATGTTTAACAGCAATGTGCTCCAGGCTTAATTGGCTTTGTTGCTTACGTATTTTCTTGGTTCTTTTGCGCTTTGTGTATCTGCTGCGGATTATTTTTTGAACAATGAAAACTACGGTAATCAATGGAAAAGCAAAACATTTAAGTGACCTTGCAGGCATTGGCAAAATTATTAAACCACCATACTATCTTCAGTTTATTCTTAATTTTTAAATATTTGGTACAACTAAAGATATATTTGTTTGGACCAACATAAAGATGGGCTAAAAAACAAACAGTTTAATTGAAGAGCCCATATTTTGTTTAGTTTACCCGAAATCACTTGAGTTTTTCATTCAACAGCAACATTGGTGTTTATGTGTATCCATCCATCCATCCATCCATCCATCCATCCATCCATCCATCCATCAAGCCATCTATCATATACAATACTAGGTAGTGCACCTTTAGCGGTACCGGCATTGACAAATTAACAACAAATAAATAAAGAAATAAAAGATGATCTATTTTTTTCCTCCGTTAATGTTCATTACACACAAGGAGTGTTCTGCGTAAGATAAAAGCCACATGTAACATGCATTTTCTTATGTCAGTGTTGAGGTTGGGGACCCAAATGCAGGGAAGCCAGGCATCAAGAAGAACTCTCATAAACGCAGTTTAATGAAACAAAAATGTAAACGAGGTACTTGCAATCTCAAAAATACAAGACAACATGGTAACAAAAGCAATTAGCACCTTAACAATCAAAACTTGACCACGGGAATTGACAATGAACTGTCAAGAACCAAACACCAGCAATGTGGGAAAAGACATGACAAAACTCAAATCTGAATTTAAACAAAACCAAATCCAGATCATGACAGCTTATTCCAGAAGCCCTTTTTAAAACCACATATTTTTTATTTTTTAAAAGGGCTTCAGTCAGAGAGGGAAGCACAAAAGACCAATTAAAAATAAGGAAGAAACCAGACAATATTCTATAAACACACCAACCAAAATCACAATCAAATGTGCCATATCTCTCGATATGGGCAAATGCATAGGAGATATAGCCAACATCCCACGATACTGCAAAACAGAAACCAATTGGCTGGGAGGACCGGCTCACCTGCGACCCTCAATAGGGTAAAAAAAAAAAAAAAAATGGATGGTTGGATTGACTATGCAAAACTAGCTGCCTCAAATAGCCCGGCATTGCAATTATTTATTCCCAGTACTCCACACAAGTCCAGCAAAAAGATGAATGTGTCAATTATATAATTAATTGATCATTGAAAGTATTTGGCATGTCAAAATGACTCGAAATATGCTGTTGTTACACTTCATTGGTTTGAAATTTGCTGTTACCCTGGCAAGGACTTTGATAAATGAGTGCCATATTTTTTTCAAGCACTGAATGCTACATAAATCAAGCACGCTCCACGAAAAACAGGACTACTTGGATCTTGGAATTACGCAACGTAAATGGGGATGATGTGGATGACCGTGATGTTTTACAAAACACACAATGTTGTCATTATGTGGAGTCAAGCCTGTGGGCTGCTCAAGGTCTCTAGGTCGATAGCGGGGTCAGCTTCTGTAGCTCCAGGCCTCCTAGTCCGGCCATGGGTCAGGCCTAATTGAGGCATTTGCTAGGCAGCTTTTCATTTAGTATTTAAGTGAAAAGTGAGTCTAAACTCCCATCAACCCCCACGCACGCACCCACACAGTCTGCAACTCGAGATAGAAGATTAGAATTGCATTTTAAAGGACTTGTAGCCAGCGCTGAGCACAGAACATCCCCAGGCCACAATTGAACACACATTGTGAGCTTCTTTCAATGCACTGGCACACACAAAAAAGCAGCAATTCAAGTGACTTCCAAATCTCTGAAGCCAATTAGGCATGCATGACTCTCACAATATCTCTCTAAATAATTCCATGGACATAGTGTAATACTGTGGACAACCAGAAAACATTTGGTGTGTTGAGGACGCTCAAGTCTCTGGTTTCTGCTTATTGTACAACAACAAATAAAAAGACAACTCCTGACACACAAAAAAAGTGAGGGGTTTCCATGTCACATGATTTAACCAACAACAGATGCATCCATCTTTATTTTATAGATCTCAGAGATGAGTCGCTCAGATGGTTCGGTTTGCAGCTCAGTCAACAATGGTTACTTATACAACTAGCAGAGGAGACAATAAAAAAATATACCGTAAAGCAGCTGTCCTCAGTAGGTAGAATTGTATTTGGATCCAGACAAATATATTAGCATAGGTACGCTACTATGTGACAGGTCTGAGTCAATTCAAAGTGCCCATTCAGAGCTTTACAAGTGGAGCGAGTGGAAGTTTACCATGCCAGGCACATAGCATGAAGCTAGTTTACTGTAAACAGGTAATGTTGTGCTATTTGGTTATATGGGCGTTATTATTGTCATAAAAACAACAGCAATGCAACCGAAAATGCACACGCTCAAGTCTTTTTCTGTATTAAGTTAGTTCCATTTTAAAATTGTACATACCTTTTTTAAGGGTTGGAATCACTAAAATAATTGGAACTGAATTAACATTGGATATTTGCTTTACTTTTGCGTGCAATAGACTGATCTTTTAATTGCTAATGTAACTTCATCTTCAGCATGACCAGTGTTTACTCATAACGATTTATGCCTCTGCTGTCACCATGACGAATACTGACATGATGATAAATTGATATGACAGAAATACGAAAGAGGCATGGCAGGACAGCTCAACAATATAGTGTCAGGGGGCTGACCTGGATAGCTTGGGGTTAGGGCACTTACGCTTCCTCATCAATCATTCAAAGGCAGCATTAAAAACATCGTGGCACAAAGCCACACAATGCAAATTGGTAGTGATTGAACAAGACTCATGATCTCCACAACCTAACCTAAATTTTCCTAAATTTACATAACGTTCAGGAGAGGTCGAGAGACCGACTGCGTACAAACTCAGTTGTACGAGACTTATTTGCCCATTGTTATGGGAGTGGGGCGATCCATCAAGTTGGTCAGGTAGACGCATAGCCTCACCTGGCTGACCACATCAAAACGTATTGCCTTCTATTGTCATTCTTTAAAGGTTTGGAATCCATTTCAGCACAGAGTTGATCTTTCAGCATCATTGAATCAGAGGTCAAGCATGTGAATCCATCACTGGCGCAAACCGAGACACGCTAACACCCATGCGAGACTTCATCCGCTCACATGGAGTGGCCCTCAAGTGCATGCGAGTGCCCAACGGCTTTCATTCCCCTCTTTGGATGTTCTTTTCTCTTTGCCCTGTTCTCAATTAAAAAGTGGTCCTCAGGAAAGCCAAGCTCTGCACTCGTGCTGTCCCAACAACACAAAGAGAAACATCTTCACTCATGCTCTGACATGTCTGTCTTTCCTTACAGGGGCGCTGATACACACTCAAGCTTGAAAAGAAAATTCAGATCATGCTAAAAACAAGACTACAAGTCAAACTTACCAGATGTTTGGAGTCGGGCACAGTCTGCTTGCTGTTTGCTTGTTTTTTTGGTCTTTTTTTTTTTTTTTAAACAAGGCTAAAAGTCAGAAAAGGAATGAGCAGAGCTGAAAAGTTGTGAAGTTTCTCTCACGGTGATGACTGACTTTAGCCTGTTGCATTCCGCCTCGCTCTCTCCTTTTCCCGTCTCTCTCTCCCTCTCTCTTGAAGTCATAGTGTGCTTTGATTCACAAACCCTGCCTCTGTCACGTGATCCAAAACCTCAAATATACAGTGCATTTTTTTTGCCAGCCACAAAATGCCCGTAGGAAGGGAGAATGGGGTCCACATGGCTTAGGTTTCATTGCCCCACACCCACACACGCACATTTTTTTCCATAGCCTTTGTCTCATATCACGTTTTACTTTTTCCCTATACGCTGTGTCATCAGCAAACAATATTTTTTTGAGTTTTGGCTCTTTGGCACTCTCCAAGTTTAGTCCACACATGGTCGAATTAATGAAACACACAAATGAACATGGCGGCAAGGCTCGATGATAGAGCGGCCGCTCCAGCTGAGAGGCTGTGGGTTCGATCCCCCGACCATCATGACCATGTCAAAGTGTCCTTGAGCAAGACGCCTGCATGAACCCCCAGTTGCTCCTGAGGTGACTAGGTAGTGTAAAGCGCTTTGAGTACTATAATAGTAATATAAGCGAAAGTCCATCTACCATTTACTTGCTAAACTGGGCTCACTATTAGGCATCACGCTATCACTATCAGTCCTGAGTAGGAAGCAAGGGGGCATCTTAAGTTTATAATGCTGTAAGAAATCTGAGATTCTTGGTTTACAATGTGTAGGCACTTCATTTATGTAAACTACGAATGGTCAATCAGCTCACGTCTTCTTGTGAGTCAGGAGGAAGTAAAGGAGTGTTTTCAATAGTTGAAAAGTGTATTCAAAGGATTGTTACAGTGGCTAATAGATATCACAACAAATATTACCTCTAAGAAAGCGTTCATTGGTTGCTTGGCTTGTACATGAAGGACATCACATCGTAAAGTGGACTGTCTGGTCACACGTCTTTTATCATTCCTTTTGTTCACATTTCTCACACCTTAATGCAAATTCAAAAGCTTTCAAATGATGAAAACCCAACAGCATTTTCATGAATTTCAAACACTTGTGGGAATCCTGCTTTGTATCACATTTGCATAAAATATTCATATGAATGCCAATCCAGTGAGACTTTCATATGACAAAGAGCATAGGAAATTGGGTAACTGATCCACATGTAGTCATAAATTAGAATTATATGAAAAATATTCAAAAGATTGCAAATTTACTTATAAACTCATCATGATTATGCATAGTTTTGCTATAAATATTCTAGACAACTGCGTTAAACCGCGAAAAGCAAAACTACCATGAGTTCTTTCTCGTATTGCCAAGCCTGTCTTAATGGTTTCCTGTCGAAATGAGTTCAAGTGTTCTCTTCTTGTTGTGGAGTTTCATGATCAAACCGGTAAGTGCCTGGTATGGAATCATTAAACGCAGCCCCATGATGAGATCAAACCAGACCCGTCGGCCCCTCAGGGT
The DNA here is from genome assembly GCF_059441005.1 of Hippichthys cyanospilos. NCBI lineage: Eukaryota > Metazoa > Chordata > Actinopteri > Syngnathiformes > Syngnathidae > Hippichthys > Hippichthys cyanospilos. Next base: position 13,203,177 of record NC_142377.1, on the reverse strand, counting down.
TTGGGCTACCTGCTTCTTCATGTCTCAGACAAAACCGTCTGCTACTATCTGACTAAACACTCACAGTTTGGCAACGCCAACCACAACCGGCCCATAAAAAAAAACAATGATCGGCAACAGGCGGGATGTCTTGCGTTCTTTAATCTACCTCATAGGCTTTTGAAAGATGCCGTCACAGTATCGATTCAAAAGAATACATTGGCTTATGAAATGTGTCCTAAATAAAATATTCATTTCGACAACACTTCAAACACAGGGGCTGAAAATGTGTTTTTAACACAATATGACAGACAGATAACTGACAATCTTTACTCGACGCTCCTCTCTGAGCACGTTCAGATTATGGTCATTCGGGGGTGCTGGTGGCCTCCAGTCCCTCATACGTACCTGTGGAATGCTGAGATTTTGCTCTTCATGGAGGTCCAAGTCTGTACTTCAGCTCACAGATGGCACATGGACATCTTCCTACTGCAGTGATACACTGGACAATTTTGGCCTTAGATGGTGGACGAGAGGCCGTCATCAGCACTGACAACAAAACTGGCAGATGCTTTTGGGCAAACTGCACAAGCACCTACTTCACTTTTTCCATCCTTGAAAAGCAGCTTCCTTTTAGACATCATTACCTTTGTATTCCTTTGACAAATTTAAGTGCTTTTATACATGAATGGGACTATGCCTGGGGCAAAAGCAAATCATTAGAAAATTACTTAATGTAATTTTATGTCGTTTGTATAGGCTCATTTTTATTTGTGAGGCTAATTGATTTTAATCGTTTAGAACACTTCTGGGAACGCATCTGTTTTAAATGTCCACATAAATTTATGACCGGATTTATTATATCTTTTTTTTTATATACAAAATGCATTTCTTAATTTATTTTATGTAACATTTTTGCATCAGCGTTAAGCCTTTTTAAATGTAAAGTGTGCTTTATCTTTTGCACACATTTCAATATCAATCACGAGTCTCGGAAAATCTCCACGTTCCATGATTCCAAACAACCTCCAATGCCCATGAGTCACGTCCCTTTGATAAGGCCACCTTCTTTTACAATTTACAATATGTGGACTTGGTGTGTACAATTCTAGATGGGAGAGTCTACGTAAATGAAAAGGCCACAAGTCCAGATGCTTAAAAAAAAAAAAAAAAAATCATGCGTGTATGGTAGAATCAGGCCCTACATGCTTATTCTCATGTATCTCTGACACAAAGTTGGCCATCACTAAAGTACAACAAACCATGAGGAATTTAGTCATATGGTGCTGTCATATTCAATGCTGACATAAACAAATTTAAGCCATGTGTGGAAAAATGAATATGTGGCGAGCTTAAACACAGGTTCAGACAACAAGCAATGAATGCATGGACAAAATGCATATTTTTATTACCCTACTGCCAACCACAAAGAAAATATAGCAACTATGCATTAGGGCCAAAGGAAATGCCCAATTAGATTCACTGGATGCAAGATTCCATGCTCACTTTTGTGCTACCAACTTTTTCAGTTGGTCGCACCTTTTTTCGAGGAGATGCAGCATGACCGTGTTTGCTGATTTATGGTCATCTCAATTCTCATCACGAAATGTCATATTACGTGATGATTGACTGATTCGGGATATTTGCTAAATAATTTATTTAACAAGAACAGTCTGCAACAGGCAGTGACTGACAAAAGAGGTTAGTTAGTTTCAGTAACTTGAAAAGAAGATACTGGAAAAAAATGCTTTGCTTTTATGTGAAGATTATTTTGTTCAACACAGTGGGACCAGCTTTTATGGTGCACGTAGGTCCTCCGATGAAGTGTTTTCCCCCCCAGGGGTACCTGAGCACATTGCCTGGGATATGTCCACACTCATTAAAGCTCGGATGACTGCTGAAAATAAAACTGTAAAACTGGCTCAATGTTTTAACAGCTGTTTAAAGGGGAGTAGTTTAAATGTGCTTCATTAAAAAAAAAATAAAAAAAAAAAAAAAAAATATATATATATATATATATATATATATATATATATATATATATATACTGTATATTATATGTAGAGGAAGATAAATTCTTTATTTTTACTAATTGACGGACTAGAATGGAAAACAGAAGTCTAGCTATTTGATTAGTTATTTAACGCATAAGTGACTAGATGGGCAATACATTGGAATTAAGTAAATATCAAAGTAATCTGACACCCATCGATCTTCTTGATATGTCAGCTTTTAGAGCTTGATAGAAAGCCTTCAGTGATTAGATTGTAGGTGTCAAATTCCAGTCCTTGAGGGTCAGTATCCTGCATGTTTTGGATGTTTCTCTCTACACCTCACCAGATTCAAATGATTAACTCATCAGCAAGCAGGGGGCACTTGAAAATCATCCTAATTGTTGGAATTCAAATATTAGTAGTTAGTAGATAAATAATACTTCTTTTGCACATGTTTCTACAATGCAATGCGATATGGTGGTATGAAGGCCTGCCACTGGAATTAAAAAAAAAAAAAAAAAAAAGTCAGTTTTGAATTCCTGTTTGTATTGTGTGTATTTAAGCTGTTGGTGTCAGTGTTATATATGCAGCCTATTTTTGGAAAGCTCGGAAAAGCATTTTTAATAAGGTAAAAATGAAACCTTACTGATATTGAAACTGTGTGTAAATGTAGCTTTCAATGCAGCCATTTTCTACGTATGAATGTTGTGGCCAGCCGATGCCCTGTCATGCTACAGTGTGTTCCTGTGGTTGTTATGAAAGCACACACACATTGCACTGGCGCAGTGACTCTCAAAATAGTCCAATAATAGATGATCTTAAATCTGTAAAATTTCTTGCTAATATGTGGTGAAAACACATAGCTTGTATATTTGGAGCCCAGCACTGGGTCATGACCACACATCTAAGCAAGCGCGTCAGTGAGGGAGGTGTAAGGTTACTACTGTTTGTGTTTCTGTGTCAGTTAAATATGCCAAGAGCAGACCAAGAGTGTTACTCCAGGCTGAGTGTGAAAAAGAAGAAAGCAATTTGTGTATTTCTCACTGTTAAACAAAAGCACAAATGAACAAAACGTTATGACAATTTGCCACATGTTGATGAGCACACTCACATCAGAAAAACAAAACTAAGCACGAAAAATGTTTTGAGCGTCAGGTATTAGGGCCCTACCACAGAATATAGATTAGGGTTGCAATTCATGATTTTATTTTTATTCAATTATTATGACGATTACTCGATACATTGAAAAAAAAAACAAGATTTAATGAAAAAAACGGGCATTACTTCAAGTTCACAGTGAAAAAAGTAAGCTAAGATTTAATTACTTGTTTGATCCACAAACCCCTCAGAAAAGGAAAGAAATATATTAATTTTTCTACAAAGTAAAAGCAAATGTTTTCAATGTTATTATCTTGGGACAATTGTCAAATAAACCTGGTCTAAACTGATAAATCAATTATCGGAAATGGTTATTAATTATTTTGATAATGGTTTTGTTGCCGAAAAATTGATCAACCATTGCAGTTACAATACAATCGAACAACAACATGGGGGAACAAAGAAATGGAGGAGGAAATCAACAGGAGTAAAATGGGCGCTTTTAACTTTCTGCAGAACTACAAAAGGGGCCCTTTTTTGGCAGCGTGCAGTGGAGAAACCGCAGAATGGTGTGACGCTGGAGTTAAGGATTGGAGAAGGCAGGGGGGTTTACAGAGGATAGGGAAGCAGGGGAGCATGGAAAGGAGGCAAAAAAATAGAAATACAGGAGAAAAAGGAGGGCGGGATATAGATGGCAGGTTTTAATCAGCAACAGGCTGCCGGTAATGAGATCACTTACCCCGCTGCTCTCAGATTGATGTCATGTGAAGCTGTGTGATGCACAGAGGCACGCCGCGGACGACAGGCACGCATGACAAGCCGGCTTGCCGGCTCCGACACGCGCAAACATACGAACAAGTGTGATACGGGGCTACAAAGGAGGGGGTGCACTCGCGTTATCTTTGGCAAATGTACAGGCAAATTAGGTAACGCAAGAGCACATAGAAATGGCACAAAGAACCTTTATTACGCCAAATCTCCCTGCTGATTCACTTTTTTTTTTTCAAGCCAGCAAAAGAGCTGACACAAATATAATCGTAGCCACCCATTCGCCATAAACACTGTTGAGGTCCCAGGGCTCCTTTATGTCTTCTTTTCCTCCAGAACGGCTAAACATGCCTACACACAAAGAACATACTGTACCAGCAGGCGAATGTTGGCCAGACACGCAGGCGAAAAAAATAGAGCGAAAACGAGGGGGAAAAACAAGGTAAATGAGGGAGCGAAAAGGAAACGGGTGACATTCCGGGTAGCCGTTTTGGGGTTAGCAAGTTTACCTCACATGTTGCGAAATGAAAGGGGTCCTTTCACTGAACAGAGGAGGCAAAATCAGAGTAAATCGTATGCGCACATGGAAATACAAACAAGCTAAAATGAATATTAAAGCGCCAACACATATTTGTTGTTTCTGTGTGGGTGAAAAGGGCGTACATGTGCATCCAATGAACAGTGAATAGCTCTTCCCGTACAAACGTTCCCCAAAATTCAACCATGATGTCACCATGAACCTGTTGTGAACTCAACACTGTCAACTACCATTACCGTCTCATCCCTCCTCCCAACTCCCGCCCCCCGCTTCACCGCACTACCTCTCCGTCCCCATCTTGTTTTCGGCCTTCCGCTCTTCATCTTTCGCCATGCAACATTGTCTGGATGCATTTTTCTTTTCAACGCAAACAGACGCATGTGCCCCCCCGCCCCCTTCTTCCTCGGAGCGCTCGTCCCCTACCGCCAAACGGCTCACAGCCATTTGGACTGTCTCCACGCTAACAGGGACAGTTTTAATCAGAACAAGCTGGCATATTTTGGCCAGGACCTGCACTTATGGTAATTCAATCAGAACGAGAGGGAAAAGAGAGGCGGTAGTGTAAAGGGGCACACGGAGGGTAGAAGAGTGTGAGACGGGGAAATAAGAAAAACAGAGAGAGGAAAACGGAGACAGCGGGCGGATTGGAGGTTTGAGTGATTAGAGGAGTTTGATCCGCATGTGGGAGCAATTGTCTAATTACAGCTAGATACGTTGAAGTGTTGCTGCCTGGGGGACGGATGCTGATTGGAGGGCACGATGCGACGCAAATGAGATGATTGGATGATAGAGAAAATCACGACGGGTAATTGGAGGAGGCGAAAGAGATCAAGCGAAGACTGGTGCTTCCTAACAAGGAATTTTCCAAATTGAGGTCTTGGAAATTTAAAGAGCTTCCTCCCTGGAGCTGAAGGCCTTTTCAGCTCGCGCATTTAAGCATTTGGATGTCAGTACATCTTTTTGGTCAAAAGGTCCAATATGGGTAATGCATTAAACAGTATTTGTATCCAAACAAGAGCATTCAAAAAGAATATATATATATATATATATATATATATATATATATATATATATATATATATATATATATATATATAGTTACACACAGAGCAATGTGACAAGACCTTTAAAAATAAAATCTTTCAAAATGCAAGGTGGCCACTTTAATTAGAGCTAAACTGAATTTTGAAAATCAGGTGAAAACTTCAGGAGAAAATGAGCCTTTTGTTTGGGGGAAATGTTTATTGAGATATTCTCTTAAAGGGACACTGTGTAAGGTTAAGACTGTTTTTCAAGAAAAATAAATAGATAAAATGATTATAAATTTAAAAAACCTGCAAATAAGTGTGTTGTTAATGACCAAAAGTATGTTTTAAATATAATCGGAGGTCTAGTTATCATTAAATTATATTACATCGGGGGTGGCACTTCACTGGAGGCTGCCATGTTTGTTATAGCTATGGACAATGGTAAATGCGACACCTCCTGCTGTGCATAATGAAAAACAGTCAAATCTTACACAGAGTCCCTTTAAAAACACTCATCAAAAATTATACTGGTATAATTCCGTTCTCAATTCTTCTAGTTTGGGATAGAACCTAGTTTTCCACTTGACTGATGAGTTTCAGTCAAAAGTAGACCAAAGTCCAAGACACTGATGGGTCAAACTATGCATTATTTCAAAAACTGGCGTAGATGGAAGCTTATTGGTGAGAAAAGCAGTGTCGGCAGCAAAATATGTTACGTTTAAAAAAAAGTCAGTTGTTTTTTGTGAATTGATTTGATCTTTGGTCTTTTCAATGCCTTCAGTGTTTATTACATATTTTTAAAAGAAAATTCCACATAGATGGGGCCACTTTGCCCCCAGCTTGTAAAAACTAGTTTTTTTTTAATAGCTATTTTTTTTTTAAACATTTCTGACCACATTTTAAAAGCTATTCTTTTTCACATAAAATGCTGGAAAAATGTTATAAGCACAAATATTGGTACAACAATTAGACACAAAGACTCACACATGCCTAGACTGAGCACTTACCATGAAACAATGCTACATTGTTTGCAGAACGTTTTTTACAACCTTTAAAATGATCCGGGCTAATACCTACTAGTGTAGAATGTGAACAGTTACCATTAGTTGGGTTACCATTATTGCACTTGCTTATAAAATACAGGTAACAAAAAATGGCCTGTATTCTGCAGTGACTGATGACCACATGTGCACAAACAGTCTGTAAACACTCTGCACAGGAAACACCTGGTTGTGACATGCTCATTCTGCTTTTTTTCCAACAGGTTATGGTTTTAAAGATTTATTAGCTCAATTTAGGATATAAGCAAATTCAGCCCTCGAGGTCCACGGTCTTCAATGTCTGCATTTTCATGGGCTTCAACAGACTATTTAGGATTTGTTTGGATTTGGTTTGTTTAGACCAGGGATGACCAAACCACCAAGGGTCCACACAGACAAAGCAGAGGATACAGGAACATTGGTTTGCTTGTATTTAATAAGTCAAATAAAACCAAATCCATGGATGTATGTCAGGGGTGTCAAATCCATTTTAGCTTGATGGCCATATGGAATGAAATCGATTGTGACGTGGGCCAGATCGGTAAAATCGTGGTGTATAACTTAAAAAGAATTACTGTAACTTATTTGTAGATTTTGTGAAGCGCGCCGTCCTGGTCCCAAATTCCAGCGAATAGGGACAGTCAAATGTAAACATATTGTCGAAAAGAAATAGAAAGATTAAAAAAAAAAACAAAAAAACAAGTAAAATACTTTTTGGTCCCTTATCCATCCCAATATAATTTTTATCCTTAAATTGCATGAAATTAATGGTAATTTTCTTTGGTCTTTCTTCCATTAGTTCGTACAATACATATTTTTATCTGACACATAAGATGAATTAAAATAAACACATTAAGTTTAAATGAGTGGATTTATCAATAAATAAATAAATAAATAAATAATACAACGAATCACAAATGTCCAGTGGAAGGAAAATGCCCTAAACAAAAACTGTGCAATTGTGAAATGTTTTTCGAGGAGTATAGTGACTTACAAAGAAAATTCACAGAATGCCGTAGTGTCTCATTTTGGACACTGGGTGGCACCCACATAAACATATGTCAGAAGGAGTAGAAAACTCACAAGAAAGAAGTTGTGATATGTCAAATACGCAAACAGTGTGCTAACTGACAAACTGTAAATAAAGTAAATTTAAAAAGAAATACAGGACTGATTGTTTATAATACAACAAAGACCAAAGTCGAGACATTCAAAGGATTTTATCTGTGCTGAGCAGTAGCACAACAAAACTAGATGCTAATGCTAACCTAGTGTTCCACTTTTTGTCACTTTGGGTATTGCTTGTAAGACTTTTTGCCTATTGATTATGGACGGAGGAGCGATGGGTTTGGTCCCAATTTATTTTTGCTAAAAAAAAAAAAATCATCTCGTGGGCCAGAATAAACCTTCTTGCTTTACATTTGACGAGTTTTTGGATGAACACGCTTCCAATGGTTGTCCCAGTTTTGTTTTCTTCAACTGACAGCCAAACACCGCTCAACGTATTAAGAGCCTTTCCAAATAGAAAATAAAAACAGAATCTATTCATTCATTTTCTAGGGCCGTTTATCCTCACAAGGTTCGCAAACCTGTAAAAAAAAATGTATACTTTAGCAGTTTCTTTACAGTATAGTCAAACTGTTTGATGTGTCCTCATGATCATGTAATTTAGTGGCTCAAAGTTCTACAGAGATTGCAAGACTAATCACGAAAAATCATGAAAAAAATGAAAGTATGGGGAACAAGGCATAATGTGATGGCTGCTTTTCAACAGATGTAAAAATATTTTAACTAACTAGTGCAGTTTATGCCTGCCATAGCAAAAAAAAGTGTTTCTTTTCCAACTGAGAGCAAACAAGGACATGCATCAGGCATCAGATGTTGCCGCTGTCACAGAAGTAAATTAAAGTTTGACTTTTTTTTTTTCAGCATGAGACTAATGTCCTCATGATCAACAGGCCTCAAACGCAGCGAAAGCACACTCACTGTTTTTCCCCTCACTATTTTATTGTAACCAGCTGTTTAATACATTCTCTTCATAGTTCTTTCTAGCATGCTAAATATACACTCACCAGCAACTGCGTAGGGCACAATTGCTCAAGCTAATGAAATCGCATAACACTACATATATATTTTTTTTGCCGTCACAATGAATTAACGGCATATTCATTATTGAGGATACAGTTGCGATGCATGATTGGGATCTATTGGCTACCTAATTTGGCCACACAACAAATTGTTAAATGAATAGCTTGCTGTAAATGAAAACTGCTGTAACTTATTGTATAGTAATAAAAATGTGTTAAATCTTGATGTCTTTTTTTCCCCTCCACTATGGATTCAGATGACAAAAATACAAAAAAAAGAAAATGGCTCTCAATCTCTTGTTTTAACCACTGGGCCTCTTCAGAGTGTAAAATCTCCCAAATTCATACAACGTTCCCTTAACCTTTGTGGAAAAAGTCATTATGTCAAGGTGAGCTGAAAACCTGCTTTCTTTCGAGCATAAGATAAGGCAGCAGTATTTGAAATGAATTTGACTCTGGTTTTCCTAACCAGTGTCATCAGCGATTATTACTGCTTGTAAGTAGCGAGCTTTAAACCTTTACCATTACCAACCTTTTGCGGCCTTTTTAAGCAAACTGAATGTGTACAAACCAGCTTGTTGACTTCATTAACATTCAGTACGATTATCTTTCAAAGTTTTATGCCAACAGTAAATAAATAATTGGGTAGGATCAGAGTGGCAGGAGTGCATATGCACATGAAACAAGTTTACAAACATGACATTACATACAGTATGTGGCACCTCACAAGGTCTATACACCCCTGACATCAAAGACCGGTGGCCAAGATTTGACTTGCCCACAAAGAGCCTCATGATCAGAAGAATGCTTTTAATGGTCCCACGGAGGAATAACGTAAAACACATTTCTCCATCGTGTCAGATGAATGCGCAATCCAAGCAACCAAATAATGCGCCTCAAAGTAATGACAGGCAGGCATAAGGTATCAGTGACATGCATATGACCCTTTATTATGAACGATCACGTTTACATCTGTAAAGATAGAAATGCAGATACAACGTAGCGTATTGAAGGTTAAGTTAACAATAAATCTGAACTAAGCACACACTGACATCTTGCGGACAAAAGTTTAAGTGACGCACGAGGTTATTCTGTGAACTTGCAATGTCTCGTTTAAACCACACGAGGAGGCTGTTGTTTCACTGTTGCATTGGGAAAATGTCAGTTTTGGGCTCAGAGGCTTTCTTGGGAAAAAATGTCATTCATTCTGCCATATGTTCTGGCCATGAGGTTTTGCTCAATGTAATTAAAAAAATATGAATTAGCAATGAGACAAGATTTAAAACAAAAAAAGAAAATCCATCAAAGAGCGCTCCGAAAGGCCACTTTGACCTGTGTATAACTCAAAAGATTTTAGAAAATTGGATTAAGCTTTTCATGTGATAAAAATGGCATTTTTTTCTATTACATTTCCTGTTAAAAAAAAATTGTTCCTAAAACACCTTCAAATCTGAATTAACCAGTACAACTTCATGAGTTATCAACATTCTTCCCCCTCCTTCCATTTTGTCTTCTACTCAGGGACCCCCCTTTTTGATTTTTTTTTTCTTTTTGACATGTCTCAGTTAAATATGTCCACCAATTTTTCCGGGCAGGCCAAAATTTTGAGTCAGAAGGTTGTCAGAATAAGCGTCATGTTTCAAACTCTGACGTGTATGTGGCCAAATATTATTATTATTATATTGGAATATTATTAATTAGATAAGCATTGTGGGCAACAGAATAAGTGAGGTATGAAGACAAACAATTGTTGTTTTGTTGTAAAGTATTATAATTTTCCATTCCATGTTGTTTTTGTTTTTTTAATTCCACAAACATGGTGGCCACTTTGCTGCCATGTTGCTCACATTGCTATATTAATTCATGTTCAAACCACATAGGGATGAATGGATGAATGGATGGATTGATAGACAAAATGAATATTCGTCCTACGAGGGAATTTAAACTGTCACAACGGCAACATTCACAAATAAACACTTGTACTCTATTAATGGGCCCCAACAATAATATTTTTTTCCTTTACACAGCAAATAAAGTCCATTTGGCACATGGGTGATTTAATTTTTATTTTGGGCCAGAAATTTCGAATCAGGAAGTGAAATGTCTCATTGACTGAAGCCACCCTTGTCACCATGTGGCCGCCACATCCCCTTCATTTGAATTGTTTGAAAGAAACCCATCCAAGACAATGAAAAGGAAAAAGCTAAATTGTAGTGATCTGTGATGGGAGTCAGAGGTGGATTGAATGGAGAAGGCAAAAACAGGCATTTTATTGACATAAAAAAGAACTGGAGAGCCAACAAAGCAAATCACGTGTCAAGAGAGCACCCATTGCACTTATTAATTCAGTCCCCTCAGGAAACAACTACCCATAAGAGCAGTTCCGAGGGTGAATCATGGACTACAGCACTGATTGTCGATTGTCGGGCTTGTGTGTGCTGTAAACACAAATTTTCGCCACTTGGACATTTTCTACAGCAAACCATTGTAACGAATAAATAAAACGTTGCTGTTTACTAGGCCGACTCAGTGCAAAATCGCTTATTCCCAACCCCAGCAAACGAAAGTAAAAACGTGAAGGTCTCCTCGGGTAAGGGGGGTGTAAATTTACTCTTGCGCTGGGTGGTACGGGGGCATTGTAGAGGTATTACGAGGTACTATTATCGCCATCGCGCCTCTCGCAACTTATTTTTATCCTGCTCGGGTGATTGATGATTTCTTAGAAAGTGACCAATGGATGAAAAACACTTTTTGGGTTGTTCAGGGTGAGACATTAACATTGTAACATGGTTTCAAGCTACAAAAAGTTGACTATCCATAATAGGCACTTTATTAATATAGCGCAACAAAGTACAAACAGAAACACATTACAATAAACATGAATATACTATAATCAAGAAGAAGATTTATTTTTTTGTATTGATAAATGGTAAGTACTATAGTTTTAAACCGCTACTGTAACATCAGTATAATTAACGTAAAGTTAAAAGCACAAATTATTGGCAGTGACATATGACATATTGACGAATTCCAAAACACAATCAGTAATTGATTAATTGTATTTTAAATGCAATAAATAGGAATGAAAATATAGCCTAATTATGGCTATGCAAATTCATATAATAAAAATTGGAGCTGATTTGGTGTGATTATATGTAATTGAACGTCATCATGGTGGGCTGTCACAAAGATTAGGGTGACCTTTGGCTTTAAACCTGTTTTTTTATTGATGACATTCCACATTGACTTCATCTATCAGGAATACATTCGCCTGGATGAGAATAACATCACACTTTGATACAGCCAGGTCGTAAAGCAACGTGACCCAGAATAAAGCTTGATACACCTGCCGCCAAAGGGCGGGCTTTTCATTTATTTCTGTGACGAGCCCGCGGATTTAAGCACATTTGGCCGTTTTTCCCTCTCTTCTTCTTCTAAAGCTCATGTTACCACAAGCAGCTTGTGACCTACATTCAGGCGGTCCCAGCCAATCTTGGGCTGATAGCTTGGCTGTGTGCAAACACAATCTGCAGAGAGCAGGAACGTGACAAGAGGGGGGATGGGCAGGGGAAGTCACGCTGAGCACCGCCCATCACGCACGTGCCGGGTGTGACGAGGAAAGATCGTCTAAGCGCAAACGCACCACTCACTCGCCTGATCTGCTGCAAACTGTTTAACACTGTTGCATTGTTGAGCATGGAAGGAATGTGCACAGGCTGCAACACATCCACATTCACTGCAGTCCTCAACGTGTTCGCACATAAAAACCAGGATTAACAGATTTATTGTGTGTGTGTGTGTGTGTGTGTGTGTGTGTGTGTGTGTGTGTGTGTGTTGAAGTTAGGGCTTAACAACATTACCGAAAAATACATTTTTTTAAAACAAAAATTCAATTTCCCATTTTTTGTCAGTTTTTTTGCCCCCCCCCTACTTTTTTTTAATATAAATGACTGAAAAATCAAAGCGACTTTGGGTTTTATTTTAGCTAGCATTTAATATATACAACTCCCTCTTAGAATTAAAGTGCAAAGTTTTGCCTTGCATGAAATACTTCTGTAAATAAATGGAGTGTAGCAGCACATTGTATAAAACTGATTAAGTGCAAACTTAAAACATGTTTTTAACATTGTTAAACATTACATCTTGTATCACTTATTTGGCAAACAGAACTAGAGATAGATGTTGCCAATCTTGTTGTGTACCATCTATACAATGACAATAAATGCATTTTATTCTGTCATCAGCATTGTGTTGTAAGACATGATCTATGCTGGAAACGATGGGACCGATTGTTGCCTTCAAAATTCAAGTTCTTCAATCATTTTCTGCTGTACTGAAGCAGTTGGATTACTGTGATGGACCGTGTCAACACTGAGGGTTTCACAGAATAAATTGCAAAGTATACTGGGAAATTGATGTTTTTAAACCTCATTTCACAGCTTGTAGAGTTATTTCTATAAGTAATTAAATCAACTGAAATCATTTACCTCTTATTGCCTAATATTTGGGCGACGGTCGCCTGTTCCAATGCAAAGCTATCACGAGGGAAAACAATCACGGTTGCATTTGGTTGCCCAATTTGCGTTGAAGAAACACAAAGGCTATTTTTTAGATTTACAATTAAAGAAAAAAAAAAAAAGAAATGACTCATTCCCATTCAGCGGAGGCAGAAACACTGCCTTCAAGCAGATGGAGGAGGGGCGAGCATATCCACACGTGGATATTTCGAATCTGCGTGAAAAACTCTTGAAACTGTGTGACATTTGTCTCAAAAACAAATGCACATAAAAGTCATAGATCAATTTGTGCATCTAAATAACATGAAAAACTGTGGATATATTTGTATAAATAATTTTGAGACAATACTCCCCACCAAAAATAGGATTCGGATTTTCTGACTGATCAAGTGAAATTTGATCATTCCGCATGGCACACCTCGCGCGCGATACACGAACACGAGTGATTGGGAATCACTGCTGTAAGTGTGAAAGAGGCTACAACCTCGCTTGTCTCAACAACAGATGGAGTATTTCACACGAGTGAGACATCTCGCCAGCTCTTGCTAGCATCCCCCACCTAGCTGAGCCCAAGCAGCCCATTTGCATAAAATGTGTGTCAGTAGGGCAGCGCTGGCTCACATGCCATGCGCACATGCAGCAGAGCTTTAAGCAGCATTCCAATGTGCAAACAGCCCAATGTGCCGTCTCCAAGCGGGGGGCCTCAGCCAATGAGAGGCCGAGCACGAGTGACCGGAGTGGGGGCGTGAGGAGGAGGCGGAGGAGCAAAAGGGTGGGGGAAGAGAGAGAGAGAAGGAGAGAGACGCATCAACAAACTGGCGGTGGAGGGGACACGAGAAAGGGAGCGAGAAAAAAAAAACGGTCACATTTGTCAGGCACCTGAAAACGTGCTGGTTATTTCAGGACGCGTGTTGCTTATTGATGAGTGGGGTGTGTTTAAACTACTTGCACTCTAATCATGTTTTCATGGTGACTGTACATGGCAAGCAGTTCAGTGTGACACAACCCCTTTGAGTCGCACAAACGTAGAGCGCTATTTACCTTGGAGTTTTTTCTTCTTCTGGATTGAGCATTGCTCTATTTTCTCCTTGAACAATTTTTGCTCTGCTGACCAGATTTTTTTTTCAAGAACCCTCCATATGCCAATGCCCTGTGCACATCCTTGCACTTTAGATCAGTCGGATACGCTCTCTATGCCTTGGCGGTTCAGGACTCTTTCACCTGTTTCAACCAAACTCCTCGGCGGCGAGCAGAGGCGCTAAACACGAGAAAGGAACGAAAGCAACGTTTGTCTAACTGCTAGGAGACATGGAGAATAGCCCCGGAGGTAAGCTTTCTTCTCTATCAAACTGTTCCTCAGTATTATGCGTAAAAATTTGGTGTTGAACACCTCTAGCTTGTCGACTTCAAACATAAAAAGTGTGTTATGTGGGAATAGTATATGTGAATGAACCAATTCTGCAATAGACTTTATTCACATATTCCTACTCTGTTCCTACTTGATCATTGACTGACAGCTGAAAGCGCGGGAATACAGTGACAGATTTTGGGGGGGTGGGGGCTGCATACTCTACACAAGAGTAAGTAAGGATCTTAAATCCCTTTTGACATTTGACTTTAGAACAAACGCACATAAACAAACTCACGTGGGGTGAGACCTAAAACGCCCCTAGAGCATAGGGACGCAGCCCCTCCACACACAGACACACACACCCTCTCACTTTCGTTACCGGTCACTGACAACCTTATATCTTAAGTGCATGACTGACACCGGAGCACCCGGTATGGTGACGTAGATTAACTATCGCCTCTAAAATACCTCGGAAATCCCAACGGAGACTATTCTAAATACATCTCGGTCATTTCATTTGAAATGTCTTTTATGCGCCCGGTGCATCATGGGTAGAGGCGGCGGCGATGATACTTGCAATCATGCGGCCGATTTCCGACGCGCTGCCCCGCCCCGCCCTACCTCGAGTGCACAGCACGTGTAACAACCTCGTTGTCCACGTGCCGCGCATGATTTCCTCCGAGCCCCGCCCCTCGCGGATGCTCCTCTCCAAGTAAGCTCGTGCATGCTTCCTCGCTCCAGGGGCCAGCACGGGGATTCCTCTGTATTCGCAGCGAGTTTTGGTCAGTGGGTCAGAGGGGTTTAAAAGTGTCTTTTTGCACTACTTGATAGGACTCCTTCACAAACTTCTCATTAGCACTCACAATTAAGTGCGGTAAACATTACTTCATCCTATTAGGGTAAAGTAAAACACATGCTCTTTTAGTAGGACCGGCTTTTCTAGTAGCATCTGACCAGATAGAGTCCTCTTCACTCAACTTTATGTGTCATTCATTGAATATAATACTGGGAATCTATCTCTTTGGACAGGCTTGGATAGATGACGTGCATTTTGAGTCATTTCAATTGCAAAACTTGAATTATTATTCTAGTAACCTCATTTACAATCTTGGACACGGAACAAACTTAAGTGGTAATACAAAGTATCTCTGAACTGACATGTCGTCCAGTACAGATGTTCACGTACCTTTGGGTTGACTAAATCATGAAGTGCAATACAAACAATATCCTTCACATTCCTGATAGAAAATAAGAAAACCTTGTCCAAAATTCTGAAATATTGGCTTTTTAAAAAGTTGAATATCAAACGGTAGCATTTAATTTTAAATGCCGAAGGTATTTATGTCCATCAATTAGATTTCCACTTATCCCGTTCAGGGCCACAGGGGAGCTGGATCTTACCTCAACTAACTTTGGGTGAGAGAGATCGTGAGGCAATCGCAGTACAGGTGTTAACGCGGGCCTCTGATTTTGTGAATGCCTCACAAATCTACCAAGCACAAACGAAAACATTATTTCAATGCCAGGAGGGGTTAAGTGAGGGAGACAAAAGAAAAAAAAAACTCTGGGAGTCACATCTGTGGCTGAGTTGACAACGTAACAGGATTTCTGTGTATGAAATTGTTATGTTGACATTTACCGTTAATGAGCTTTAGTGACCACCATATTATTCTTTGCTGCCTGTAAGAACCATCCCTTCTCATAAATACATATAAGGCCAGCCAATGCACGTGGATTGGAGCTTAGCACCCCATGCACAACTGTAAATGTTCACACAGATTGTGGGGGCCAGGAAGGTGAGGGGCTTCTCTCTGAGTCATGACATGAGATTGATGTTTATACAGTAAGCTTGCCATGGTCAGATGCCCAGGAGGCGGGAGTACACGAGATGGGAAGCCATGAAGGACTGACAAGAGGGAGGGGGCGGCTTGTTTTGTTTATTCTATAGCTCTTACGGGCGGCCCAGTTCAAGTCCACGCGATCACGTGTCTCAACTTGTGCATGTGTTCCCAGAGCTCGATCTGACACCCAGTCAAACTAGATTCCAGGAAGTTGTTAGTGACGAGCAGAATAAGGGATGTTTGTACATGAGAGGGCGGAGAGGAGCGTATTGATGAATGAAGAGAGGAAGTTTGTACAGTACCATGTGATGGCGGGTGTCAATCAGGTGGTACACATGTCCATAAAACTTGACCTTGCTCATACACACGCACACGCACAAATTGACTCAAGGAAACGACACATGCGTCTTCCTGTGAGTCAGAGCCACACATGGCAGTGAGCCATGACTACCACGGGCTCACTCACTGTTGACACGTGTAAGCGCAGGAATTAAGAAGGGAGGCACTTAAAGATACAAAGAAATGCAGCACGTTTTCTCAAGGAGAGAGAGAGCGCACTGGAGCAAGTGGCTAATCAGTTATCCTTGGATGATTCAAGGTCATTTATGGGAAATGTACACAAAAATGATAGTGAACGTAAAAGTAAACCGGCAGCTGAAATAGCATATTCTTGTTCATTATGAGAACTTTGACACTACACGTTTTTTTAGATTAATGTTGACAACATACAATTTAGCCAACAACATCCAAGCCTTTAAAACATTTCAGTCTAACTGGTGCTAAAAAGAAATGTATACATTACTATGAATGAGTCATAGTGGATTAACCTAAGCCCACATTTTAACACTAACGTGGGTGTGCTTCTTCACTCACGGATTCAAAGTATTATAAAATTAAAAGTATAATCATTAAATATAATCTCATAACCCTCTGCAGTTTGCCTATTGAAAATTTGGAATGGAGCCATTCAGGTAGCTCATTCCCCACATGCCGCATTAAAAGCCTCAGTATTCCCAACGTGATCTTGCCCGAGCACTTATTATTGTACTGCTGCTGTTGTCTACACGAGACTGCGCAAAAGGGCCTTGTGAGCCGGGCGGGAACTGTGTCAAGAGTCCATGTGAGCTGGCGGTCAGGTGGCTGGCGGATAGATGGCTCTGCGTGCTGAGAGCCAACGAAGAGAGGGAGGGAGGAGAGGGGAGGAGGAGAGGAGGATGGAGACGAAGGGAGGGGTAGGCAGGAGGCGTAAGGACTGTGGTGAAGTGAAAGCGAGCAGGCGGGGAGGGAGTTGGCTGGCTCGGGCTGCACGTGAGAGCGAGTCTTTCATCTTGTGGGAAGAAAACCTTCAGCAAAACAAGGGGGGAGGCCGCGGAGGGCTGCATTCAGGGGTAATAGGGCATTTCCAACTTGATGTGACATCAACGGACAAAGGCCATTTTATCGACTGACTATACAGTACGGAGACAAAAATGGTACAGATATAAATGTCTCAACCATCAAGTCCAGAGGGCTGTGAGAAACGAATAAAAAATGTGTAAATAAAATAATAGAGATATGCATAACATAATATAAAAATAAATACATATATATAATACTGACCAAACATTTTTGATATCTATTTGTGCATTCATTGTTTAGGGCTTGTTATTTGTTTTCACAATTGTGTGGTCACACCCAATGTTTTCACAATAGGCTCCTCACCTCTGCTACAGCGTATATAATATAAAATCACTGCAAATGGAAGCCTAAATACTGCATTGTAACATTTTTAGAAACTAGAAACAATTCGTGAACAGACAACCGGTTTGAGTTGTTCTATCTAGGTTCTAAAACGATTGCATTGTTTACCTGTCTCAAACATGATTAATTATCTACAAGTCTGCCAAGAATTCATCAGAGCAGAACTTGAATATGGGTCAACTAAGGCTCTTTTCTCTGTGCACCCTTTTTGTGCGTTTCCTCAGGTGGTGTCATCCTTTATGCTGGCTCCTCTGGTAGTGCCAGCCCAAGTCCTGGCAGCCCCTCCAGTGGATACCAGACCCAGTCGCCCTCCTCCCACTCGCAACCCTCTTCCCCAGAGGGTGTCTCTTTTCAGGAGATTGGGGCCATGAAGCAGGGAGGGGAACAAAGGGGAGGGACGCCTTCCCCGAAAATGGTCTTCCAATTTCCAGAAGTGAACAATGCTCCAGCTGCCCAAGTTACAACGGTGTCGTCGGCCACCTACAACCATCCCACGGTGGCCAAAAGGCCGTGTGGTTTTACTGGCACATTTCCTAGTAAGGACATGACCGCTACCTTCCTACCTGTGCTCGTCTTTCTGTATACCTTCTGGTAATTAGCCATTATTCCTCTAAAAAATCATGTGCCTATGTCTTCACAGAAACTGGAGGGATGGTGCTTCTGTGTAAGGTGTGTGGGGATATCGCATCCGGGTTTCATTATGGTGTCCACGCCTGTGAGGGTTGCAAGGTGAGCTCACCAATGCAGCAACCAAGTCTACCTGCCAAGTCCCAATTCTGCCGGAGATACTGAACTCTCTTTGTGCGTTCTCCAGGGTTTCTTCAGACGCAGCATTCAACAGAACATCCACTACAAGATGTGCGTGAAGAATGAAAACTGTCTCATCATGCGCATGAACCGAAATCGTTGCCAGCACTGCCGCTTTAAGAAGTGTCTGTCTGTGGGCATGTCCAGAGATGGTAAGAGATATGCACAGACCAATAAAGTTTTGATGGAAGTTGAAACGTTTTCATAGCAAAAGGAGTTCAATGAATCATATAATTGGTAAAACTAGACTCATGCCCACTACCTAATTGTAGGAAGCTTCGTTTCTCACTTTCTTTTACTTGATCTTCCTTTCCGCTTTCATTGGCATTCTTCTGTTTCTTCACTTTTTGTCTGATTTATGGCAAGAGGCATTGGAGAGTCCCAGTAGTCATCAATCACTGAAAAACTGTGACAAATATAGCTTATTTTTGGAAATTGGGACACCGGAGTTGTTGATCATGCATTTGGTGTGTTGCACAGTCTAACCTCTTGTTTAAGGCAATTTTATGTTTGCGTTACTATTATTCCCTTCCATTAATCATCGCAAAAAATGAGTGCCCCAGTTTCAAGATTGTACATGTAATCTGCCCTTTATTGAATATATTCACTGGAAGGCACCAGCCTCCTGGGAGATGGCCAAACTAGGTGACGATATATCATCTCTTTGTCCCGCAAACATTTTTAGTTGACCCCAAAAAGCTGGAATATAATGTAGGAATGAAAAATTACCAGATGTTACAGCAGCGAACAGTAGTTGTAGTTTGTCATTCAATAGATGTAGTTTATCTTTCTTACTCCATCAATCGTAACAATGTGCCTAATTTTTATATTTATTTTTTTATATATTTTTATATATTATTTTTTACTACCGTTAATAATTTCTACTTCTTAGACCTGATTCTCTCTCCCACTCTCTTTTTTACCTTTTGCTTTTTTCATTTAAAAAATGATCATATTTAGAACCATTGACCCAGTGACCTACTTCTAGACAAGAGAGAGGCAGCACTCAACTTTGAGACAGAATGCGAGGAGGGACTGGGGGGAGGTGTGAGAGCATATAGCAAACTATAAATAGGGCTGTCAGTGCAGGAGCAGTAAAAAGAGGGGAGGCGGACTGTAACACTGAAGCGCAGGAAGAAGCAGCCAAAAGAGATGATGACTTTACAGACCGTCTCCCAATGACACAAAATCGGCTTTTGAATTTGTAAACTAAAAATGTAAAACTGCGTTGAAGCTGTGTTTTGTCGCGAGTATATTTTAACAGGAGGCGCTCTTCCTTTGCTTCCTCTCTTCTTCAGCTGTGCGTTTTGGCCGCATTCCCAAACGAGAGAAACAGAGACTACTGGATGAGATGCAGAGCTATATGAACAGTCTTAACGAATCTGCCTCCATGGACATGGAGATGTCACCTCCCTCCGACACTCACTGCAGCCCAAAGAATCAGACGAATGAAGGAGCCGGCTCCGTAATGCAGTCCTACCAGAGCGACTTAATAAACAGTGAGAAGAAACCTCTCAAGAGGCCTGCTAGCAACAGCAACCTCAGCACTTCTTTCCAGAACAGTCCTGCGCAGGAAACGGCCCAACCTCATACAACAGCACAGGTGCACCACACGTTTCAAGAAGACTTGTCATCTGGATACAGTGTCCCCTCAAAGTGTCCTGTTGCCCACGCCAACAATGACAACACCCCAAACAGAAACAGCAACATTTCCAAGTACAGTTTCACCAATCAAAACCAATGTCCCGTTCGAGCCAGCCTTCCATCTCAGCACTATGCAGTCAACCAGAAGACTGAAACTCCAAACCAAAATTCCTGTCCTTGGAAGCTAAATGGTGGAGCCAAAGTCTTGGTGAGTCTTGTAACATTCTTACATTCGTCTCAATCTTACAAATGTCACCGCCAGGCACCTAATGCATCTTGTTACTGTTTTTCTTCCCCCCTCGTGACAGGCATGTCCACTCAATTCTTGTCCGGTGGCTCCAGCCAGTCGCTCCAGTCAGGAAGTGTGGGAGTCCTTTTCTCAGTGTTTCACCCCTGCTGTTAAAGAAGTGGTGGAGTTCGCAAAAAGTATACCAGGCTTCCAGACGTTGAGCCAACAGGACCAAGTCATGCTACTCAAATCTGGCACTTTCCAGGTACACTGGTTTCGAGAACCCATTTGGGTTGTGTCCATCTAAATATACACGGGGGCGCGCAAAGAAACGTCCAAAGTCAAATAGCATTCGTTCAATGACACTTGGAAAAATATTTGGAAAGAAACCTTGATCGCTTCCAGGCACCAATCATCATAGAGTCTTCTTTTGCTATACTGGCAATACTAAAAATAAAAACTCATTCGTGGCTACAAGTTTAATGAAAAGAATTGTTAAAAACCAAACTGTCAAATAGGCGTTTTGGCCAAGTCTGTTTAGAGAGCGATACCCTCACCTAATCATGTTTTCATAGGAAATCTCGGTTATGATTTTTCAGAAAATATTGAAAAAAATTGGGGCAACGGTGTGTTGAATTTAGCAGTATCTGACCCAAATGTCGCTCTATTAATTTGCAGGTGCTGATGGTGAGGTTCTGCTCATTATTTGACGCCAAGGAGAGGACTGTGACCTTCCTGAATGGGCAGACATACTCCCTGGCATCCCTACGGGCACTGGGCATGGGTGTTTTACTGGACGCAATGTTCGACTTCAGCGAGAAGCTCGGATCTCTGGGTTTGGAACCAGATGAGATGGCCCTTTTTATGGCTGTTGTGCTTGTTTCAGCCGGTAAGCTGCCACAACTTCACAGAGGAGCATCGCATTTTCCTTCAGTCCAAGCTGTGTTTCTAATACATTTTCCGCTTTAATCTTTAGATCGCTCTGGTATCGTGGATATGGGAGCGGTGGAGCAGTTGCAGGAGAACCTCATTAAAGCCCTGCGCACGCTCATCACAAGTCGCCGGCCGGACGACAGCACCCTCTTCCCAAAGCTGCTGCTGCGTTTGCCAGACCTGCGAACCTTGAACAACCAGCACTCTGACAAGCTTTTAGCGTTCCGCATAGATCCGTAAACTAGGCGCAAGGTCTTCTGAGGTGTCTGCTTCGGGAAGCTCCTCGGCTTCCCATTCAAGCCAGTTCCGCCACAGACGTTAGCCTCTGCATGACGGATCGTTGTTGTTGGAGCTTGGCCGAGTGTGATGCCGTGAGAGAGGGGACTCTGAAAGTAAAGGATGTAGGCTCAAGCAGGGGGCGGAAGCCCTTGAACTCAACCAATCTTTGACTTCCAAGACTGTCAGCAATGACTTCAAACTGTGCTCTTCCCGGTCGGTTCACCAAATCTTGACCTCTCCTCCCTGGAGCTCTATGTTGGTCTTTACTTCGAAGTTGTCCTCTAATCCCACTGGGTGGCAAAGCACACACTCCAGCCCAAACACAAGGAGTTTGTTCAAACCTTCACCAGTATGACTTTGACTGTACAGTCTCACCTCATTGTAAATGCCACGCTGCAGACATGAAGAAGCCCCTCAAGCCAGTGTAGATGATAGCAATCGAAGTGACGCAAAGCTGAATGAATGGTTTTTGTGCTCCCTGTTGAAGAGATCAGCTATTTTCACATCGTGAGCAAATCACCTTGTTGTGAACGAGAGATGTACAGCGATGTATTTTTCAGAAACGAAAATAAATTGTATCGTGTTGCTACGTGCTAATCAGGGAGAAATTAATGGTTGTTAAGACCGAGTCTGATGGGTTTTCACTGAATATGTTCTCTGTAAAATTTTGTATATATTCTGCTTGTTTGGTACCCATGGTAATTTGAAGAGTCTTGGATATGTTAATGAAGTTGTTAAGTATTGTATTAAGCCAGCATCTTTAACAAAATATTATAAATTGCTCTATCGACTGCATTTGAACCATGCACTCTGAATATAAACTTTTTATTTGAGAATATATGAAAGAACTAAATGTATTGTCAACTGACTGCTTCATTTGTGTATATTTTGTAACTGTTTTGTGGTTACACCATAGAGTACTATTATTAAATAATGTTATATAGCAATTTGCTTGTGTGCTCATTCTTTCTAACGAGATGCTACCATCATCAGTGCCAAGACATAACAGCCAAGGTAACCTAGCAACAGAAGCAATCTGCAGCTGGTCTAAGAGACACGACGGACCAACCAACAAGGGAAAGCTCAATTTTGAAGGGTGTCTTCTTCAATTAATATGAGGCTACCAGAACACAAATATAATATACTATAAATATGTATTCAATTTAAATTTAGCTATCTATTTGCCAAATTATGATTGATAGCAATAAAATGTCAAGATTATTTCAATTTTCTTCAAGCAAATCATTGTATGGTGATGTTTCTTATTAAACTCATTATTCTCCCTCATGGGTCTTTCATGCGATAGTACAACCGACCAAGCAACATCTGACAACTCAGAGGCAGCAATGCACCATGAATTTATATGAATCATTATTTGATTAGGCAAATGGTCAAGAAAGCTAAAATGACAAACAATAATACCACTATCGGCAAGCCTTTTCCACAGGGCCACACTTGCACAACACGCCAGAAAAAATGGACAGGTGTTACGTTTGACATGCAACATTCCTCTGTTGTGTTGAAGACACATGCCACTGATTGACAAGTGTTGTGTGCTCAACACCAGACACCGAGGTCACCACACATCAAATTAGCCCATTGAATAACATGAAAAACATTGGGAACATTTGCTGCAAAATGCTGTGATAGGTTCTGTGTTAAAGGAACAGGCTAAGGAAGGCCTTTGCCAGACCTTTGTGTGAAAGAGGCTAATTTGATGACACAAAGGCACCACTTTCATGACACAATTGAGGTTTCAGACAAAATTTGGACACGGACATGGAAGTTGGACGGTAAGTCTTGACGAATGTATGAATTTAGATATAACCAAATAGTAACGATAGTACCGTCAATGATACCTGTAACCCTTTGTATCGCTGTAGTCAACATAGTGAAGCTCATCTAGGTACTTCCAAAAATTGTTGATGCAGCTCCATGTTCCACAAGCCAATATCACTAACAGTAAGCACTGTCAAAGATGAAACATAAACAAGTATAACTGTTAAAGAACAGCAAAAGGATAAAGAAGGACAAAGTGATGTGACGATAAGAACCTTGTTGGTGGAAGTTCAATTACTTGGAAATAATATACTCTTTCATTCCCGGGTATTACATTATATGGTGGCTAACCAATTTCTTGATCCAAGCCACTAAAGGACATCCTATATGTTCTGCTATCATATTCCACAGCTTGGACTTAAAAGGGAAACAAGCACCATACATAGCAAGAAAAAAATGCAGTTGTTGGTTATAACTTACCAAATTAAACAAAACACAACTCTATTAGTACCCATTACAACTTTTTTTCTGAACAGACGAGAAAAGTCAATTTGAAATTACATTAGAATTTGTTATGATCTTCTACTGCCATCTTGTGGGGAACTAGTGACTATGCATGAAGAATCAATACGTGAATTTCATCAAATTATCAATAGAACCATCAATAACTATTCAGTGCATGTATCAAGTACTTAGCGCACATGCACAATAATACGTAACAAAAGATTTAATTTTTTCGGCTAGAGAGATGTCCCCCCCCCCAAAAAAAAAAAAAAAAATAACACTTTTAAAAACGTGTAAAAGGAAGCAAACGATGTAAGTATTGAAAGTTCAATTATATTTTAAAACTTCAAAAACGGGACAAAAAGCGACTCCGTATTTCCAACCCAGAACAATAGACAGGCCTGTAATCAGTTTTCCCCCTCACCTGCTGCACGTCCAGACCACTGCCACGGTCACGAAAACAAAAACTTGGCACCGTATAATTTTCTTTGGCATCGTTCACAGTGGATGCAATGTCGTCTGCATTTCCACCAATACCTGAACACAAGGTGAGATAGGCTTATAAATAAATGGAGTAGGAAATATAAAATAATCAAATTGAAAACGAGGCATAAGAGAGCATTTCACTGTTGTTGCAATCTAAAATGGACGCGGAAAACACGTTTTAACCTACAAGGGACTAGACATAGCTAGAAACAATAAAGTGTATATCTAACTCACATAATCGTTGTCCATCGTGGCCAGGCGCTTTCAAATGGCGTCGTTTGACCGCCATTAAAAAAAAAAAAAAAATCACGGTAAAACTGCAGACACACACACAAACCCAATTCATGCGTAATGTCTAATGTTATCTTGCACCCTATTGATATTTTGGGTGTGAGTTTATACTGCTACCAATTCACTAATATAGTTTTTACGTGCTAAATTGCAGGATTGAAGGAGTCCAGTCTTGTGTGTGTCGTCAACCTCCGGTCTCGGGGTCTCTACTACCTGCGTAATGGTGAGTTAAGTCCAACTCTTGTTTAAAGTGGTGCTTCACAGTTATTATTATTATTATTTGTTTTTGTTTTTTTTTGCAAAGAAACTAGAAAACATTTAGTGACCCCCGCTTCTCGTCTCCGTGCCTAAATTAAGATAATCATCTATAAAAATTGTATCCTTTTCAACATTGACAAAAAAAACACAACAATATACATCAACTTTCAACAAATGTTAAATGTACTTTTACAGGGTTTATATGGGTTACTAGTTAGTCTGAAACTCAAAAGATAACCTAAAGTGCATCAACGTGCCCGAAATAGAAAACGCCTCATTTAAACTAGAAACATTTATGACCAACTTAACCGTTTGATGCTGAAATTAAAACTATTGAATCAATAAATAACAATGAATATAAATTGACCAGGAACATTAACACAGGAGTTCCAATGTCTTAAATATTTTAACCTGAAGAAAAAAAATCATAAAACATTGTGTTGATTTTTTTTTTTTTTTCTAAATCAAACGAATAATCAATGTAACTCCTGCTCAGACTTTGACATGAGTGGCGCTGCGCCACCCTGTGCCGTGGGTGTGCAAGAGCAGAACCTCTGTTTTAAAGGCTTAGTGCCGCATTCCCATCAAAAATAAAATAAAATAAATAAAAGTGCTACACTGTAGGTGTGAATCTCAGTCCATGGTTGTTTGTCCACTTTTGGCAACAAGTCCAAGGGCGTAACCGGCCTCTCGCCCAGTCAGCTGACTTGTATTTAAGTTAACAAATCACCATTTTTAGGACAAGTGCTATACAAAATGTACGCATGGATGTTCTCCTTTCAAACCACCTTGAGAAAAAGTACTACCCAACTCTTTATTTTTGTTTGACCACATAGAGAACCGAACGTAGACATGCAGGAATGAAAGGAAAAAAGCCTGCCCAGTCAACTTCGATATATAAATGCTACGCCTTTTCAGCATGTCATTGTATTGCTATGTCTTAGCGTTTCTGTGTCTATTCTTACATTTTGAACTTCGCTTTGGAAAGAAATTGTGATAAATGTTCCACTTGGTATAATCATTAACTCACTTGTTTTCAACTGTTGCTCTTGAACCTAGTGTGAAATAGTAATGTTTTAACACATTCTAAAAAACTAAACAAAACAGTAGTTTAAAAAAATATTCTACTTGTTTGTTTGTCATAAGGTGTACACAGTTTAGATAATTAGTTTAACATAGTTGTCTTTTTCAGATTCACTTATGTGACATCATGAACGGGGCACCTTTTAATCAGAAACACATTTTGTTTCGCGGTGCTTGCCACGCCTCTAAATCTTATTATTAAACTATGTAGTGGTCATAAGAGCATCATAATAACCTTAACTTTCATCTTGTTAGTCAACCATTACCCAACCAATCTCTTACACAAAGCATGAGGTCATAGGTCACCTTGATGATGATAGTTGTAAATAAGGATCAAGTTTATACTGCACAAATGCCACGTTTACTTCTACTGATAAATCGACAGTATATGCACGCATGCGAGACATGTCTTTGTGTTTTCCTTTTGAAGCATTGAGCACCTTGAATGAAGGATTAATGCTTGCGATGAGACACTTAAATAACACCTGTTTACTAGTACATTGGTACTGATACAATGTTTTTGAGACTACCTGCACTTTCTAGAACAACCTCATTAAGAAGTGAAGAGGGATGGCTCGAGATCGGGGTTAGCGAGAGATTAACCGCATGGAGGATGGACGGTAAAGCCGCTGCGTAATCCGCACAGTCGAAACAAAATCAGAGCGACGGCAACTTGCATACTTCAGATGACATGCTCGCTGTCAAGTGAGGACCACGGAGCTGAGGCTTCGGATTTTTGGATCTCGTTTGACGAAGCGGACAAGAAATTTCACTTTCGTTTGGATAAAGTCTTCCTCCTACTGATCATAATCATCATCAAAAAAGAAGAACCATGAAAAAGTCTAAGGTATGTTTGAATGTGGAACAAGTGATAACTGTTTAAACGTACCACAATATAGTTGTTCATCTATAAAATGTTTTCCTAATTTAATGTAAAAGCACAAATATCTTGATTTAGACATTATTTTCATTGCAAGGCCCTCACATCCAAACCCTTATGCAGAACTAACATGGAAGCTGTTTTTCAGTTTGTTGTGTCCTGACATCCCGATGATAATCTACAGTTACTGTTACCTTGTGTATTTATGTGGGAAAAGTGTTTAATGACTTGGAATTGGAAAAATAATTCGTTTATTTGATTGTTGATTGTGTAGTACTGATTGTTAAAGTATAGCAGCACCTGCCACAGGAACATCTCTAAATCACAAAAGCCTACTTCATTTCATGCAAAATTGAGTTGCTATTTTAATTTTGCCAGAAAGTCTGGATGGAAATAGCAGTTTTTATTTACTTTGCATTGATAATTTAGCCTAATTGAACACTAGCATTTATTGTTTTTAAAGGGAAACCATGACTGATTTTGCAGTGATGAAAATGAGTTTAACACCTATTTCTTGTTCATTCCTATCATTGTGATTACAATGATTTTAACACCGTTTATTTCAGCAGGTCAACACTGACAATGAACCACCATCATATCAGGAAGCGACCGCAGGTAAAATCTTTTGTACTTTCTACTCGAAAGCTTGGTGAATTGCAAAAATATGTTTTTATTTATCACACTGTGACAAGTATGTCATAATAAACATCGATTTTGTTCACTAAGGCTATGAGGAGATGCAGGCCCAGTTTTCATGGGATGACCAAACCATCAGGCAGACCTTCATCCGGAAGGTAAACGTTCTTTTAATTGGACTTTTAATGCTTTATATGATACCTATGTAGAAAGTAATGTAACGTTCATGCTTGTCTCATGATGTGCGATATATTTGCAGGTGTACGCCATTCTCATGGTCCAGCTTTTAGTGACCGTGGCAATCGTTGCCCTCTTCACGTTTTGGTAAGAGCTTTTTAGTATGCTTAATGCGAACTCACTGATCATTTCATTAGGAACACTTGCACA